>NC_134353.1:141820200-142161450 GCF_048569485.1 Anomaloglossus baeobatrachus | reverse complement strand
AAAATCTTTAAGAATGAAAGGTGCGCTGTGATTGGTTGCCGTAGGAAACGCGATTATTTATCTTTTAGACCGTTTTTAAGACATTGTTCCTACTAATGAGTGGTCCTTCATGGTCAGTAATGGATCTGCTTTGAGGAAGTCATTTGCATCTGTGTGTCTATTATGTCATTTCAAGGCTGATCTATTTCATATACAATTTATTTCTGTAGGACTCATTCCTTACGTATAATATAATGGAGTGTTTTAGATTCTCTGTAAGGCGTTGCACATTGCGTTCCTCTCCCCGTTCAATGGTCCCGTTGGGACTTTTGTCCAAACCCCCTGCAAAACTGGTTTTAGATGTATGTGCGGACAGGGCCATTGATTATAATGCAGCTGGAGCTCTGTCGTGCACAATTTTTGGGAGTATATGCTTTCCGCACGCGGACACCCTGGGTCTGGATGTCCACCTCTAGAAAGCATATACTCCTGAAAATGGTGCACGACAGAGCTCGGTGACTTCAGCTGCATCATTATAGTCTATGGCCCTGTCTGCACATATGTCCAAAACCCGTTTTGTGGGGGGTCTGGATGGAAGTCCCAACGGGTCCACTGAACGGGGAGAGGAACGCAATGTGAAAGGGGCCCAACTCATTGTCCATAAAAAAAAAAAAAAAAAAAATATGTAGTATTTAGACAAGCATGTATTGACACCAGACTTTTATAATTGGACCTTTTAGGCTACTTTCACACATCCGGTTTTTGCTCTGCGGCACAATACGGCGCTCTGTAGAAAAACCTCAACCATTTTTTTTGCCGCCAATTGCGTTTTTTTTTGCAAAGACTTACATTAGTGCCGTATTGTGCCGCATGGGCTTGCGTTGGGTCAGTTTTTTTGCCGCATGCGGCAGATTTAGCCGATGCCGCGGCCGATATGGAACGTTCCCTGGCACGTTTTTTGCTCCGGCAAAAAAACGCATTGCGCCGCATCCGGCCGCTGCGGCGCATTTTTCAATGCATGCCTATGGACGTTGGATGCGGCGCGATGCGAAAAACTGCATCCGGCCGCCGCATGCGGTTTCTTCCACTGCGCATGCTCAGTAGCGTGCCGCAACCGGAAAAAAAACGGACAGGCCGCATGTAAAAACTTATGCAAAGGATGCGGTGTTTTCGCCGCATCCGTTGCATAGGTTTCACAGCCGGATTGAGCCGCAGTGCTCAAACCGGATGTGTGAAAGTAGCCTCAAGGGTGCATACATCTAGACTACAGATGGGTATGTTGAGGCTCGCATCTATAGTATGGAAATATGGATAGAGAAATGGACCTGTACTTTGCCCCGAACTAAAAATGTCCAAAGTTTGCATATGGCTTCATTCAGACATCAGTTCTCCTCCTACAAATCCTGTCTGAATTTCACTGGTATAACACGTACCCCTTAAACTCTGTGGTGCTATTCACATGGCAGTATTTATTTGCAGGCAATGTGGCAATAAAAAAAATAAATCTGAGTCTTGTCCTTTTTGATCAGTCTCGCATAAAAATTTCCCATACAAGTCTATAGGTCTGTAAAAATGAGACTGCGCACAGATTGTACATTGCAATGGATAGGAAAAACTTCTGCAGTTTAAAACTGTCACAAGGTTTTTGCTCCCTCATCTAAGAATAGCATTTTGTAGGGACGGAGACCCAGATTCCAGCGATGTGACTTACTGAGCTGTTTGCAGTCATTTTGATAAAATCAATGTAATCTCTGCTGTGGATGTAGGAGTTATAAAGAGCTCATGAATATGCTGGACTACCTGCAGCACGCCAAGAAGTCCTCTAATGATAAGCTACTGCTGATTAAACAGTAATTTTATCAAAAACTACATGAGGCAGCTCAGTAAGTGACACATCGCTGGAATCAGGATCTCTGCCCCTACATTACTCTGCTCTCAGATTAGGTGGACAAAACCCTTGTGACAGATTCCCTTTAATTTGACTGATGGAAGAAACTGACTCACGAACCAAAACGATGAAGAAACTTGGATCCAAAACTGTATTGAATAACTGTGGAGTAAAATCACCGTCTGAATGAGGCCTAAAACTATGTGCGCACGTTGCCTTTTTTTTTTTTTTTACTGCAAAGATGCAGCGTTTTTGTGTGTTTTTGGCCGCAAAAAACCCACCTGCGGTAAAAAAAAAAGCATCAAAAAAGCATGTGTTATTTGACTTTTTACCGTGTTTTATGCCTCGGTTTTGTTGATGAGTTTTTTACAATGCATTGCATGGGTGAAAAACACTGGCAAAAATTGACATGTTGCATCTTTGTGGTCACCACAAAAACGCACCTAAAACAAAACTGCACTGTGCGGACAGCAAAGATGAAAACTCATAGAAAAACTGATAGATGAACTCATAGATGAAAACTGCTGCGGAAGCAAAGTCATGCAGTTTTAAGACCAAAAACGCTGCGAAAAACGCACCGTGCGCACAGTCTTAAGCAGCACTGTCCGTATTTTTAAGGCCACCATACCGGCCTCAAGGTAGAAGATAACTAATGAGTTTAGTCTATTATCCAAGAGCCATATTTTATTTTCATGGTAAAGGTTTAAATTTGCGGCCTACAAGAATTGTATGGAAACATAGCCGTCCTCCACCTGGCCCCTCACGTCATGTGACCGCAGAGGACTTGCCGTTCATAGAGGCTCTCATTATGTAATGTGACATTCCTAGGCTATGTGTAATGACATGGCGTATTACAGACAAGCAGAGCCTGATCATGTACACACAAATCTAAGTATAATAAACCCTGGAGACCGTAAAGCCCATGTAGACACTGCAATATCCAATAGCTAGCAATCTCCTTGCCCATCAAGTATTTCATGTACACAACGAAAATGTATGTATGGACGGTGAGATACGGAGCCTGTTCAAAACATTGTTACCCTTTTGCTTGTCAGGTTATATCCCATATTTTGCAATCTCCTTTTTAGTATGGGCAGATTTTTTAAAAAATTGTGATTAACAGAGAAGCTGCTGTATACGAGGGTTTTCATTTCTGCTGTATATAAAGGATACCTTCAGACACCATGCCTTCTCTCTGTATTGTTGTGTTGAATGTTTATGATAAATGATATCTCAGGATGCTCTTTTGATACCTTGTCTTTATCTCTGTTAGCGGGAGGTCTGAGTCCCCCCAAAGGAAAGTCTAGTATTGTAAAAGCTTCATCTGTGATCGGGACAAGATCTCTGCCTAGAACAAGAGTCCCGTGCAGAGGACCGACTCTCCAGAGGACTCCTAGTGTGTCTTCCGTGTGCAGCACCCAGAGCGATCACAGCACTTTGAGTACCAGGTGTAAGTACAGTGTTCACCTTTGGCACTTTGCACCGTTGGGCACTTCACTTGCACTTGTCGTTATGTTTGAGCACCCTTTTGGCACTTGGGCATCACATTAAAGGGAACTTCTCAGGTGCAAGATGCACCCAGATCCACGAGCAGTTCTGGGTGCATATTGCTAATCCCTGCCTAACTGACCCTGTATCTAGCAGCATAGATAGAGAGCTTTAGAAAAAGTATTTTTTAAAGATCCTTTATGATATGCTAATGAGTGCAGGGACTAATCTCAAGGGTGGGTGTTCCCTTGTGTAGTCGGCCCCCTTAGCTTGCAAGCATGTCAGCAATCCCCTGTGGGTGTGCTACCATGCTAATCAATGTGCAGAGTTAGCGGCCTGGTTGATCTCACCTCTGCTGCCACTGCTGGCTTTCGGCTCATGCGCACTACACCTGTTTGAAGCTGGAACACGTACACCCGGCTTCATAGTACGCATGACTGGAAGTTCGAGACTTCAGATCATACTGAGCCAAAAACCAGTGGTGGCAGCAGAGGTGAGAGCGGCCATGCCTCTACCTCTGCGCATTCATTAGCATGTTAGCACGCCCACAGGGGGCCGACTTGCCAAGGGAAAAAACACCCTTGCGACTAGTCCTTGCGCTCATTAGCATATCATAAAGGATCTTTAAAAATACTTTTTCTAAAGATCTTTATCTATACTACTAGATGCAGGGACGGTTAGGCAGGTAATGGCAATATACACCCAGAACTGCTCGTGGCGGAGTGCATATTGCACCTGACTGGTTCCAATTAATAGTGTTGTGCATGCTTGGCACAATGGGGTTGTGGATGCACCCATGTGACGGCATGTATTTGTTTTGCATGCACTTTTTAATGATCCAAATTGAACCTTATTGACTTGTATTGACCGAAGCATGCCTTGGAGAGGATGGAAGGAGCCGTTCATTTTGTGTAGCTTTTCTTTGCCACTTGTATTATTTAGAAAGAAGTGGAGGAACTGAGAACACGCCGGGTGTCTGCCTTTCAGATCCTCTGCAGATTTGACAAATGAGCCTGGTAGTTAAGCGTATGCTGCATCTCCACCGCTCAAAGGAGCCTTGAGCAAATGATAAATGTGCTTATTGTATCCATTTTTTCCATTGCAACTACAGACAAATGGCTACTTTATTATGTATAAGATGCCCTTTGGAACAAAGCTCCATCTAACCAAGTGGCCAAATTATTCAGCCTACCCAGTGCTGACTTTCCTAGTGAGACTTTCCTGTTGGATTGGTCTGTCCTGCCCACCGCCTCAAATCCCCTCATTACTTTCCACTCTAATTCATCGAGCGCACACAAAGGAGTGAACATGGCCGGGGCCCTTTTGTCTGTGATCTGGGTATGATCCTTTACCTTAAATGACCGTGCCAGGAGGGCACCGCAGTTGCACAGAGAGTGCCTTGCCAGTCCAGCTCTCTACCAATTCCACTATAAGATTAGTTGCTGATTCAGGGAGACTGTGTGATGTTACCTTCCTGACCTTGCTGATTGTCGCATCCTGGAGCTTTTGCATAATTCCTTTGTTGGCTTCGGCTGCTGGGAGAAGAAGTAGGTCATTTTCTTTTCTTTTCATGTTTGAAACTGATCTTAAATTAAATGTCAGTCTCCCTGAGCTTCTTACATCTGGAGTTGCGGGGAGCTCCAGCATTGAGATGTCTAGAGCCCATTTACTGAGATGACATTAGTAATTAACTGAAGCCCTCTAGGAATGAATTGCATGCAGACTGCCCATCGTTTTTTTTTTTGTAGACTGTTAAATTATTTAGGTATCTCTTTTATAAAAAAAAAAAAAAAATTCTGCTCCATGGCCTGAATGCACAGATTAAGAACACACAAGGTTTGTAATATGAAACATCACTCCCAGTTAGACTGCTTTCACACATCCGGTTTTTGCAGTGCGGCACAATCCGGCTCAAAAACCTATGCAACGGATGTGGCAAAAAAACTGATCCGTTGCATAAGTTTTTTTCCATGCCACCCGTCTGTTTTTTGACGGCGTCCATAGGCTTGCATTGTAAATCGATGCGGTTTTTTCGCCGCACAAAAAAAAGTTCACTTGAATGGTTCATCCGGCCACCGCATCGGCTAAATATGCCGCATCCGGCAAAAAACGGACGCAACGCAAGGCCATGCGGCACAATCCGGCACTAATAAAAGTCTATATGGAAAAACCGCACCCGGCGGCCAAAAAAAAAAACTGATGCGGATTTCCGGCAAAGCGCAGTATTGTGCCGCAGAGCAAAAACCGGTTGTGTGAAAGTAGCCTAAGAGTACACTGCGTTCATAAATGGTCAGGCTCTACTGTAAATGGGAAAATGTTAAGGAACCACTTAAATAGTAGTGTCGTAATAAAGAATAATATGAATTAAAATGTCTATCGCTAATTCGAGTGCTCATATAACATCAGCCTTTAGATTGGCGTTCATTGTGATGTAGTAGTCTGTAGTCTATAGTCTTCTGACTGATGGTGGCTGGGTGTTTGACATGAAGCCTAGAATGTATTAAAGGGAATCTGTCAGCAGGTTTTTGCTACCTCATCTAAGAGCAGGATAAGGCTAAGTTCACACACTGCATTTTTTTTGACGCTGTGTTTTTGT
The DNA here is from genome assembly GCF_048569485.1 of Anomaloglossus baeobatrachus. Lineage (NCBI taxonomy): Eukaryota > Metazoa > Chordata > Amphibia > Anura > Aromobatidae > Anomaloglossus > Anomaloglossus baeobatrachus. The sequence goes on along the minus strand of NC_134353.1, from coordinate 142,155,499 downwards.
GCGTTTTTGCCGCAAAAAAACGCACAAACGCACCCACGGCAAAAAAAGTGTCAAAAACGCATGTGTTTTTACGGTGTTTTGGTGCGTTTTTTGCTGCGTTTTTGCTCACTGCGTTTTTATGCCTTTTTTTACAGTGAACATTGCCATTAAAGATTGAGAAAAAAAAAAAGAAAAGGTCTGATGTCATTTCCTTCAATATGTTCTTCATTCTCCACTAGTGTATGCAGGAGAGCAGACAGCTGCAGAACTACAAGGCTCAGCATACTCCATACACTATATGTATCCAACTCTTCCAGCTGCCCTGATGCTGGGTGTCTCGCTGGGTAATAATGGGGTTAGGGCTAGCTGTGTATTATCAGCTGGCCCTAAGCCCGAAATTAATGGTGTCACGCCAATATTAGGCATGGCCACCATGAATTTCTAGTAAAGATAAAAATAACACAACACACAGATAAATATTTTTATTAGAAATAAAACACAACACAATTAGTGATTCCATCTTTATTGAAATAAAGAATCCACCTCTGCAGTAATCCTGGGTCAAGGGTCCCGCGCCGTCCAATCCGGATCCAATATTATCTGATCGGTTTGCTGGAAGGCAAAGCGATCAGATGATGTGTCAGGTTCATAAGCCTGAATCACATCACACATCAGCTGATTGCATAAACTGCTTTTATACAATCACCTGATATATCAGTGCAGAAAAAAAACCACACACTTCTGTGCAGCGTCGGACTGGCTACCGGAGGAATCTCCAGTAATGCCAGGCCTGGATTCAGCTACCTGCACTGCACTCCGGAGCACTCACCTGAGCTCCACACTGCAGCCGAGACTGTACAGCGAGCGAGTGCCGAGTGATTGATTCCCCGACACTTGCGGTCCAGTTCATGACAGCTGCAGACAGGCCGGGGTGATCGCCGATGCACTCACCTGAACTCCAGAGATCACCCCAGCCTGTCTACAGCTGTCATGAACTGACTGCAAGTGCTGGGAAATAAGTTACTTGGCGCTCACTCACTGTACAGTCTACGCTGATGCATCAGTGCAAAAAAAAAATCTACAAACGTCAGTGTTGACTCCAGTCCCATCGCTGCAGGAGCTGCCGGTAATCGGCTGATAGTCTCCTAATGGCATCAGCTGATAGCCGGCTGGGCGGTGAAAGGCGGCGTCACCGCGAGACTTACGATCAGCTGATGCGTCAGGTGACCGCATCAGGTGATCACCGCCAGGTACTGCAGCTATCGTACGTGCCTGGGAAGCCGGCACACAGCTGGAGCGGGGGTGGCGGTAACGGGAAGAGGAGCTGGGAGCGGATATGGCACCGGGAGTCTGCAGACAGGTGAGTATGACATTTTTCTACTGTTCACTTTTGATTTAGCAGCCACTTCCACCTCCCGCACAGGAGCGGACATGGCACCGGGCGGGAAATGGAAGCAGCGGTGGCGGTACTGGGAGGATTCACGCTTCTGTCTTTACTGACAAAAGGAATCCTCTTCCTGTACATGTTACTTTTCTACCCACCCCTTGCGTTTATAGCTGTGTTTTTAGTCATAAAAACGCACTAAAACGCAGCTATATTTGCAGTTTGCGAATTTCATTGCGTTTTTGAACATCTCATTGAACTCAATAGGTGGAAAACGCAGTGAAAAACGCAAAAATAATTGACATGCTGCGTTTTTGTGGGCACCACAAAAACGCAGCTAAGAAAACGCTGTGTGCAGACAGCAAAAATGAAAACTCAGACTTTGCTGGGGAAGCAAAGTCATGCAGTTTTCTGAGCAAAAACGCACCCGAAAAACGTGCAAAAAAACTCCACGAAAAACTCAGTGTGAACTTACCCTAATGTAGGTAAGGAATATCCAAATCTAACGGTGTATCACATAGATTACTGGGTGCAGCCGTTCTCACATAATCAAAGAATTGAGTTTTAAGCATGTAGCTGAGCTGGGAGAGCTGTCCCCACCCACACCAGGCTCTCAATAGAGTTTGTGCATTGACTATGAGGTGTCAATCAGAGCAGGGGCGTGTCGGATTTCTGTGCATGTGTCAGCTAGACCAAGCCATGTTAATCACAGGGTATTAGCCATTAGTTTAAGTAAACAATAGTGTACACAGATTCATAATTGCCTTTTGTTTTTTAACCCTTATAGCATGCGATCCTCAACTTTCATATTAAAAACCTGCTGACCAATTCACTTTAATGAAATGCCCCCAGGGTTGTAATAAAAGGTTGAGAGAGGAATAGATAAAACCCCTTTATGACCAAGGATGTACTGGTACGTCCTTGGTCGTATTGTGGCAGTCACTGACGGATGCTGCATTGATCCCTGCACATATTTGCTGTTCAAACCAGCAGACATGTAGGCTAATGGGCGCAGGTGGATCCACTATCCACCCACGCCTGCTTGCCACTTAGATTGCGCTGTCAAAATGGGACAGGGCAATTTTAAATGGCCATGGTGGGCATCGCGCGGTTCCCTGCCACCATCAAAGGCCCAGTGACTCGATCACGAGGGGCCGATGGTTGCCATGGTAGTGACAGGTCATGTAAGGACTCCGGTCTCTTTCATGTAGTTCCTGTAAAAGGTGACCGAGCAGCTTTTACAGGAACAGTGCATTGTTGTTGATCAGAGCTGTGCAGCTCTGATCAGCAGAAATAAACAAGCGATCAGACTGCTGATCCATAAAGTCCCCAAGGGGCACTAGTAAAATAAATTAAATAATGTTAAAAAAAATTTTTTAAAAAAACCCTTAAAGAGTAAAACTCACCCCCCTTTTTTTCCCCCATTGAAATTAACTTAAAAAAAATACACACCTTTTTGGTATCGCCGCATTCAGAAATGCCCAATTTATCTGATCGGTACATGCTGTGGCGAGAAAAAAATTCCAAATGGCAAAATTACATTTTTTTGATTGCCTGTTACTGCATTTGTGACGCTCCTGGACTATTCAGGGCGTCACAGGGTACTGCATGCTCTTTATATCTTAGTGCAGGATTCAACCCCCCCATGGTTCTGGGTTCCCAAAATATGGTACTGCCTCAATCAGCATCCAAATCACAACCACACCTCACACCACACCCTGTCAGACACACCAGTGGGCTGCTGAGCTGGAATAGGGCCACCCACCAAGGGGTCAGGCAGACTGGTGGGAGGGAAGTAGAGGAGTCTAGTGGTAGTCCTCGAGTAATGAGGAGCTGGGGAGTGTGTGGCTCCCGGGGAGTTAAAGGTTAGGTCGCAGACTGTGGTCTGGGACCGGAGGAGACTGAGACCCGGTCGCAGGGTATTGAAGCTGGGTGCTTGGACCCAGTCTTGGAGGACGGGGAGGCATCTGAATCTAATAACCGGTCCGGGATCGAAAGCACGACTGGGTACTGGAGCCTAGGTCGGGGAGTAGCTTCAGGCAACCCGGCAATTAACCTGCGGAGGATAGTGACTTTATGGACTGTCCCCAAGAAGCTCAGAGATCAGGGGCACTAGCGCAATGAGGGGGATAGGGCTTTCCAACCCAAGCAGCCCACAGAAATCCCAAGCGTGAACCCTTGAGAGCACTGCTCCACTACAAACAGTAGGGAGTAGGTCCCAGACAGCTTTATGCCAACGGGCCACATGAACTCTTCAAATTTGTGCACGGAGGCAGGCTCCGGACCACCCAGCAGTGCTATAGGGGACGGATACCCGGACGGGCTCTCCTAAGAGGGCAGCGGCACACAAAGACTTGGTTCACCTTGTTGTCAGTCTGCTTTGCGACCGCATCGTCACCAACACTGCCTGAGTGAGTACATGGTCCTCCCCTGCTTCCGACCTGCACCCCGCTCCCCAACACCACCATCCAGAGTCCCGGGGCCTCCCCTACCCGTGGAGGGTAACGTCATCTGGCTGCCCCCACTCAATCTTCCCCGGGTACTCCCATCGGCAGCGGCTGTACTCCCCTTACCGCGAACCACAGGTGGCGTCACGAACTATTATCCCCTGTAAATGCCCCTTTTTCATTTGATGTGGCTGTAAGCCCCCGGATCCAGAGACCCTCGAGCCTTAGCAGACCCCGGATCCGAGCGGTTCGACCGCTGCAGGGGCGGCACACATTTTAATTTATTTTTTTGCTGCGATCAAAACATAGCAACTACTTAAAAAAAATGGTATAGTTAAAAATGGCACCTCAAGACCAAAAAATAAGCCATCACTGAGCCCCAGATCCCAAAATATGACAATACTATGGGTCTCGGAAAATGGCAACCAAAGCACAATTCTTTTTTGGACAAACTTATGAATTTTTTTTTTTTTTAACCCCCTTAGATAAAAGTATACATGTTAAGTGTCTACGAATTCGTACTGACCTTCGGCACCATGCTGACACACCAGTTTTACCATATAATTAACATGGTGAATAAAATATCCCTAAAACAATAGTGCAGTGGCACTTTTTTTTTTGCAGCTTCATCGCCCTTTGCATTTTTTTTTTCCCCTTTTACCTGTATACCATATGGTAAAACTAATGGTTTCATTCAAAAGTACAACTCGTCCCACAAAACGTAAGCCCTTATATGGCAAGATTAACAGAAAAATCTAAAAGTTACGGCTCTCTGAAGGGGAGCGAAAAATGGGAAATCGCCCAGGGGTGAAGGGGTTAACTGCTACACATTAATATGCATCTTCATAAAATAATTGTACACTCAGGTAAGAGACGTTTGTTGGTACCAAAGATGGTGCTTTGAGAATGAAGCCACCAGTTTTTAAGGCTGTGCCCACGGGAGCTTGCACATGTGGATATATCCGCAGGTTTCCCGCAGCTGACCCCCGGAATCCGCAGCTATCCATTACTGCGGGATTCCAGTGAAATAGCTGCGGTAAACCTGCGACATTCGTTTTGACTTACCTGCGGAAGTCCCGGCCTCTATCTCCATAGTGGAGGGCCGGGACATCAGCAGGTATTTCCGCAGGAATAATTGACATGCAGTTATGTGTGGCTGCGGGACATCCGCAGCATATTCCGCAGCTGCACATACTGCAGCATGGAGACACACTCCCCAAGTCCCATAAGGCTAAGTTCACACATCCTGTGTTTTGCATCAGTCACAATCCGTAGCCTTGAGGAATTACGGAATCCTGCAAAATATTTTGCAGGAATCCTGTATTTCCCCATAGACTTCTATTAGTGACGGATTGCGACTGATGACCCTGCGTTGCATCCGCTGCGTCGCGGTCCGTCGTTTTTGACTGACCGCCGAGCGGGGAGCAACGCAGAATGTAACGTTTTTCGGGCCGTCAAAATTAACGCGCCGCGCAGGAATCCGTCGCCATCCGTCAAGCTTGTAATGCATGTCTATGGTGCTGGATTCCGTCGTAATCCGTCTTACAACGGAATCCAGCGCAGGATTCCGTCATGCTCTACTGAGCATGCCCAGCATGCTTGGCACGCCCACTGGGCTGTCCCAAACACAGACGGATCATGACTGATCCGTCAAAAAACGGACGCACAGCGGATGTAACGGACGCAACTGATCCGTTTTTTCACAGGATTCCTGTGAAAGGAATCCTGTGAAAAACACATCAGTTGCATCAGTTGACATCTTGAAAATGACTGATCCGTTGCTGACGGACCTGACGGATTGAAAACACAGGATGTGTGAACTTAGCCTAAGATAACATGGGGAGTGTCTGTACTTGCTAAAATCTGCGGATTTATCTAGCAAATCCAGATAAAGCCGCAAGTTTTCCGCGGCAAAATCCGCAGGTTTAATCTCCCGTGGAACATAGCCTAATAGTCCAGAAGGGGGTAATCCGCATTAAAGGGAATTGACCCAAAGTAACATTGTAAACTAAGCACATAGTCTTGTATTGGAGATGTCCTCGCCTATACAAATCGCAATTTTAGGCCTCCCTCCCACATCTGTTACAGTTGTTATTCAGAGATACAGCACTTACCCATTATAATCTATGGTGCTTTTCACATGTCCGTGTCTCTTTACAGACAGTCCATGAAAAACTCATGGAGACATTTCCACTTTTTTTTTTTTTTTTATATCACAAATGAAAAGGCCTAAGACAAGTCCTTGAGTCCGTGAAAAACAAGTACAGCACGCGGATGGCGTCAGTGTGCGGTTTGCATTAAAATTGCACAGGATAAAAGTTTTGTTTTTCATAGATTGATAAATAAATTACTCTGACACAAGGATGGTAAAAATGGACACAGACCGTACATTAATACAAAACACTGATCATACGAGTATTTTTTCACTTGGGTGTTTAAACATGGTCATGTGAATGAGGCCTTAATGTTTTAACTTTTTCTACAGGAACTGCAGTTTAATAAAGTATGCTAATTAGGATGCTTGTTGTACCCTCTGTGCAGCCCCAAGGCTCTGTGCACAGTTCTGCGCACTCATTCTGCGCGCGCCATCCCTCTCCAGTGATAGACAGCACTAGCTTGCCTGGAGCGAGCATGGTGTGCTGAGGAGGCTCGTGAATTGGCCGCATTGGTGATTACAGCTTTTTCAAGCTCTGAACAGAAGCCACACCACGCTCGTGTAGAAGGTCTGCAACACTGGGGTTAAGATCTCGTATCGTTGAAATATCCTACGTTTGTCACCTCGGGATTGTTGGATATTATCTCCTCACCTTCCTGTAATTTTGTGGGAATTGGTGACTAAACTTGCAGTGAGCTTCAGCCTGACTGTGGAGGTCCTGTCCTCTCCTCTGGATCCTTCCTCTACATCGGCACTGAGTGCACTCCTTGTACTTGTGAAGTGAATTAAAGGGCCGGTAAGCAGAACAGTGAGATGTCCACAGTGTTTAGTTTGTACACCCCCTGAATACATGTACTGTTCACATCCATCTACAATCAGTTTTAAGCCAAAATAACTATTTCCTTATTAGAGCTCAACCGATCAATGTCTGGTTAAGCCGTGTTCCCTGCGTATTAAGTCAGGTTCTCGGACTGTCTCTAAAGTACAATACTAAATAATGGATTAATATAGTCCTTGTAATCGATGAAGATAAAAGCTTTCTCAATTTTTCTGTAAATCTGAAATATCATACTGGCATTATTATTGGGTGACGGCTCCAGTAATTTCCGGTCTGTAAATGTGTGAATAATCCCTATCCTCGGCTTACATGTCCGCAGCAGTAATGGCGTGGCTTAGCCGCTCTGGCACGTTAGCACTGCCTCCATGTAAACCGGGACCATTGGCAAAATAATATTTAATTTACCCCTTTTACTTTGTATTTCAAATGTCGATCTATCATTATATTCAAATTCTTATTTTTTATTACCATTGTATGCAAATTGTGGTGCTTTCTCTCTTCTTAAAGGTTGGGGGTAGAATGGGGTGAATCCCTGATAACACTTTTATGCCATGTGATGTGAGGTATAAAGAATAACTTTTTAAGTTAAATGGTCCTGTAAAAGAATAATGGTTACGGAGCGACAAAACTAGTTGCACTTGGACAAGTGAGAAAAAAATCCTCCCACTTTTCTGGAATTGGACCGAATTTTATTTATTTTAAATATATGCATGTGTGAGGCTGCGCTCATTGGGTGTGATAGAGGATACTCACTTAGCTGCTAGATTGAGGCACTCGGGAGCGGTTTCAATTTAAACAGTCCAGCCACTTTATTAAAGCACACTTAAAGCTACGTGTGCAGATAGCCTATGTGTTTCTATTCTGCACATAAAAAAGCATGTTTTGAAAGGGAGAAAAGCAGCTGAAATGTGCATTTTGCTATTGCGTTTGCAGGTTTTTCTCACTTGCGTTTTGCCATGCTTCCCCCCCCTCCCCAAGTCATGGCGATCACGGGGGTTTAGACGCTGTACCTTTGCAATCGCCGCCAGGGTTCTGGCTGATGTTACAGCTGGGACTTGGCTCTCACTCCTCACAGCGGTGCCTGCACCATTCCCAGCAGCTTAACCCACCTTATTGCTGCGATCCAATCAATGCGATCACAGCATTCAGGAGGCAGGGAGAGGAATCTCTTACCTCTGCCAGGCAATGGAGTCCCTGTAATGCAATCACATGGAGCCGATCGCTGCCATGGCAACCCTAGGTTGTCACCTTGATGACACCGGGTTACTGAGCTACGGAGAGCCTCACACACCATGCTGTATACAGTGTGTGTGAGGTGAAATGCTGCGACATAATCCCCTGTAGTGATTAAAGCATTGCAGGGGAGTATAGAAACACAGAATGACTTGACATGCTGCTGCTTTTTTCAGCAACAAAAACTGCAAGAAAAAAAGAAGCAGCGTGTGCAGAGCAAATTAGGATTCTCAGACTCCTCAATTTCTCTTGCACCGTCTCCGACTCCTACATATATTGCTTATAGTTAGGTGAAAAATTTATTGTAATACATGAACATGTGTATGTGAACATCAGACATTTAATAATTTTTATGATACAATAATCAAGATATTTGGATAGAACATAAAATATATTTATTGAATACAACTTTAGAACAAACTGTAATAAATTGTAAATATGTAATACACTAATATAAAGTATATTACATATATCTTGTGTATGTATATAATATATATTACATATTTATAACTTTAGTTTTTTTGTTCTAAAGTTGCATCCAATAAATATATTTTATGTTCTATCTAAATATCTTGATTATTGGATCATAAAAATGTCTGATGTTCACATTGTACTACAATACATTTTTCACTTAAATATAAGCATTATACTAAATGTTATTATTAAGTAAAATATTCAGCACATTCTGCACTGCACTACTGTCCCCAATTTCTTATATATTTTAGGAGTCTCAATCTGTGCATTTTATACAGACTCCGACTCCACCAAAAATGAGCTCCGACTCCACAGCCCTGCTTGCAGTATTGATTGAAATCTGCAAGGAAAATCGCCTTTGCTGTGAATAACTGCTGTACTCTTGCACTGATCTCATGGGTGCAGTTTCCATTCCCATAAGATGATTGTGCTGGAAATACTTTCTCCTTTGACATATAAGTCACTTGCTAACTCTTTGGGTGACAATGATCTTTACTGTATGGGGACCTTTACTTCTGTCTCCTTATTGAAAACTCATTTAACGCTTTATGTATACAAGGGAATTTGGAGAAACTTCTGTTGGCAGGTCTAGCATTCAACCAACAACTATTGAAGGCATTTTTTTCCTCAAATTGTAAAGCGCCCCTTAGTTTTTGCTAAGGCTGAGCTGGAGGAGCCGTTTTATCACATTTCTTCCTAAACTGCACAGACTCTACTTGAGCTACAATTTCGCAGATTTGCTAAATGGTCACCGTGGTCTGTGGCGTCTGGATATCACCATGTTGTGGTTGGGGACGCCTCAGTAGAAAACCATTGAGAGGCCCTAATCTCAAATATAGGGGGTACCTTGTAGGGGTAGGAAAGGTATGGTAGAGGACAACAGTTATGCCTGACCTCATGGCTGATGTAATATTATATTGTGATAATGTTGGGGATATCCTGCTTTGTCTGGTACGCAAATCATTATCATGCATCTTATAGTCATGCATATTGACCTGAAAAGGAGTCAGAGTTTTGTTTAATTGTATACATTTTGACTTTTACATTTTTTTGCTTATGACTTATGTCATTAGATCATGGACGTTAATAGTAGAGGTTCTTATGAATTTTTCTTTTTTTTTTTTTTTTAACTATTACAGCGACAACTGCCACAAGCAGCGTGAAAACCGATGAAGTCCCTGCGAAGTGTGTGAAACAAAATGGACCAGCTGCAAAGGTTACCTTCCCCAGAGTCCGGTCACAGTCTCTTAAAGTCACGCAGAATGCTGGTAAGTGGCTGACTATACATACAAAAACCAACCACTTCTGGTAGGAAACCTATTTCCCTGCAGTTATAATTGTAAAGGAATCCAGTCCCATTCACCACTCCCAGGTAATTCATAGGAACTGAAGAACCTGATAAACTCCCTCCCACAGTTTTCCAGGCCTTTAAGCCTACGGTTTACCTGAAGCAGATTTGTTATTTACTATATTGTGGGTGGGTTTCTTCGCTTTCCCACAGAAGACGACTTTTTCATTCTCTTTTGGATGTTGCTACTTATTGATATTGTCTCCAATTTCAAAGCTGGAATATGTTTCATCAGAATAGATTAGTGGTAATTGCTGCCTCCCACACCCTGAAATAAGTTGTTGTTTTTTAAGCTTTTGTGAGATGTTTGTGTTTTCATTTGGTAATAAGTTATAACTAGGGATGATCGAATACTTAGATTATTCGGCTTCGCAAATATTTTCCAAATACCTCTCTACTATTCGCGAATATTCGATGCGCAATATAAGTCTATGGGAAACCCGAATAACAACTATTCGGAACTATTCGGACTTCTCATAGACTTGCATTGCGCATCCAATAGTCGAAAAGCGGCAAGGTATTTGGAAAATATTCGCGAAGCTGAATAATTAAAGTAGCCGATCGTCCCTAGTTATAACTCATTGTATGAAGCGTGTGACATTGTATAGGCAGTTCTAACACTGGACAGTATGTTATAAAACAGGAGGAGCTTGTAAATATTCTATATTTTGCTTTTTATGGATATAAAATATATTTGATTTTTTTAATATTTTGTGCATTAGTCTACTCTAACCAGCGTGGAGACCAGCACATCTCACTAACTCAAGGAACAGAAGTGAAGCTCGAATGTTATTTCTGCATTGACCATTACAAAGTAGAGCCGCCCACTGGACTCCTAAGAATAGAAAGAACGGAGCTATTAATCTATAGGATTCAGTGTAGCCTGAATATTCTGCCATGAAGTTTTAGATCAATTTGCTCATGCTTCTTTTCTAGTCATCGCTTCCAGCAGATCAGACTTGCATGTGACTGGTTCCCCCTTATAATAGCTATAAATTGTTTCCTTTGTCAAATTAAAAACAAGCCTCTTCTAGTAATTTGCCAAATTTTTTATATATATATATATATATATATATATATATATATATATATATATTATATTTTAATTTTTTTTAACTCCTGAAGTGACAACCAGATCTGGTCATTACATTTTCTTTTCTTCATATGCAATGACATAAAGTAAAACCTTGTGTAATATTTATTCAGTGAAGCCCCAAGGAGGCCGGTGAAAAGCCATAAACTGGTAAAGCTTGAATGGGGGCAAATAGAATAAAAAAAATTGATTGTCCTATATTTTTCCAAAATGTTTAATTGTGTACAAAAAAAATAAATCTTCTCCTCTGTTCAGGTACAAAGAAAAGTCCCGTTTTACACCAAGGAGTCACAAAATCGTCTGTCTCATCAGGACTGTTAACAAAGCGAATAGAAGCTAAAGGCATCAACGGAGGTAAAGGCAATAAGTGATTACAGTCTGGTGTTAGGGGTACTTCTCACATAACGAGATCACTAGCGAGATCGCTGCTGAGTCACTGTTTTTGTGACGTACCAGTGACCTCATTAGCGATCTCTCTGTGTGTGACACTGAGCAGCGATCTGGCCCCTGCTGTGAAATCGCTGCTCGTTACACACTGCTCTGGTTCATTTTTTGGACGTTGCTCTCCCGCTGTGAAGCACACATCGCTGTGTGTGACAGCGAGAGAGCAGCGATCTGAATGTGCAGGGAGCAGGGAGCCGGCGTCTGGCAGCCTATGGTAAGCTGTAACCATGGTAAATATCGGGTAACCAAGTGAAGCCCTTTGCTTGGTTACCCGATATTTACCTTGGTTACTAGCGTTCGCCGCTATCAGGCTACCAGTGCCGGCTCCCTGCACACGTAGCCGGAGTACACATCGGGTAAATAAGCAAAGCGGTTTGCTTATTAACCCATTGTGTACTCTGACTAGGAGTGCAGGGAGCCAGCGCTAAGCGGTGTGCGCTGGTAACCAAGGTAAATATCAGGTAACCAAGGGAAGTGCTTTGCTTGGTTACCCGATATTTACCTTAGTTACCAAGCGCAGCATCGCTTCCACGCGTCGCTGCTGGCTGGGGGCTGGTCACTGGTGAGATCTGCCTGATTGACAGCTCACCAGCAACCATGTAGCGACGCACCAGCGATCCTGACCAGGTCAGATCGCTGTTGGGATCGCTGGAGCGTCGCTAAAGTGTGACAGTACCCTTAATAGATTTGTGTAATATTATCTGATAACCTTGTAGAATTTCTTGTAATCTCTAAGGTAATTAAACAAATCTCTGCAGTAATGGCAATCTGTTCTTCAGTCGCTGATTTTTGACGAGGATGTGGTGCTGCTACAACCTGAGCCACAAATAACTGTGTATCAAGCTACATTTTACTAATTAATCTATAGTGCATGTTTATTTTTCTGTGCTGTAATGGGTAGGATTATAGAGCGGGCACATGGGGACCATGGTCCTCCAGCACCTAATGGGACCTAGGGTACTCCATCACTCGCCATCTCTGAAGGCCATAAGAAGGTAGAGGTGTCTCTTCTGCAGTATAATAGTTACTGGTCTGGTAACTTCCATAACTCCTTAGGCCTTGTGCACACTGCGTTTTTTTTTGTTTTTTTTTGCAGTTTTGCTGCAGAAATTTCTTGAGAAAAATCTATGGGAAAAAAATAGCTGTGTACACTGCTTTTTTTTTTTTTTTTTTTTTCTCAAGAACATTCTTTCTGCTGAATTTCTTGATAAAAAGAATGTGCATGTCACTTCTTTTCTGCAGGTAGCTGCATTTTTTCCCATAGATAATGGTAAAAAAACCGCAGGACCGACCTGTGGAAAAAACGCACCAAACTGCATCAAAAATGCATAAAATTCAGTGCGGTTTTTGACCGCAAGTGCGCTAATCTTTCAGACTCAAGAAATTTCTTGAAAAATCCATATTCTAGTGTGAACAGAAAAGCCTTAGCTTTTAATGGTGAGATCCATGTGTATGTGTGACGTTAATTAGATATCAGCTGGATTTTAGGCCAACAAATATTTTGCCCAGTCACCTTCCAAAAAAAAAGTCTGATTATAATATATTCTCATTTTTTCAGGTACCCTCCATGGCCTAAAAAACTCTGTTGTGGGTGAGTAGTTCAAAGCTTTTACATTTGTAATTTTTTCTTCCACTCTTTATGTTCTGCAGGATATATTTCCTCTGTGGTTTTGTTGGTGTGACTCGTATCATTGTGGGGTGTGTAATACTGATCACGATTGAGCACTGTTTTTGTAAATGTTGGCCTTAGAGGTAATTTCACCAACACCGAATAGTGGTCATTTCTACCCAATGAATATGGGTCTGACTGCTGGAGCACCGATTGATCAAAAGGGAGGGTTAGTGAGATCCCTGATCTTCGTGTGGATCCTCGGATCAGGGATTGTGTGGCTAGCATTCACCATGTAAGGCAAAATTTAGTAAGGGCCCTGGAGCACTGAGTGTTTTTTTTCTTAAAATGAAGCCCCTTTTTCTGGTTCTGATCACGGATCTGCTTAATTGCTTCTTTACAAGAAAATATTTTAGCAACTGGAACTATGTGCATCTGCTCTACCTTCCCATGGGGCTGCAATTTTTAATTTTTTTTTTTTTTTTTTTGGCTCGTTCAGTAGATGAGGTATCATTCACTGTATACAGCTCCCATTCGTGAAAACCCAAAGGGTGTTTGCAACCATAATGCCTTGCAGCCATAGTTCCAATGCTTACCAGGCTACATAAAATCTCTTTTATGGTCTAGTCTCAATTCTTAAGAAATGTTCACTGCGGCACATGTGGTGGCCTTTTAGTATGCCAGTGAGAGCCATGATAACCTGTAAGCCGCAGGGACTGACAGGGTTTAGCAGCCGTGATCAGAGGTTTCTCTAATCCAGGTGGTTAAATTTACTCAGTCACCTCATGGCTTATACTGTTGATCGAATGGCCACATATTTTGTTCCTATGCAATCCAAATGATGTGACACTATAGATTCAGACGTGTATATATTTTTTAATGTTATCAGAGCTTGTAGTATTTGGACTGTCGCCATTTTTGAACTTTATTAAATGCATTGTAACTGGTGCTCGGTACTACGGTAGTAATGAGCATTTGGATGCTCAGATGGGCACGACTCAAGTACCCAAGTATTAGGGAGTCAATGGGGAACTTGAGCATTTTTCCAGAAGGTTTCACGTATAAATGCTAGAGTCCTCCATTGACTTCTATACTGGGGTACGCGAGTCGTGCCCATCTGAGCATCCAACTGCTCATTACGAGTATCGAGCACCCGAGCATGTCAGTGCACTCATCACTAATTACGTATGAGGTTAAAGATTTTAGTTTAAGCCACAGTATTGTCAAGCAGACTTTATACAGGCAGAAAGTAAATGGTTAAAGCAATAAGGTTTTATGGTATTTTAATGATGTTGGGCTGTATTTTCTCCATCTTTTGTTACATATTCAGTTTGTTTTGAATGTGGTTTTTTTTCGATAAATCTTTTAATTGTAGATTACGTAAAAGCAAATTGTCAGTTATTGAAAATATCTACTGTAGCGGTTATAGATGGCTAACACTGGTGTCAGTTTAGTGAATAGCACGGTGGCTCCTGCCTGTCTAATTGTCAGGTAGTAATTATTTGACATAATGTGCCGTCACGTGGCCAATACAACTGGTTATGGGCCACTTGTGTAATACAGGTTTTTATTTGTAGTGTTACCCACAGCACTTGTTTCTTTTATTCTAGTATTTCCTGTTTACTTTCATCCTTCGTTATATAATGGCTCAAATGTCATCTTCACTTTTATGGCTATTTTTACACTGTATTTTGCCACTTGTGCTGAGGCCGCTCCCAGTGAGCATGTCACACTGCTCCGTTTCATACTGAAGAACAGTATACCCCAAAGGATGTGTTATTTTCTCCAATGGACCCTGTGCTACAGAAGCTTTTGTATGTCTATACAATATCCGGTCATAGGTTTGGAACTTATCCGGACATAATCCTCAGTCCGATCGATATTATAAAATACTTTGTAAAAAGATCCCAACTTTTTCTACCGTGGTTTGAATTTTATAAACTTTGATTTTTGTTTTGTTTTCTAATTATTGTTCACTAATCTAATTGTTGGGAAGGTGAATGTATACGGGCAATAGTAATTTTTGACTCCTCGTGGTTTTTGTCCAAATCGTTTTCCAGGACTAAAATATTAATGACCTACTACTGTTAACGCCATGGCAGTGACTCTTATTGCTGCATCTTTCATTTTTTTTTACCTGGCACGGCGCTGTACTTTTTCAGAAGTTCCGCCTGGTATTGTAGCTAAAAAAAAAAAACCTTAAAAAAAAAAAAAAAAGTAGAAGTCAGTGTGACAGAATATGATACCTGGTACAATCACTTTGAAAAATGTGGAGCTGTGCCTCACACAGATATGCAATGCAAATCGCAGAATCCCGATCCAGTGGCTACGTCCATATTCTGGCGGAGGGAGCCCTCCAGACTGCCTCCTACCTGCTGGGCTTTCCAGGCACCTCTTCTGATCTGTAGGCCAGAAGCGATGTAATGTGTGTGTCGTACCGCAACGATGACTTCACATGGTTCTACACTTCAGAAGAGGAGTTGTAAGTGCCAGTGGTTCCTACGGCCTGTGGATATGGCCGCTGCACTAGGGTCCTGTGAATTTATTTGTTAGCGGTAGTGCCTAGTAAGCAAGAAAACAATTGGTAACAGGAATCAATTTGGTGAGTCAGGTCCCATTAATCCTAAGCAAAGCCCATCATTATTCTATTCCTGACAACCCTTGTTAGGCTATGCCGCACATTTTCAGATTCATAACCTCCTGTTGCAGATTTGCTTTCAGACCCTGCTCTTTTTCTTCTGTATGATTCATTCAGACATACATTTTTACAGTCATGCTCTATCTTTTTTCCACGGACAAAATGCATGCACATTATAGTCTGTGGGTCTGTTTACATGTGCATATGTTTTTGATCCTGGTCATAAATCAAACAGCCAATCAGATCAATGCACCAATCTGGAAAATAATTACACTGCGGATGGGTACTATGGGTTTGTTGTGGTATTTTTTCCTTTTTTTTTTTTTTTTTTTTTAAACCGTTTAATGGGTTGGTCAAGCTTGACATTTTCTTGGACACATTGCAGTAATGGATGAAAACTAGATCTGGCACATGTATGGAAAAAAAAATAAAAAAATCTGACAACTGAATGTGGCCTTATTCTGTAGTAACATTTGTGAAAAGTGGCAAATAATCCTACTACTTGGTGAATACAGGGAACTCTAGCATTTTTCCGAACCATTTCGACCATTGACTTCCATTATACTCAGTACTTGAGACTAGTGATGGGCGAACCCGAACTGTAAAGTTCGGGGTCCGTACCGAACACCGTGTTCATGCACACAATCCTGAACACGAGCTTTCCTGGGAAGCTAGTGTTACAGTTTGGGTTCAAGGCCTGTAAAAAAAAAAGCACATTTGAAAACAATATGATTATACTTACAGGTCCCGTGGTGCGTCCTGCAGATTCTGTCTCCTGGCCGCTTGTGCTTCCACGTCCGATCATTGCTGTGCCCCCAGGTTACAGGACCTTCCATGACATCATAGCCATGTGACCAGTCTGGTTTGAATGTTGTACAGACATTGGGTTACAGACTGGTCAAATGGCTATGATGTCATGGAAGGTCCTGTTAACTTCCAGAGGTATTCAGTACACGGCACTGCTCATCACTCAGCAGGACTGTTATCGGCCATGTTCGCAGTGACGTCAGGGTTCACCCGAGTCCATGGCAGCAGAAGCAGCCGAGAGATAGTATGCAAGACTCGTCGCAGGACAGGTAAGTATAATGAGAATGTTAACTATATTCTTTATTTTACAACTCCTCCCCCCCCCCGCCACATCCCATAACTGTACAATCCAAGTTCTGTGTTGAGCCGCAAGTTCGCATTATCGGAGAACCTGAACTCAAACTTTACAAAACATTCGGGCATGGCTCCCGAGCACGAACATCAGGGGGTTCGCCGATCACTACTCGAGTCGAACCTGTCTTAGTGTCCAACTGCTCAAAACAAGTACCGAGCATGGCCGTGCTCACTCATCACTAATCGCGTTTAGAAAACTCTGCTGTTTAACTGACCATGCAGTAAGTATTCATTTCGCTGTGGTGTGGACATTGTGTATGTCCTTGTCTAGACGTCTTGTATAGAGATTTGTCAGATCTCTGCAATGTTGACTACAGATGGTAAAGGTTTGCAGCGCTTAATGGCACCATAACCAATACTGCAATGCCAGTCATGTCCACTCCGCCTTGTGGTTTAATCACTACCCGCCTACCTATCTGTTACCACATGAATGCCAATCTGCCAGCTCATTAACCACATAACTCCAGTGTGCAGATCACTTTTGATATTTGCATTATTTTTGCATCTCATCTTCTTTCTATTGAAGCGTGGAAGTGACTGAATACATTTATTTGTGTGAATCAACAATTTGGATTCTCTACGTAAATTAAACATTGATACCTGGCTTTTTTACACACAGCCTTCATTTCATTGTAATCTTTGAAATACATATAATTTTAGAATCTTATAAGGTATTTCTTTAGCTAAAAGTTGTTGTTTTTTTTTTAAGACTTTCTTTACAAACTGTTTTAAACTACTAAATACTACTTTAATTTTTGCTGCTAATAATGGATTAGGTCCTATCTGTTTATATGCATTTACGGACTGCCTGAAAGGCAAAAGACGAGAAACTATTGTAACATAGAAACTATATTAGAAACTGTTACTGAGGCTGAAGGAAGACCTTATGTCCATCTAGTTCAGCCTATTTTAGTGCTGCTGTTCTCCAGTGTTAAACCTGTGGAAGGCAAAAACCCAAAGAGTAGAAGCCAGTTTTCTTAAAAGGGAAAACAATTCCTTCCCGAATCCTAAGGCTGCTTTCACACATCCGTTTTTTGAAGTGCGGCTCAATCTGGCTCAAAAACCTATGCAAAGGATGCGTCGAAAAAAACTGATCCATTGCATAAGTTTTTCTATCCGGACCGTCCGTTTTTTGATGGTTGCAGCTTGATACTGAGCATGCGTCTTGCGCAGTTCAAAAAACCGCAGCCAGCGGCCGGATGCATTGTTTTGCCGCAGAACGCCGCATCTGGCGTCCATAGGCTTACATTGTAAATTGCGCCAGATCCGGCGAGATGCGGTTTTTTCGCCCCGCAAAAAAAGTGCCAGGCAGCATTCTATTTGGCCACCGCATGGGCTAAATATGCCACATCCGGCAAAAAAACGGACGCAACGCAAGGCCATGTGGCACAATACAATGCTAGTCTATGCAGAAAAAACGCAACCGGCGGCAAAAAAAAAACTGTTGCGTTTTTTTTCTGCAAAGCGCTGTATTGTGCCGCTCAGCAAAAACCGGATGTGTGAAAGCAGCCTAAGGCTGCTTTCACACTACGTTTTTTTAGCATGAGTCATGAACGTTTTTAACACAAAAACGGATCCAGTGCAAATGCGTTTGCATTTCAATGAATTTGCAATGGACTCGCGTCAACATGTTCACCTGCGTTTTCGTGCGTTAAAGTAAGTTTCCCAGCGACTTGCAGTTTAACTTTTTTCAAAAACGCTACTTGTACAAATACTGCAAATTGCTGGATCCTGACTAAACAGCATGCAAACACATGTGAACGCTGATTGACAGGATCCTGCTTGCTCTACTGAGCATGACCAGAAACCCGCCTGGTGTGATCAGTCCCTCTCTCCCCCTCCCTCTCTCCACCGCCTGAGAGCTGCGGAGGCTCGTAACTAAGGTGAGCATCGGGTAACCACGGGCTTAGTTACCCGATGTTTATCTTGATTACATGTGCAGGGAGCCGGCTCCTAGCAGCTGCAGACGCTCATAACCAATGTAAATATCGGGTATCCAAGCAGGTTACCCGATGTTTACATTGGTTAAGAGCCTCCGCAGCTGTCAGATGCTGGCTCCCAGTCTTTCACGTTCAGTTCCCCTCACTCCTGAACACATGACTCCAATGCCCGCCCATAAACTTCAAGTGACAGGATCCTGCAAAATAACACATGCGTCTGCATGTGTTTTTCTCTGCAAAAACAGGATCCGCTTTTGCAGCAAAAAACGTTCATGACGCATGCTAAAAAAAGTAGTGTGAAAGCAGCCTAAGCTGGGTCAACTATCTACCTGTAGTATTATGTTATAACCTTCTATACGGTTGCTATCAAGCATCCATTCCTCTCTTAAATTCATTCAGTAGTTGGCCATCACCACTTCCTCAGGAAGAGAGTTCCAGAGCCTCACTGCTCTTATCGTGAAGAACCCTCTTCTATGCTGGTGTAGAAATTTTCTTTCCTCCAAACGAAGAGAATACCCCCTTGTTCTTGTCCAAGGAAAGTGTATGTATCCGCTCACCTGTGGTATGAAGGAGACCAATGCTTCCCAGACACGTGCAAGGATAAACCAGCTGGCAATCTTGTATGGAGACTTTTTCAAAAAAATCCAGCACCGAATCCAGGAAATGTATTAAAAATTAATGACGTTTATTGAAACATATTAAAAAGTCCAAATAGGGTCCAGAGCAAAGAAACAGAGAGGACGCGTTTCGAACTGTATAGTTCTTAGTCTGTCTCTAGCTAATGAATGAAATGGACTGATTAAAATAAGCTAAGAACCAGACATGAACAATGGTGGGCGGAGAGAAGGCCCATAATCTTTCATTCACTTATCAGTACCATCGGGAAGTGATACATTTTTTGGACATGTCATTTTGTGGCAATAAAATAGATGGAGTTATAGAGAGTAAATTATATCGGAAACCTTTTTCGGGTAACTCCCTTCTGCATGCAAAAAGCTGCCATCCTCGACATGTTATTCAAAATATTCCCATGGGGGAATACATTAGAGCCACTAGATGCTGTACAACTAATGTAGACCTAGCTGGGGAATTCATTACAATTGATAATAGATTCAAAGCCAGGGGTTACTCCCAGGCTCATTTGGATCGCTCTAAGTTCAAGGTTGGCCTCAAGGATAGAGCTCAGTATCTGGAGATGAAAAATACATCCTTTAATTCCCAAGACAAATTTTCAGTGGTTTTCTCTACTAACTATAGCAGGGATTACCACCAAGTGGTTCGCATCATCAAGAAATTTTTACCTATTTTGTCATCTGATGATGTTTTGCAAAAAGTGCTGGATCAGGGAATAAAATTTGTACCTAAAAGAAACGTTACCCTGGGCAACCAATTGGCTCCCAGTGATCATAGAAAATTCCATAAGGCTATTAATAGCAATGATCACCGTTCTTGGCTCCCCACATGCGGTTCCAATAGGTGTGGGTGCAAATTATGCGGTTTATGCAAATTTATGGTGGGTACAAAAATGGTCTCTTCCTATGTTAATGGTAAATCTTTTTTGATTAAGGACATGATCAATTGTGGTACTGACCATGTAATTTATTGCATATCTTGCACTAAATGTTGTATTCAATATATTGGCAGTACTACACGCCCCTTGAGAAAGAGAATCTCGAAACACGTGTACGATGCAAGCCATGTAACAACAAGAAATCTGTCAGGTGCCTCCCAACATTTTATGCTAAAACATGCGGGGAATACAGATACTATGCAAGTAGTCGCCTTGGAAAAGGTTAGATTACCTAAAAGAGGAGGTAACTTGAAAGATTTATTGTTACGGAGGGAGACCAAATTGATCTTTCTAATGGGCACTAGATCACCTTTCGGCATGAACCTTAAAAATGATTTGTTTTTGACATATTGATTGTATAAAAATGATTCTATGGCCTTAATCGGCCTTATTATTTATTTCATATTGCTCTTATATCAACTTTGCTATTCTACCCCTTTTTTTTTTTTTTTTTTTTTTTTTTTTGCAGTATACAGGGACACATGAGACATTATACACGGTTACAAGATATAAGACGGTATACACGGTATATGAGGCGGTATGCAGAGATATATGAGGCAGTGTGCCCGGTATACAGGATATTTTTTTTTTTTTCTTTCCTCTTCTTTCCTCTCTCCTTAACTTTCTGTCTGCTCCTTCCTCCCCTTCTCTCCGCCCACCATTGTTCATGTCTGGTTCTTAGCTTATTTTAATCAGTCCATTTCATTCATTAGCTAGAGACAGACTAAGAACTATACAGTTCGAAACGCGTCCTCTCCGTTTCTTTGCTCTGGACCCTATTTGGACTTTTTAATATGTTTCAATAAACGTCATTAATTTTTAATACATTTCCTGGATTCGGTGCTGGATTTTTTTGAAAAAGTCCCCTTGTTCTTGTCACTGTCCTTGGTACAAACAGATTATGGGAGATATCTCTGTATTGCCCTCTGATATACTTTTACATATTTATTAGGTCTCCCCTAAGTCTTCTCTTTTCTAGAGTAGACCTAATTTTGATAACCTTTCTGGGTATTGTAATGCACCCACTCCATTTATTATTTTAGTTGCCCGCCTCTGAATCCTTTCATTGTGTTATATATTAGCACAGACTATACTCTACAAAGATAGTAATAGATATGGCAGCGCCAAGTGACGGTGACCTATGGAAGAAGGAATTTGAGAAGCTAAAGAAATACCAGGACCTCGAAGAAGAATTGGAGAGGATGTGCAAGGTGAAGGCAATAGTAGGCAATAGTAATTCCAGTGGTGATGGGAGCACTTGGTGCAGTGACCACCAAGTTGGAAGAATGGCTACAACAGATTCCAGGAACAACATCCGAACTCAGTCCAGCAAAGCGCAAATGCTGGGAACAACTAAAATTCTGTGCAGAACCCTCTACACCCAGGAGGACCTGAGATTGAAGAAAGAACAAAAAAGAAATCCAACCATCCCTTAGGAGGGGGTGAGAAACATACTTAGACAAATAAAAATGGTAAGTTATATATTACTTTCCATCTCACAAGAAAAATGGATCCCACTCTGATCCGCATAATTGGACTGTGTTTCTCGGATGTGGAGTGAACGGCCACGTGCGCCTATCCTAAAGGAAACTAAAAATGTATTTAGTCGATAATGGTTACCGAATATTTGTTAAAAAGCACATGTCAATTTATCCACTTTTGAAAGAATTTTTGAAACTGCCCAATGAACAAGAAAAATGGATTAGTTATGTGGGCATTAAAACCATTGATATTGGCAGCACATTGTCCCGCACAATCAGATATGCTGACGATGACAATTATTTTCTAGGTGTACAGAATTCTGCTTGGCCTGTATAAAGAAGCTAACTGACCACCGTTTGGCTTGTGCATGGCTGAACATTGTTTAGTGGCTGCCATTGGCAAATGTAAATGGGCCACAGGTACATAATACAATATTGTATGTAGTGCCGTGGCAGGAGGAGTGTGTGGGGGGGGCCCGGTGCCGTGGCAGGAGGAGTGTGTGGGGGGGGCCCGGTGCCGTGGCAGGAATGCATGTTTCAGAAGTACGGATCCTGTAAGCCTCCTATTTATCTGTGTAGAAGAGGCCTAGTACTTTAATCAGAACTTGTAACCAGAAAATGTACATGTTTAAAGGAGTTTTCCAATCTCCTACTGCTCAGATATATACCAATGATTTATGATCCATGATGTAGTTCCCTCGGTCCACAGAGAAGGGGACACCGTTCTGGTGTAGGACTACATATTATTCCAATTTTTGACTGGTCACCAAACTATGCAGGTGACTGTTGTGATCAGGCGGAGCTACACGGGGGCTTTCTTCAATTCATTTTCCAGATTATCATAAGGCTGCTTTCAGACTGTTTTTTTAACATGCGTCCTGAATGTTTTATTAACGCAAAAACTGATCCAGTGCAAATGCATTTTCATTTCAATGCATTTGCAATGGACTCGCGTCAACATGTGTTCACATGTGAGGATCCAGCGACTTGCAGTTTTTTAACATTTTTCAAAAACGCTACTTGTAGCGTTTTTGAGCTGCGTCCAAATACTGCAAATCGCAGGATCCTGACTATACTGCATGCAAACGCATGTTAACGCTGGCATGCTGATAGACAGGATCCTGCTTGCTCTACTGAGCATGCCCAGAAACCAGCCTCTGGTGATCAGTCCCTCTCTCCCCCTCACACTCTCCCCCTCTCTCTCTCCCCCGCCTGAGAGCTGCGGACACTCTTAACCAAGATAAATATCGGGTAACCAAGCAAAGCGCTTCTCTTCGTTACCCGATGTTTACGTTGGTTACGTGTGCAGGGAGCAGGCATCAGGCATCCCCGCTCCTAGCAGCTGCGGATGCTCGTAACCAAGGTAAATATCAGGTATCCAAGCAAGTTACCCGATGTTCACCTTGGTTACGAGCCTCTGCAGCTGTCAGAAGCCGGCTCCCAGTCTATCACGTTCAGTTCCACTGACTCCCGATCAAATGACTCCAATGCCCGCCCCTAAACTTCAAGTGACAGGATCCTGCAAAATAACACATGCGTTTGCATGCGTTTTTTTGCTGTAAAAGCAGGAGCCGATTTTACAGCAGAAAATCCTTAATGACTCATGTTAAAAAAACGTAGTGTGAAAGCAGCCTAACTTGGACCCCTCCATTGATCTTAGTGATGCCATATCTTTCTGAAAATAAGGAGCGCTGATAGTGTAATACCAGAGAGATCGGTGAGGTTAAACTATAAGTATACACTCACCTGAACTGGTTGTGATAATCACAACCACTAATGCACATAAGATAATGGCGTCTGCTGCAGCCCCACGTGGATGAGCATACAAAATGGAGTTGAAGGGGTTCATGCCGCGCATCAGCCGAAATGAAGATGTAACGTGTTGATGAAGATAAACTTTCTTTTATTCCATAGGTCTACGCGTTTCGAGGTAAAACCTCTTCTTGGAATGCACAGGAAACATTTGTATCCATTAACCACTAGTCCTTTTACCTCAAAGTTAAAAGGACTAGTGGTTAATGGATACAAATGTTTCCTGTGCATTCCAAGAAGAGGTTTTACCTCGAAACGCGTAGACCTATGGAATAAAAGTAAGTTTCTTCATCAACACGTTAAATCTTCATTTCGGCTGATGCGCGGCTTTAACCCCTTCTCGACTCCATTTTGTATGCTGATGCCATATCTTAGCAGTATCAGCAAATTTTGTTCACTTCTCTGACATGTCTGTCGAATTAAATAATAGCATATTCCTTAATATACCAATTCCTGAGCATATTTTTTGGGAACTTTTTTTGCGTTTTATCATTCTTTTTATTGTTTTTTTTTCTCTCCCTCCTACAAACTGTATGAATCAATTGATGGCTAATATGCCCTGCTCTGTGTCCAGTCACTGCAGTATCCATATCAGGGACTTAATCCTTTTAAGAAAGGGAATGATAATACCAAGTTGTAAATGTGTGATGACCTAGAATACGGCACAGCCAAGGATTATAAGACTAGCTCCATTTTTTTTTTATTTTTTTTTTTTTTATTTTTCATGGGATAACTTACAAGGAGACTTTCTTTTATAGTAGTGGTCTTTTTCACTCCAAAAAAAGTTGACGCATCTGGCATATGTTGAAGTAGTTTGTAAAAAGATGATGCATTTTGAGTAATATGAGAGTTTATAGTTCTGCACTTGGGATACGTCCCTTCATAAGTAGACCTGATACAGTGGCACTAAAGTAAGTCCGTGTCTTTACATCGGAGATCTAAGCTCAGACACTGCATGTGCGATCCTGTTTTCTCAAGTTTTTATTGACATGTTGAACAGGTAACCACCAATTACCATAATTCCAGCAGCCGACACCCAAAAACCTATAGCAAATATTGAGCGATTTGATCCTTTAATAGTCTCTTTATAGAATTATAAATGAACTCTATTGAGAATTATGAAGTTCTCCAAATAGCTTCAATGCTTCTAGCTTTAGCTTTCCAACTACATCACAAATGTTTAATGCTATATCATTATAATGTTTCTGTCAGTTCAAAAACTTTTTCAATCTAAACGTCCTCATCCTCAAGTTTCTAATATTACATTACCAGTTCCATTACATTTAAAGAGGACCAACCACCAGGATTTTCATATATACATTAAAGCCAGTGCTATACTGGTGCTATCATGCTGATTCTAAACATACCTTTAGTTGTGAGATCGGATGTATACTTTCTGAAATATAAGCAAGTAAAGTTTGTGAAATGCACTGTTATTTGATTGATAGCAGCTACAGAATATCTAATAATCGGATGGGTTTAGCTTATTATTCCCGCTCCTGTCTACCTGCCTGTCCTTCCTCCCCCCTGTCTGTAATTACAGGGGGGAGGAAGGAGGGAGAAAGGACAGGGGGAGGAAGGATAGGCAACAGACTGGGGCAGGAATAACTTGCAAAACCCAACCCAGTTATTAGATATTCCATTGCACCTCATCAAATAAGTGCTTTTCACAAACTTTACTTGTCTATATTTCAGAAAGTATACATCCGATCTCACAACTAAAGGTATGTATACAATCCGTATGATAGTGCCAGTATAGCACTGGCTTTAGTGTATATATGAAAATCCTGCTGGTGGTCCTCTTTAATAACCTTCCAACCCTTTAAAATGTGACTTTATTTTCTAATGAAATGTGCACCTTCACCTTTTTGGAGCCATGTTAACCTTCTTTGTAATTAATATAATGAGCAGTTTTCTCCTGGAGCCTATAATCTGTGAGGTCAGCGAGCGAAGAATTGTCCATTCTTCCGAGGGCGTTAATGATGGCTCTTTGTCTTCTGCATTTGTAGAATACCAGGGTCATAAAAGATGGCTGTGTCGTCTGTAGTAAGTCACTGAGGTCACTGTCTTCTCAGTTATAAGTGTGTGCTAGATTGTTACCATGTAGTTACATCACTATGAACTTGTTCACTTGGACATGGGATCGCAGGCATCACACACCCCAACCCAACCAAAACTAGCTGAATAAATGAAAACATGACCAACTATTGGTGAGAAAAGGCTTTGGTATTTATTGGTGGGTTACTTACAAAATCTTTAAATTATTTATTAAAACCAATAAAAAACACTTTCCTCATTAACGTTATGAATCACTAAAAATTCAACCAGTGTCCACCCATCCATAGCTAGGTGACCACCCAGCTAACGAACACCGCAACAGAAGTGAAAGAAAAAAAATGGAGAATGGGCAAGGAGCTGCTTCGTGTTCACCGGCTGGTACTGACCACGCAGACTGGAATACCCAGCTTATATCCAGCTTCTTCTTCTCGCCAAAAGCTGTTCTCCAGTCAGAATCTTGCCCCCAAATTCTGGCCAGTCAGTTGATTGGCTAAAAGAAATAATCTAGAAGATGGAAGAACCAATAACACCCTTAAAACAAAAGGGCAAAAGTGAATTGACTGAGAACATAACATCTAAACCTAAGCTAAAACCTAAGGGGTGTCAATGGGTGTAAGGAGCTACAGATTGTCTACTCTACATATATTTTATGGGCTAATGTGTAGAAGAAGCAAAGAGCGATAGATAGGGATAGAGTTTTTTTTTGTTTTTTTTTTTTATACATGCAATAAAACTCCCACAAGTATGAAAAGGAAAAAATAACTGTGAAATAATATATGTATTTACTTATATAACGCAATCTATTCCACAGCGCTTTACATTCATCATAATCACTGTCCCCATTGGGGCTCACAATCGAAGTTCCCAATCAACATTTCCTTGGAGTGTGGGAGGAAACTGGAGGAGACCCACACAAACAAAAGGAAGGATATATAAACTCTTTGCAGATTTTGTCCTTGGTACGATTTCAACCCAGTTAACCCAGCGCTGCAAGACTGTAGTGCTATCCACTGAGCCACCATGCTGCCGGAAACCAGCCTTGGGATTTGCTTACATGAGTGTATAACACGGACGAGTGCTATGTTTATTCGGGTAGTCCTCGCTCCAATATTATACTATGGGGCAGTGGTGACCAACGCGGTTTTCTTCTACTGATTTGGCTTGAGAAAAAAATTGCAGCATGCTGCAAGTGGCAGCACGGGTAAGAAGGACAACCATTGAAGTCAATGGGTGTGTGCAAAAGATTGGACTGCACTCTGATGACATCCTAATTTATGCTGACACAGACAATGGATAAGATTGAGAAATTTTAGTTCTAACGTGAGAAAATCGCATCATAGTAAGTGACACTAGGCTCACATTTAAGAGTTTAGGCCGGTTTCACACATCCGGCTTTTTGCTGTTTTGCCGGATCCGGCGCTCTCCCGTTCAGTTAATACAGTACAATGACAGCGCAACAAGCGCCGGTCACATGCTGTCATGTGACCGGCGCATGTGACCCGGAAGTTACAGCGCTGTCATTGTACTGTATTATCTGTACGGGAGAGCGCCGGATCCAGCAAAACGGCAAAAAGCCGAATGTGTGAAACCGGCCTTAGAGGTGATTCACTCCTCTGCAATAGTGGCCACGTCTCTGTAAAACTGATGGGGAACATTTTTCTAAATACCTTATTCAGCCAATTCTGCCTCTGATCGATGCTATGGCGGACCGCTCATCCTCATGAAGTGACACACACACACACACACACACACACACACACACACACACACACACACACACACACACACACACACACACACACACACACCTCCGTGGCCTCAGGGATTTTGTGATGTCATGTTAACTTCCAGTTGAGCTGTCCTCAGAGGCCGGCCAGATTCTCAGAGTGACTGGGCTGTGGGTGGCGGTTTCATCGCTTGTCAAAGCCCAGCATCGCTTCTGCTTGCGGCACTATGCAGTGAAGGTGAGCGGGTGCGACAGCCTGTGCTGTGACTCTGGGCTGTAATGAGCAGTAAAACTCCGTCCACAGCCCAGTCACTCTGAGACTGGGGCCAGCATCGGTGAGGTCGGGGGTCAACTGGAAGTTGACGTGACTTCACCGAGTCCTAGAGGTCACCTCATGGGGAGAAGTGGACCGTGATAGCGCTGCTCAGAGGCAGAATTGGCTGAACCAGGTATTTAAAAAAAGCCTTCCCTATCAGTTTTATAGGGATGTGGCCACTATTGCAGAGTAGTGAACCACCCCTTTAAGCCAGGTGTTAGCATTATTTGCCCAATTCTCTCCATGTGAAAAGCTGTGTGGGGGAGCCCTAAGAGATCTTTCTGTGATCGCAATGCACAGAATGGCCTGGTCTCCCAAATAAAGAAAGTTATGCACATAAAATGTCACACATAAAAAAAATTATATATTATTTTCATACAGGAAACCTTTGTCCCCAATATTGTATGGAGACATACGGAGTTAATGGTCCATGCATCTCTATAGATGTGTTATGGCTTCATACAGATGTGATTTATAACCATCGTGTACATGAGGATTAACGTCTGATTTATGGATTTTGAAGAGTTTGTGGCATACCTGGGCAGCCCCTTTTTTAAATAGGGGTTCCCCTTGTAAAATAAAAATAACACCTACTTTTCTCCCACTATGGATCCATTCCAGTGATGTGGACGCAGGGTCTCCAGGGTCTTCCGTGATACTGTTCAGTCTGTAGCCCATCAGTGGATGCCATTTCCTATTTGTCTAAGGGAAGTGGGAGCGCCACAGCTCAGTACTGCCCACTGGCTGCAGGGCTCATGTGCTGTAACAATACCTGGTACTGAAGGTATCTGTCCTGGCTTTACAAGTGAAATTTAATAATTTGTTGTCCATGCAGTGGACAACCCCTTTAAATTCCCATTTTCTCGGTGTTTGAGTCCAATGGGCGGTCCTATCTGGTGTCTACCTCTGTACTTCATGCTCACAGGTATGGCTGACCATCACTACCCTGCTAGACTACAATTGAAGGAAGGGATTTAGTTTTGGGGGGAAAATTCTCAGAGGAACTTATTTCCAATGTCTGTATGTCCTCCCTGCACTGTGTGCTCGCACATAAAGCAGTATATTCAGGGTGACTGGGTTCCATGATGTGCGGCTACATGAAGGTTATGTGACAAAACAAGGCCCCAAACCAGAGTTGTTCTCTGTAGGATCGGCCGTTGCAGTATCATGGCTGTACTCCGCTTGCCGTGCACAGGATCACACTGTGGATTGCTGTCAGGTACAATTCTGCTGTAGGGCGTGTGCTAATTATTACGTATAGTAGTAATTCAGGCTTTTCATTAAGAAATGCTCACAAACCCGCCTGACGTGTGGTCAAGCTTCAGTGTAGGTGTGACGTGTTCTGCGATTGACTGTGACAGCGCTGTGTAGGAGCATGCACACACCCGGCAGGGAGCTGAGGGGGATAGGATTTGTAGGTCTTGTGCTGCTCCGAGCGGCTGGTTTCCCTCATTCATGTGAACGCACCATGTATGTACTTGTATATGTGTGAAGCTCGCTTTTGATCTGGGTCATTTATTTTCTTTTCCTTTTTGCTTAATTAACCATAGTGGGGATGAAAAGGATGAGAACAAGAATGTAATGTCTCGGATGTAAACAGTTGGCCAGGTTTTACAGATGTAGGACGTCTCTTGCGCTGTTACATTTATTTTTGGTAGTTTTTAATGCAATAAACACTCGTTTGACAATATTGAAGCTCCTTCGCAGTTTGATTTTCTGGCATTTTAGAATACATTGCATACATGTGGTTAATGCTTTTTCCTATTGTTAGGCCTCATGCACATGCTGCATTTTTGCCAATGTTTTTTTGGGGGCAGTTGTGTACCAAAACTGCATACACTTCCTTCCTCAGCAAAGTCTGAGATATAATTTTTGCTGTCCGCACATTGCAGCTTTTTCTGGCTGCATCTTTGTGGTCACCACAAGGATGCAACATGTGAATTCTTTTTGCATTTTGTCCATGCGTTTCACACTAGTGATGGAAGGACTCGCAGAAGATCAATTCCCCACGGTCTCTGGGTAAGCGGGAGATAGATCCCTCATCTGGCAGGATGCCAGTCCCCATATAATCTATGGGTACCAGAATCTGGCGCAAAGGGGTAGAAGGAAGTATTCATACTTAGTCTCCGGTGCGGCTGTACGCTCCCGCAGCTGACATTCACTTCCCGGGCCGCTCATTACCTTGATGGAATAGGAACTGCTTTCCCCACCCTCTGGCGTCTGTGATTGGTTGCAGTCAGATGTGCCCCCATGCTGAGTAACAGCATGTCTGACTCTTCCAATCACAGACCCGATCTGTGGGTCTATAATCTTACAGTAAAATAACAAAAGTGATGTAAGGTGGTAACCCCCCCCCCCCCACCCGGGTTAGGATACCCAGCACAGATAAAGCCCACGGCTACAGGCTTCATCACCCAGCCATGTGTTTATCTTGGCTGTGTATCAAAAATAGAGAAACCGCATGTGGCTTAATTATATAAATACTTAAGCCAGCGTGCGGTCTCTCCCAATTTTGTTACCCAGCCTTAATAAAGCCTAAAGCCCGACAGCTGGGGGCTGGTATTCTCAGGCTGGGGAGACCCATGCTTACTGGCCGCCCCCCAGCCTAAAAATAGCAGCCTGCAGCCAGCCAGGATGGTCACATCTATTAGATGCGACAGCCCCGGTGCTTTACCCCACTCTTCCAGATTCCCTTAGTGTGGTGACAATTGAGGTAATAAGGGTTAACCCATTATTACCTCAATTGCGACCACACTAGGGCAAGCCCACAGCTGCCACGAAGCCCTAATTTAGTAATAGGAGGCGTCTGGGGACCCCCCCATTACTAATCTGAAAGTGAAAATAAACACAACCAAAAAATCCTTTATTCAAAATAAAATACAAAAAAAGCACCCTCTTTCACCACTTTATTAACCCCAAAAACACTCCTGCAGGTCCAACATAATCCACACGAGGTCACACGACGATTCTAGCACTGCTAAAGCTGAACTCAAACCGAGCGGTCATAGAATGACTGCTTGCTGTGAGGTTCAGGTAGAGCCTGAGTGAGCTGCACGATCAGCTGTTAAGTCACTCAGGGGTGCCGCAAATGGGGGTTCCCACTGTGCTCCATCTGTGACCACAGGTGAACTGACCTCAGGGGACCTCAATGAACTCTGGTGTGGCCACTGAAGTAACCTGAAGTCAAGTTACCTGCGGTTACAGGCGGAGGACCATGGGAACCTCCAGTTGTGGCCACAGCTAACCTGAGTGACAACACCGCTGATCGCTGCTCAGTCTCTGCCTAAACCTCACAGCGGGCAGTCATTTTCCATGATCACGATTTGGGACTTCAGATGTAGCCGACCTAATCTAGGGTTTAGTGGCAGCTGTAGGTTATTAATCCCTTATTACCCCGTTTGTCACCACACCAGGGCAACAGGGAAGAGCCTGGTAAAGTGATGGAACTGATAAATCTAATGGATGTGGCAATCCTGGATCGGCTGCTAATTTTAAGCTGTGAGGAGCCCAATAATCATGGGTTCGCCCCAGCCTGAGAATACCGGCCTTGAGCTGTAGGGCTTTATCTTGACTGGGTATCAAAATTGGAGGTGACCTCAGTTTTTGTTGCTTTTTTTTTTTTTCTTTTTTCTGTGCTGGGTATCATATTATGGTGGGATCCTACATAAAGTTTTTTAATTGTAAGAGTCAGACAGGCTAGGCTGTCACTCAGGGTAGGGGCACGTCTGACTACAACCAATCATAGGCGAGGGTAGCAGTGAATATGCATGAACCTAATGAGCGGCCCCAGAAGAATGAGGGGCTGTGGGAGCAGTTACAGCCATGCCGGAGACTCTAAGTATAGTGCCCTCGCTTTATTATTTTTTCCTTTATTTTTATTTCCTGAGTGCCAGATCCGGATAAATATCCGGAATTCCCTGAGAATTTAGGCCCGGTCCCGACACTCGGGTGCATTTGAACCCTCAGGGGTTGGACTTTTACAATTCTGTCCGCCCATCACTATTTTCACCCATTGAATAAAAAAAAAACACATAAAAAAACGCATGTGTTTCTTGGATGCGTTTTTTTTAGCCCCAGGCTGCGTTTTTGTGACCACAGGCTGGATCTTTGCTGCTTGCTGTTATTTTTAGCTAGTAAACCTGCCATTTAGTCCAGCCATGCCCCCAGTACTAATTGGCAGCTTTCTGTATACACTGTGTGCATAGGCAGAAAGCTGACGTAAGTGGTGTGGGTGGGATTATACAGAGCTCAACATACAGAGAACTGGTAGATTTGCAGCGGGGAAACTGATTTTATCAAAACTACAGCAAGCAGCCCAGGAAGACTTAGATCACTAGAATGCTACATTATGCTATTATGTTAAGGTAACAAAAACATGCAGAAGGATTCACTTGAGGTGTTAATCAGCTCACCTGACTACAAATGGCTGCTGATTGAGGCACATGTGACCCAATCTTTACAGCAGTGTCCACAGGCGCTCCTATCCTTCCCCCTCAGGCTAGGTTCACATTTCCGTTGTTTTAAATCCGTCAGCAACGGATCAGTTGTTTTTTAGATGTCAACTGATGCAACGGATGTGTTTTTCACAGGATTCCTTTCACAGGAATCCTGTGAAAAAACTGATCCGTCGCGTCTATTACATCCGCTATGCGTCCGTTTTTTGACGGATCAGTCATGATACGTTTATGTTTGGGACAGCCCAGTGGGTGTGCCAAACATGCTGGGCATGCTCAGTAGAGCATGACTGAATCCAGCGCTGGATTCCGTTGTAAGACGGATTACGACGGAATCCAGCACCATAGACATCCATTACAAGCTTGACTGATTCCTGCGCGGCGCGTTAATTTGACGGCTAGAAAAACGTTAGTCTGCGTTGCTACCGCCCGGCGGTCAGTCCAAAAAACGACTGACCGCAGCGCAGCGGATGCAACGCAAGGTCATCAGTCGCAATCCGCCACTAATACAAGTCTATGGGACACAACGGAATCCGTTTAAGCTGGGTTCTGTTCCCATATCTATGTAGTAAGCTCAGTTAGGGGCACTGTATTTATGTATTAAGCTCGGTTCTGTTACCGTATCTGTGCAGTAAGCTCTTTTTTTGGTACTGTATTTATGTAGCAAGCTCTGTTCTGTTCCCATATCTGTCACAGCCACTGTTATTTTGAAATCCTTTTACCTCTGGTGCTTTATGTAGCAGCCAGAGATAAGCAGGCTAAAGGTGGAGATGCCGCAACGGTTTCGTGATTGCCTCCCAGACCAAAATTTGACAGCCAAGCCCTGCATGTGACATCCAATTTTATTTCTCACTGTATCCATTTTGGAGTAAAAATGCAGAATGCTGCAACTTTTATTTATTTATTTTTTTTTTCTTCTCATGTAAAACACAACAAAGACCAGGTTTTTCTGGTAGTATGTTTTGATAAAGCTTCCCATTGCATTGGGTTTTTGAAATGCAGAAGGTTCATAAGAGCAAAATACAAAAACACAGCCCAGTACTGCAAGTAAGTTGCATCTAGAGATGGGAAACCACGGACCATAAAAATGGCAGAAACCAGAATGCATTGTATGTTCTTAGTTTCATGCTTCAGTATAGATTTTAAAGAATTCATGTGGTTGGATATTTTTGGCAATGCAAAAACTTAGATAAAAACTTAAATAGAAAAAAAAAGCAAATAAAAAATGTTTGATGGCCGGGACAGTCACTGGTCATACTCCCAGGATAATGGTATGGAATGGCGTAATGTACAGTAGCCGGATCCCTCCAGGGCCATGAACACTTCTGGTCTACATTGATTTGGTTCTGGATTAACACTCAAGTCCCAGAAATTTCGAGCTCCCCCGTGAAGTCCCGAAAGAGGGTCAAATGATCCTTAAGGCCACGTCACACTAAGCAACATCGCTGCTGAGGCACGACTTTTGTGACATAACAGTGATCTTGCTAGCGATGTTGCTGTGTGTGACATCCAGCAACAACCTGGCCCCTGCTGTGAGGTCGCTGGTTGTTGCTGAATGTCCTGGGCCATTTTTTAGTTGTTGCTCTCCCGCTGTGAAGCGCACATCGCTGTGTGTGACAGCGAGACAGCAACAACTTAATGTGCCGGGAGCCGGCTTCTGCGGACGCTGGTAACCACAGTAAACATTGGGTAACCAAGAAGCCCTGTCCTTGGTACCCGATATTTACCTTCGTTACCAGCGTCTGCCGCTCTCACACTGTCAGTGCCGGCTCCCTGCTCCCTGCACACATAGCCAGACTACACATCGGGTAATTAACCTGATGTGTACTGTGGCTAGGAGAGCAGGGAGCCAGCGCTAAGCTGTGTGCGCTGCTAACCAAGGTTAATATCGGGTTGGTTACCCGATATTTACCTTAGTTACCAAGCGCAGCATCGCTTCCACGCGTCGCTGCTGGCTGGGGGCTGGTCACTGGTTGCTGGTGAGATCTGCCTGTGTGACAGCTCACCAGCAACCCGTGTAGCGACGCTCCAGCAATCCCTGCCAGGTCAGGTTGCTGGTGGGATCGCTGGAGCGTCACTTAGGTCTGACTGTGTGACATCTCACCAGCGACCTCCTAGCAACTTACCAGCGATCCCGATCAGGTTGTATCGTTGTTAGGATCGCTGGTAAGTTGTTTAGTGTGACGGTACCTTTTAGTCCAAACTGAATAGAACTTACTAGAAGCTAAATGGCTAAACTAAATGGAAAACAACCTCCTGTGGTGCGACAGTAATGGCCTTAATTACAGAACAAAAGACTGGGATTATAGGATGTTGGCTAAAATCCTTCAGGTCATTTGACCCGTCTCTGGGTTCCAAAGGTAGAAATATTAAATGACCCCTCTCTGGGACTTCTAGTGTTAAGGGGTACATTCTTTTCTTTTTCTGTTGAAAAGTGGCCCCTGGGACACTTTAACGCCAGATAACGTGTTTGTGCTACAGTGAGCAGCCTGTGTGGCCTAAACGTGCTACAATGGCCTACAGCGTCTCTAGACTTGTCTCCCATCAAGTACATCTTGGACGTCATTGATTGGCAATCCCAAAAGGAGCTGCCGACAGTGGACCTTGATTTTTTTTTATTTTTTTTCCTATTTTTTTTTTTGTGCATGCCCAAGTAGCAGAACATTCACGCCAAGATGTAATATTTTTGCACTCTGTGCGCAGTCTCTATACTAAATAGAGCAAGAGGTTTTTAAAATTTTATTTTAATTGTTCTTGCAATTTGCGTATTGATAACACATCTATCCAGCCTGTGACTTCCATAATGCAAGACTTTTCCTTCTTCCAATGTTGTGAATTTGTTTATGCATGGGTATAATGTGTCTTTATAAAAAGTGTACATTTGTGTGTAGCTATAGAGACAGATATGGGTATGTGTGTGTGTGTGTGCGTGTTATTATATTATATATTCGCCCGCTCACCATTTATTCAAAATTCTCTCCTGAACAAATGGTGGTCGTCATTCATTGTTACCAGCCTTGCCTGCTCTTCTTGGTCATGAATATGTACAGGATTTTTCCCCAGAGGCCAGTGCCACCATTTTGTTCTCATTCCTCCTATTTTCCTGTGTAGAATAATAGGGCCGCCCGCAGGATTCTGCCAGTTATTGTCTGGGTGGGCGATGGATGGGTGAAGAGCGCCGCTCTATGATCACCTCCCACCTTTAATCACCTCAGAGCTGTGATGGGAGCGCGTTTAGGAGAATTGTGATTTGTGGTTTCTCCTTCCCCCTGTTCTGCGGCTGGTGTGCGCTCACTGGCTGCTCCAGTGTTAGTGTGCGCTTGTTTCCTTAGCACCATTGTCTTGGCGATGCATCGTTTCCATCGTTGTATTGCTACACACAGCGGATTAATGTCACTGGGCAGGAACTCTTCTATTTCGGTGACACTGTGTATATAATCCATAGTAAGGCGCAGACGACAATAGGGGTTAAGCAGCCTTCTCCCTGCATAATAGATTGTTGTGCATGGACTTGGTGTGATGTAATTCAGGGCTGCCTGTCTTCACAGGCTCTGGGAGGAGGGCTCATTCTAAGGGCACGCTTTGTTTCTGCAACATCTGGTTGGGGGAGTGCTGCCGGCCAGATTAGCATAGTGGATTTCTGCTTTCTGGGATTTGTGATGTGTGCGCCTGGCAGTCAGGGTGATGGAATGAGCTGCCTTTTTCGAATTGCTTATTTCTGCCTTCCTTCTGCTAGTTGGCTCCAGATCATCGGTGGGGAGCTAAAAATATAGTGTGGTAGTACATGGAGGCAGTTTCTTTCTGCTGGATATCCCTCCACTTTTTCTGAAGACATGTTATGGTCTCCCAAATTCTCCTTATCCAATATGCGTGTGCGGCTGACTGCAAGCGGACTGCTCCGAAATCTGCGTCTGCCGTCTGGATACCGGAAAAGCTCGGTGATATTCCATGCAGGTTAGTGCTGTCTACATGTACGGTGTTCAGTGTCTGTGTACTAGAAATGGCAGGGGACATCTTGTTTACTGCTGCAGCTGATGGCTGAGACACACTTGTAAGGTGTACGGCAGCAACTATACGTATGGACACACTGTATTTTCCTAATATCGTTGCCGATCAACGTGTATAGAATTACTATCACATTCTATAGCGTGCTAGTGATTATTTTGATCTAGAAGTCACCGGAGATAGAGATATATATAGAGATAGAGATATAGATATATAGATATATAAATATAGAGATATAGATAGAGATAGAGATATATCTCGTATAATAACCCTTAAGATTATGTGCCAGAATATCATCCTTCGACATGGACCTGACCGTAATAGCTTGATCAATGTCATGCAAATATTAATGTAATGATCATTGGACGAGGCAATTCGAAATAATTTCATATATTTTTTTCACATGTAATTATTGGACTGGGTATGAATTCTATGCATTGACCGAATTATGGCAAATCCGCTGGTTAAATATGATTTTGCCATGTCG
Organism: Anomaloglossus baeobatrachus; assembly: GCF_048569485.1. NCBI lineage: Eukaryota > Metazoa > Chordata > Amphibia > Anura > Aromobatidae > Anomaloglossus > Anomaloglossus baeobatrachus. The sequence continues at coordinate 142,118,847 of NC_134353.1, read as the reverse complement.
TATACATGCCACCTGTGTAATGGATCTCCGATCCTATTAATACCAGCCGTTATCATTCCTAGATCTGATATGGTCCGCACTCGGGGCTAATGGAGGGCTTTATCTCGCCTCCTCCCTCCATGCTGCTGTTTTTCACGCTCGCACATTTCCAGTGTTGAGTCAGTGGTCCAAATTTTGATTCCATGTAGAAAACTCTCTGCAGCCATAGTGTTTCCTAGGTGATGGCAAACGATCCATACTGATATAAATAGCATCCGTCTAACCCTCAATTATCATCCTTGTCACATTGTCTGCAATTTTCTATGTGCAAGAATATGTCCATGTTGATGGCATAAAATCTGGATTCATGGATGGTCTAGATTCTTGTGGGCCAACATGGAGGTCCAGCAGCCTTGTAGGGAAGCTTTGCTTTCACAAGCAAGACCAATTAGTTATGGACAGTTGGTGAGAAAATATGGGCAAAGCGGCGTATTTTGGTGGGAACTCTGGGATTTTAGGGCATCTCCAGTGAGAAGAATAACCTGTACAGCCGTTTTGAGCAGTGGAGTCGGAGTCTGTCTACAGACTGTTGCCGGCTCACACGGCTGCTGATTTTATTTTGGGGAGTATATATTTATTCTATCGGATTACTACAGCTATTGGCAAGGCTTGTAGAGAGCTGGGGTTAGCAGATATTTTACACGTTGTCAGCAGTGGGGCTTTCTGTATAAGGTTGTAGAGTCCTAACCTGAACCTTGACAATCGTGGAGATGAGCTGGGAATATTGGCGGCACTGACCTGAGTGATGCAAATACTTGCACATTGGGTGCCATGCCACGACTGTCGCAGTCACCCCACCAGACAGCGACTCCAGGGCTGGGTGCACACCACATCTTCAGTATTTTTGGCTGGACCGCTTGGGGCATGTGTTCTGCTAACTGCACCAATCCTATTAAAAAACAAACTGTGGTGGGAACCATGTACGGTCAAGTGTTTTGCCCAAAAAACATTTTTATGGAATAGCTTGGTCTATTCCAGTTGATAGACCCATTACACGAAAATCTACCAATGGTTTCCATGAAAGATGCACTTTTGGTATGCAATGAAATCCGAGAGCACATAAAAACTAATTTATTGACCCTGCTTATCGACTCCTCTCTTTTCCATATCATTTATGTAACAATGACCATTTTGTTCAATCAAAGAAATCTACAAGGGTCTGAAGCCACATTACCGAAGAAAAATCTGTTCAGGATCAGGTCGTTATATAAAATGTATGGCAATGAGTAAATGCAGACTGGTCTGTGGTATTAATGTTCTGGCTGACTGGTCATGTGAATGCCATTAGGATTTCTCATGATAATGGTACCTCACAAGACGTTGGTTATCTATTAGACTATACATGCTATTTTTTTTCTTGACTAATGAACTTTTGGCAAGGGTCATATTGTGGCGGTAGATCACTTTGGTCCAAGCATCTTCAAAACAGCAGGTCTTGTGGGATGTTCCTGGTATTCAAGGGTTAATACACACAAAATGTGATCTGACAATGGACTTGTGGTGAACAGGTGATTTAGTTTAAACTTCCCAAGGTTCATTGATGTGTGTAGGGACTGAATGCCAGTCTGGTTCGATCCCACTGAAGAGGACTACTGGTGAAGGTTTAAGTGACCAGGGCTCATTGATGCCTGTATTGGGAGTGAAAGCTAAGCCACTCCAATCCCAATGAAGAGATCCTCTAGTATTGTCCACTACTAGACAACCCCTTGCCATTCCCCATTCCTCGTGTCAGCGCCATTCCCACTATGCCAGGGCTTGTGTTCCTGGGGTCATGTGAGGAGCTGACATCACGCAAGCCATGTGTCCAGTCACCGCCGGCTTCTCTCTCCCTTCACTTTCATACATATGAGTAATCAACCGGAAGTGAGAACTGAGCTGGCCGCTCAATTCCTGTTGATTACGCATATGTCCGAAGGCGAGGAGTAAGGACCGGTAGTGATTGGGCCCAGGACTTGCTGGTCATCACAACCTAACATGAACCCCAGTGACGCGAGTGCCACCACTGCTGTAACAATACCAGCACAGGAGGGATGTATAAGCTTTATTTTAATTGGGCTGAACATTGGAAGTGGAAAACCCCTGTAATGCTGGCTATGGTAGAAAAGGGTCCGAACTCTGCCCCCAATTCATTGTTGTTTCTTTAATATTTCTTCTTTTTAGTGGCTTTTGTATTTGTACCTTATTCTCCACACATTTTGCCTTTTTAAGTTAAAGTTTTGTGTTTTGTTTTTTTTGTTGAAATCTCACTCCAGTCTCTGCTTGGAGTAAGATTTCTGGAGTTTACAGTTTGGTTCATTTTTGTAACCTTGTTTTTAAGGGATTTGTTAATTTGGTGCTAAAAAAGCATATCAACTGGTTAAAGAGAAAAGGAGCATCTTTGATTGGGCCAAATTTAGGCACCGTAGGTTCCATTTTTGAAGAATTTAATGCAACAAATAGCAGCAAATACCACAACATTAAAAACATCAAACTGACTTTAATAAATTGCAAACGGTGAATGGAGCCTACAGTGAACCACAGCCTGCATTCTGTTCATGCAGAATCAGAAAATACTAAAAAAAAAAAATCAGTAGTGAACTTCTGATTGTGGACATCTTTTAACTATTTTGAAAATATTGTCTGTGCTTTTTAAGTGACTGGTCCCTTTCTGGTTTTGAAATCCATGGTGCTTTGGATCCTCTACGAGTTTACATTGTCTGGCGTTAAGCCAATGACTCTTAGGATGATAATACAATGGAACCTTGGATTAAGAGTAACTTGGTTTGAGAGTGTTTTGCAAGACAAGCAAAGCTTTTTACAAATTTGTAACTTGGTTTAAGAGCAATGAATTGCAATAAGAGCAAATATTCACCGTGCACACTTCCGGTTCTGTCCTTTCACCACGCTCTGACCCCTCTGGAGGTAACTCTGTACATATGTACTGTATACAATATACCATTGTACAGCATATACTATATAGCAGGTCTATCAAATACAGTATTCTACTTTTTTTCTGCTAACCAGTACATCACATTGCTTGTACTGTAATCTGCCTGTGCAGTATTCCTACCCCACATATGGCTTAGTTCTGCCCTTATTTTGGGGAGGATATATTTGGGGTGTGTTTGTGTACTGCACTAGAATAAATGTTGTCATAGCTATACATCATTTTTTCTCTATAGTACCTCCCGCACACCAACAATTCTATTGTAAGCTAACGTGCAGTTTAATTTGTTTTGTGTTTTTACTGTACAGTATTTTGTATTAGTGTACTGTAATTTTATATGAATACATTATTTTGTATTACTGTAATAAGTGTGTATAAATGCAGCAAATATTTTTGGGTTGTGGAACGAATTGTCTGTGTTTCAGTTATTTACTATTGGGAAAATTCGCTTTCATATAAGAGTAACTTGGTTTAAGAGCACAACCCCAGAACCAATTATGCTCCTAATTCAAGGTTTCACTGTACACTGGTTTACCCCTTAAATACCTAAAATGACTCATTGTGGTTACATTCCAGCAGTGGTGTTCAGCCGGTGAAATTTTATTGCTTTTCCTTAATCGGATGCTTGATTCCTTGATTTCTGGCACTTGTGCAGTAACTGAGCCTCATGGGGCTTTATGACTCAAATTAGATTGTGCACACACGGCTATAGCATGATTATGAAACAATAACACAGGAAGGCTGGATCTCTGGAGCAGGCCAGGCAGGAAGCGGGTATTTATACCGTGCTAGTATTAATAGATGGAAGGAAACAATGGGGCTCTTACCAGGACTAGCAATTTATTATTCACTGCAAGTGACAGTCTTTTCCAATGGCTGTGGCACTAGCACATGATGACAGTGAGGGAAAAATGGAAATTTTAGAATCCTATTTAATTCACAGGTGGCCGATTTCTATTTTATTTTTTTTTGTTCATAATTTTTTTATTTTTTTTTTTTGCATCTGCTTAATGTTATCTTAATGTTGCATGCAGAAATCCCATCACATGCTGCAGAGACCTCCCCAATTATATGTAATCCTGTACGGGTTGTTTGTTTTTTTTTTTTGTTTTTTTTTTTAATATATCTTTTTGGACAGAAGGAAAGCAACAGATGAGATGACCAGCTTTGATATCATGCACCTTTATTACCACCCCTTTTATTTTATTTTTCACAAGAGTTGTCTGTGTTGCATATTTTCCCATTGAGGTCCTTGAATAATAATGGGTGATTAAAAACCTCATTACAGCAGAGCCTGTAGCTCTAGGATTTTGCTGCTGCTTACAATGTTGTAGGTTGTCGGTTCGAGCTCCGGGACAAAATACAAAAATAAATTTAAAATTAAAATGAAAAACGGCCAAGTGATTCTGCAGGACTGTAAAGTGTTCTAGGACTGGGGTGATAAGATGGAGGGCAGTTATTGGGGATGCAGAGGTCTCCTTCAGGTCTTTGAGCGCTTCATCCACATAAGTCCCCTATAGATAAGATTGTTTTGAGCCCACTTTATAGATTTTGCCCAAGAGCTTAAAGTTGCATTCCCATATTGGACGTTTACAAAGCACGTCTCGCAGTTGTCTTCCACCTTTTGCTCGGCAGTTTTCGGATCACGTGCACCTCCACCTCTCCATACTCCATTCTGTTCCCTAGTCAGATACGGTACCAAACTACAATATAGAAATGATCTTTATTTTTAGCTAGTATCCGTGTAATGGTGGTGAGCGAAGCTGTAAATCCACATGTACTGTTTAGTTTATAATTCACTGTAAACTATAATGTCTAAGTTAAGAACCCTTTCTGGCTAGACGCCAGTGACCACCTCTTGTATCAAAGAGCAGCTACGTCTAATTTATTGGCCTGTTTATAGAGGAAAAGTACGGTATTTGTGGTATTAAAATGTATACAAAACTTGCCCAATCCACCAATGCTTAGCCTAGGGCTAGGATACACTGTGAGTAAAACGGGACGAGTGGAATGTGATTAAAAAAAAAAAAAATCCACTCACTCTTGTCACTCTATGGGGTCGTTCCCATTTGCGAATATATATATATAATATATATATATATAATATAATATATATATATATATATATATATATATATATATATATATATATATATATATATATATATATATATATATATATGGTAATGGCACCAGGGATGAGAAAATTATAGTAAATTATATATATAATAATAATTTTCTCATCCCTGGTGCCATTCCCATTTGCGAGAGTATATGTATACGCACACCCTCCAGTCACAGGAAATTGCATCATACATAGGGGCAAGAATTTCTTACAGGAAATGTTCTGTCCTCCATTTTTTTTTCCTTACATACACTTCTCCTTGGATCTGTCGCCTGAGCGGACTGTATTGGCGACTCCAAAATAGTGAGTACCTTGAACCAAAGCTTCGAGAACTGCCAATTGTACAGGACACACTGGTTGAGCTAAAAATAGTAGCTCATTTTTGCAAATGGAAAACCAGACTGGATCACCAAAATGCATGTGCTCCTGAAGCATTCCTTATTGAGTGGGCAGTGGCGCCCAGCTTTCCTATGTTCTGATATCCATCTTGTCCTCAGCATCCACCTTCCCCATGCTCTGCTATACATCTTTCCCTCAGCACCCAGCTTTCCCATGATATCAGAGCATGGGAAAGCTTGGTGCTGAGGGAAAGATTATTGTAGAGCATGGGACAGCTGGTTTCTGAGGGAAAAAACCTCTTTCCCTCAGCATAAAACGTTCCCATCCCATGCTTGTATCTTTGTCCCCCCTTGTATATAGCTCTCCAAATACTATAATGGCCCTCACATAGCATTGTATATAGTATAATGGGTCCCACATAACCATTAATATATTAGAATGCACCCTCATAGTCCTCCATGTATTAATTCACCCCATAGTCCTCCATATTATACTGCAACCATAGTCCTTCATATTGTAGTATGCAGCCCCCATACTGTTTAATGCACTCCATAGGCCTCTATGTATTATAATGCACACTCATAGGCCTCCATATATTATAATGCAGCCCCATAGTCCTTTATATTATGCAGCCTCCATAACATTCAATACACTCCATAGGACTCTATCTATTATAATGCACCCCTATAATCCATATATAAGGTGTCCTTTATATTGTGTTATGCAGCCCCAAGTCCTCACCTCGTTCCTCCACTGCTCCGGTCAGCATCCTCCCATCCTGCGCTCTTAATGTCTCAGCACAGCAGTCTCACAATAGTGACGTCACAGCGCTCTGCTGTGTTGACGTCTAGCGCAGTCACAGGTGAGAACAATGGAGGATGGAGTGGAGTGCTGCATTCCCTCTCTCATCATTGCTTTGTGCAATGATGGGTGAGGACCCTCCTCACTCCTGGGCCCCTGTGCCGCTGCTGGCACCTGGCCCTACTGACTCACATGCTTTAGAGTGTGTCAGGCCACGTGGCCTGCCACTGAACAGCACAGCTCCTCTCTCACTGAGAGGAGCTGTCTGCTTCTCTGCAGGGCAGGCACTGGGCCCCTAACCCTGCTGGGCCCGGTCGCAGTTGCGATCCCTGCGACTGTGGTCGTTACAGGGTTGGACTAATCTATCAGCACTGTGATGTGAGGAAAAAAACGCATTGCAGAACGGATTCAATACGGAATGCATGTGAGAAAAAAATCGCACACTTGCATTGCACTCGCAGAACACAGGCAGTACAACTCGGACTGTGCTCACACGGCTCTCGGGAATGAAATGGCATTAAACGCTCGTGTGGCCCAGCCTTAAAGGGAATAATCTGTCGCCAGGTTTTTGCATCTTTAATCTGAGAGCAGCGTATTGTAGAGACCCTGATTCCACCCATGTCACGAAGAGCCGTTTCACACATACGGCTTTTTGCCAGATTGGCGGATCCGGCACACTCCAGTACAGTGTGATACAGTACAATGGCAGCGCGGCACCTTCCGGGTTACATGCTCCGGTTACATGACAGCATGTGACCGGAGCTTGTCGCGCTGCCATTGTACTGTATCACACTGTACTGGAGTGCGCCGGATCCGCCAATCCTTACTGAGCTGCTGGCCGTAGCTTTGATAAATATCCTGTTTTATCAGGAGGGTATTATCACTATTTGACTAGTAAACCTGAGCCATGTAGTCCAGCATATTAATGAGCTCTGAGTTTCTCTGCCCCCACCACTGATTGGCAGCTTTCTGTGTTCACTGTGCATAGGCAGAAAGCTGCCAACCAGTGGTGTGGGTGGGGTTATACGGAGTTCAGCTTTCAGAGAACTGGTAGCTCTGTAGCAGAGAAAACTTATTTTATCAGATCTGCTGCAAGCTGCCTGGTAAGTAATCTCTGGAATTGGGGTCTCTGCCCCAACATCATACAGCTTTCATATGGGTCAGCAAAATCCTGGTGAGACCGTGCTTTTAAGTTCTCGATACAAGTAAGGTATTTCACACCAACCTCTCCTGATATATCCTGCTTGGCGTAGCCGTGGGCTCTTCTACTCCTCAACCACTGACTAACTCCTTTGGTAGCAACTAATCTCCCACAGAACAAAAGAATCGACTTTGGAAATTAATGTACCAGATGCTTCTCTCCCCCAAAATTATCTGGACTGAGATCTTGCCAAAATCTGCACTTAAGTTTAGTTAGAGGACTTAAAGGGAATCTGCCACCAGGTTTTTGCTACTTCATCTGAGAGCAGCATAATGTAGGGGCAGAGCCCCTGATTCCAGCAATATCACTTATTTAGTGGTTTGCTGTCATTTTAATAAAAATCTATGTTCTCTGCTGCAGATCTAGCAGTGATAAAGAGCTCATGAATATTCTGGACTACCTGGTAGCACTCCAAGTAGTCCCGTAATGATGATCTACTGCTGATTAATCAGTGATTTTATCCAAACTACTCTAAGCAGACCAGTAAGTGAGACAGCGCTGGATTCAGGATCTCTGTCCCGATGTTATATTGCTTTCAGATTAGGTATCAAAAATCTGGTGCCCGATTTCCCTTTTAAATTTCCCTCTGTTAAGTCTGTTCCTCGTCTTTGTAGAGACCTGTGCAATGGTCTCATACTTAGGAGATCTGTAAGCTATTCCTGCCAGCATACTAGCACAGTTATTGACAAGGGAGAAACCACACTTGTACTTCAGTATTCATCATTGTCCACACTTTGTAAAATCCAGTACTGACAAGTGTAAACCATCTCTAACGTATTTCAAAGAAAAGAATGATCCTGGATGTAGACCCAATGATGTGTGCACAATAATGCTTAATATTTTTATCCATATGACAGTGCCGCATTCCACGTTCTTCTGTCTTGCTGTTTGGACTGCCCCAATCTATGCGTGCATATACTGTATACCGTAGCACAGATGCCTTTCTTCCAATTTGTGAGCAATATACCCTGGATTTCTGTAGTTTCAGGTCAGCATTAATCAGTTTTTTCCTCAATTTTCAAAACGTGTGTGTGTGTGTGTGTGTGTGTGTGTGTGTGTGTGTGTGTGTGTGTGTGAACTTGATATCTCAAATACCAATAATAAATTTGAGTGTTTTTGAAGACACGGAGCATTATGGCACTGAACATGACCATTAAACATCAAAATTTGTATCCTCTTAATATACTGCAATCATCATATTACAATTGCTCATCTTGGCCTTCTACCCAATTAATTCTTCTGTTCTCCACTAGGTCTAGGTGCGTTTGTGTCGGGAACAATTTTTTGTCAGAAAAAATATAGAAGTGGATAAGAAAATGTCATAGACCTCATATTAAATTGTAAGATATGAAATATATGCTAGCCAACAGTTGAACAGGGATATACAGAAAAGAGATATAGGTATATAGATCTATAGAGAGAGATATATTATACATGAGGGATCTCTATCTTTATATAATATTATATATAAAATCTCTTTTCTGTATATCCCTGTTCAACTGTTGGCTAGCATATATTTCATACTTTACAATTTTAATATGAGGTCTGACATTTTCTTATCCACTTCTATATTTTTTTCTGACAGAGAAAATTGTTCCCGACACTTAAACGCACCTAGACCTAGTGGAAAAAGAATTAATTGGGTAGAAGGGCAAGGTGAGCAATTGTAATATGATTGCAGTATATTAAAAGGATACAAATTTTGATGGGTGCTTCTTTAATGGTCATGTTCAGTGCCATAATGCTCCATGTCTTCAAAAAAGCTCAAATTTATTTTTGCTATTTGAGATATCAAGTTTTATTTTGTTAAATCAAGATATGCATTGAACTAAATGTCAAGCTAAAGTTTGTTACATGTGTGTAAGTGAGATTGGGATTAACTAAAAATGTCCCAATCTTAGTGGTGGGTCTACTCCTTAGCTATTTGCAAATTCCTGAAGACCTGATGTTTAAAAATTCTTGGTGTCAGTGTGAGTCTAAATGTGATAAATTCCATAAATATGTTTCTTTGTGACTTTGCTGCCACTCCTGCACTTGAAGTTGCTGACCAGTGAAGACTTCATGAACCAAAGCTGGCCTGATCTTTGACCTGCACCGTCTTGTTGATCAGCGTGTTTAAGTCTGACATAAATGACCATCTGATCTCCAGTTCCGGCTTTGTTCCTGTAATGAATGATCCTCCTCTGCCGACCCGGATCTCGAATCTGGATGTTACAGCTTTATCACTACTCTATTGTGATACGACTCGCTCTCCACCACCATTACTGGCATTTCTGCATACTTAACTTAGTTTTGTGAAGATTGTTGAGGATATTGAGGACAAACCTACATGACACACAACATGCGGTTACTTGATACACTATGCAGTGCTAAAGTGTCAGGCACCTACTAACGCGTCCTCCTGCCAAACTGTATCCAAAATTAGCTCAGAAACTGGACACCTCTTGAAAGGTGCTTTTGCCTGTGGCATTTTTAATTTAGGAATATATGATCTAATTATGTATTACTGAGCAGGTTTCCTCTTACTGTTTTCTTTGGTAGCCTATTACAGGAGCACAAGTACCAGGGTAGCGGGCGTAGCAGCTGTCCTCTATGGCAGCAGGACTAGTTGGTATTCTGATGAAATTATCAGGGTTTCCTGTGCTATATCCAATACTTTTCAGGGACACTGTCTTTTTTCTAGTGGTAACGAGTTATATTTATAAATTGGTTATTGCTATTGATATGGACCACCTTTTATATGCAATTGGCATTTGTATGTGGAAGGGGGAAAGGTACAGTAGTTAAAGCAGATCACCTGAGAACCTGATGACCATAATTCGTAGCTCGTGTATGCTAGGAGAAAATGTCTCTTCGCTCTACAGTGGCTGATGCAGAATATCCACCATGCCGTATATACAGAGTGTACTTGAGCACCAATAGGGAAGACCAAGGCATAGAGAGGCACCAGCAGGGGTTGTGTAGGCTAACTGAAATCCGGTGCAGCTAAAGGGCGATCTAGAGGTAAGCTCTAAAGGGATGGTTCACTGCTCTGTAATAGTGGCTACATCCCTGTAAAACTGATAGGAAAGGCTTTTTCTAAATACCTTGTTCAGCCAACTTTGCCTGTGAGTGGTGCTATCACGGTCCGCTCATCCCTATCATGTGCCCCACCCCTCATAGCTCCATGACTTCTGGGATCCGGTGATGTCATCACCGAGGAGGGCCTCAGTCTTCCTGAGGACTAAAGAATGTATGTCTGGAACACCAATTGTGTGAACAGGGTGCAAGACTCAAAAATATACAACTAAACAATAGAATAAAGAGTTGCACAGCAGTCACAATGTATAGGGGAATAATGAAAAGCATAACTGCCATTGGAATACTAGACTGAAAAATACAATGGACTATCTGAAATAAGTGAAAAACATGAAAATGGTATCTGCATAACTGCTATGAAAAATAGAAAGAGATATTTAGCCATTGTATTGATCAATACTATTTTTCTATTTTTCATAGCAATTATGCAGATACCATTTTCATGTTTTTCACTTATTTCAGATAGTCCATTGTATTTTTCAGTCTAGTATTCCAATGGCAGTTATGCTTTTTATTATTCCCCTATACATTGTGACTGCTGTGCAACTCTTTATTCTATTGTTTAGTTGTATATTTTTGAGTCTTGCACCCTGTTCACACAATTGGTGTTCCAGACATACATTCTTTAGTTAGTATGCACTTTTTGTCTGAGAACCCTGCCCCACCCATAGCTATGTCTCTTATTTCACACATATATATAGCTTGGTCCCTTGCTTCCCATACAGAGTAAGTTTTTTAACTGCAGGTGAGGTTACACATAGGTTAGGGACCCGAAAAATAGAGATTACCTTGGCGTTTGGTTTTGGGGCTCCTTTGCATTGATCAATACAATGGCTAAATATCTCTCATTTCTATTTTTCATAGCAGTTATGCAGATACCATTTTCATGTTTTTCACTTATTTCAGATAGTCCATTGTATTTTTCAGTCTAGTATTCCAATGGCAGTTATGCTTTTCATTATTCCCCGATACATTGTGACTGCTGTGCAACTCTTTATTCTATTGTTCAGTCTTCCTGAGGGACTGGGCTGTGGGCGGTATTTCACCACTCATCACAACCCAGCGTCACAGCCCAGCATCTCACGCGCTTAACTTCACCCCAGAGAACCGCAAGCAGGAGTGATGCTGGGCTTGTGACTAGCAGTGAAATGCCTCACAGACCAGTCACTCAGGAAGACTGGGGCCGGCCGTGGTGATGTCAGGTCATCTGGAAGTTGATGCAACATCACTGGATCCCAGGTGTCATGGAGCCATGGGGGGTGGGGTTACATGATGGGTTTGAGCGGACCGCGATAGCGCCACTCAGTGGCAGAATTGGCTGAAAATGACAGGGAAGGCTTTTTCTAACTATATCAGTTTTACAGAGATGTAGCCACTATTGCAGAGGAGTGAACAGTATTTTTTGTTTTCCCTTAAATGCATGTATTAAAGAGAACCAATCACCAGGATTTTTGTATATAAGCGAAAGCCAATGCAATACTGGCACTATCATCACGCTGAGTCTATACATGACTTTAGTTGTCAGCTCGGATGTTTAGGTTTTGAAATCCAAGAAAGTAAAGTTTATAAAATCGGCAGCTGCTTGAGTGACAGCAGCTGAGGAGCAGATAATAGCTGGGGTGTATTCAGACTTATCCCCGCCCTCTGTTAGAATTAGCATAAGTATTATACAATCGATGTAACTTTTCTCTTCCAGGACCTGGGGTGAGATCATACCCATGTGACCAGAAGGGGCGGGGCCTCAGCCAACAGACCTGATATTAGGAAGCAACATTTTCCTAGTGGGTTCAACATATTCTTTATTCTCCTAGATGAATTCCTTTAAGCAGTGACATTTCCAATATGGGTCACTTTTGTGAGTTTCTGCTGACCTGGCACCTCAGGAGCTCTGCTAATGGAGGCCATAATCTATTTAAATGGAATCTGCGTTCTAAATGCAAAGTAGCCTTCCTTCCCATCACTGATCCCCAGAGCATCAAAACCACTTTGAACCTCCACCTTATTTGACTGTAGGTACTGTTTTCTTTTCTTTGTAGGCCTCATTCCATTTTTAGTAAATGGTAGAACGATGTATTTTACCAAAAAGCTCTATCTTGGTCTGTTCTGTCCACAAGACTCTTTCCCAGGAGGATTTTGAGTTACTCATGTACATTTTGGCAAATTGCAGTTTGCCTCTGTATCAGCAGTGGGGTCCTGGGTCCCCTGCCACAGCGTTTAATTTCATTCAAATGTGGATGGACAATTTGCGACACCGATGCACCCTGAACCTGCAGGTCAGCTTGACTTTCTTTAGAACTTGATTAGGGCTGCTTATCCACCATCTGGACTATCCTGTTTTGCTACCTTTCATCAATTTTTCTCTGCCATCAACTCCAGGGAGATTAGCTACAGTGCCATGGGTTGTAAACGTCTTATGTTGTGTACCATAGACAAAGAAACTAACACCTCTGGAGATGGACTTGTAACCTTGTTGATATTGTACAACAATTTTGGTTCTCAAGCCCTAAGAGAGTTCTCTTCTCCTCTTTCTGTTACCCATGCTTAATGTGGCACACACTGCAAAGATAGAATCAACTTCTCCCCTTTTTATCTGGTTAAGGCTGCTTTCACACATCCGGTTTGAGCCGTGCGGCTCAATCCGGCTGTGAAACCTATGCAACGGATGCGGCGAAAACACCACATCCTTTGCATAAGTTTTACATGCGGCCCGTCCGTTTTTTTCCGGTTGCGGCACGCTACTGAGCATGCGCAGTGGAAGAAACCGCATGCGGTGTCCGGATGCATTTTTTTCCGCATCGCACCGCATCCGCCGTCCATAGGCATGCATTGAAAAATGCGCCGCAGCGGCCGGATGCGTCGCGATGTGTTTGTTTATTTTTGCCGGAGCAAAAAACGTTGCAAGCAACGTTCCATGTGGCCGCGGCATCGGCTACATCTGCCGCATGCGGCAAAAACCGGACCGAACGCAAGCCCATGCGGCACAATACATCACTAATGTAAGTCTATGCAAAAAAACCCGCAACCGGCGGCAAAAAAAAACGGTTGCGGTTTTTCTGCAGAGCGCCGTATTGTGCCGCAGAGCAAAAACCGGATGTGTGAAAGTAGCCTTAAGATGTAGGGATGCACCTCTTAGATGAAGGGTACTACAAGTGGCAGTTGCTATTCTTGGCTATTCTTCCTTCTCCAGTACTAGTATGTTTTCCCACCCTAGGTGTAGTCTTGTGGAGGTGTATGTAGTGGCAGCATATTAACCCATTAATCCTGTGCTCCCCAAAGCTAAGAGAAAGATTTTCGAAACTTGCTGTAAAATCTGTTATTGTATGTATGAGACATCTGTTGTATGCAAGTTCCTTGTTCTCCTCAGCCGGTAGGGACATGTGCCACTTCATTCCCATACACTGACATTTAGAAGAGCATGGTAGAAAATCTTTACATTTTATAAATTAAAGTATAAAAATGCATCTGTTCAGTTCACAGTAATTTAACTTTTTCCAGTTTCTTACCATATCTTAATTCTAGTCAGAGGGGCTTTCATCTGGAAATGATCATTATTAATTTTTTGTTTCCTGTTTCTACTGGAATCCCTACATTCTCTCTACGAGAAGCCACGGTTTATGAAGACATTGCTTTAAACATAGGCGATTTTAAAATGGAACAATGAAAATAAAACCAATTTTGGCTAAGTTCACACATCAGTTTTTTCTGTCTGGCCGAATCTGGCTCAAAAATGCAACGGATGCTGCAAAAAAAACCAAAACCGGATGCGTTGCATACGTTTTTCCATGCGGCCCGTCTGTTTTTTGCCGAATCCTGTTTGATACTGAGCATGCGCAGTTCAAAAACCGGCTTCCGGCGGCCGGATGCGTGTGTCTTTGCTGCAGTACGCCGCATTCGGCGTCCATAGGCTTGCATTGTAAATGGCGCTGGATCCGGCACGATGCAGTTTTTTTGCCGCAGCAGAAAACGCAGCATGCAAAATTTTATCCGGCCGCCGCACTGGCTAAATATGCCGCATACGGCAAAAAACGGACGCAACGCAAGTCCATGCAGCACTATCCCGTGCTAATATAAGTCTATGGGGGAAAAAACGGATGCGGCGACAGCTGTTAACGCATCTGGTTTTTCAGAAAAGTGCCGGATTGTGCCGTACAGCAAAAACCTGATGTGTGAGCATACCCTTAGCCGTCTGAGCTCTTGTGCTTGGAAAAAAAATCCTGGAACAAGATCCTCATAACTTCCTAGGCGTCTGATTGCTCACAAGAATCTTATAAAATTTTATAACAGTGTGTTATGTAGTAGCCCCCCACATTTTATTTTTTTTTTAGTTTTTCTTTACAAAAAAAGTATGGGTATTATGGGATTCTTGGGAGTTAGACGATTTTCCCTTTTCTACATATTAAGAGATCCTGATCCATGTAGATGCTGTTGCCTGTGGCTGCTGGGTCATTGTGAGGTGCGAGGAGAGGAGGAGTTATTGCTATATTTAACAATTAGAAATGACTATTGTAGCTTTTTCCTTAGAGATTAGCGGTGGATGTGTATGCTGAGGTCTGAGCGCCGTCCAGTCTTTATTTTTTTTGTTACCAAGTGGAGTGGCAGTAATTATTAGAGCGCAATGTGTCTGTATTATGTATGCTCGGAGACTGGAAGTTAATGGTGGAGTTTACATTACCCTTCCTTGCAAAAAAAAAAAAATCTATTGCTACATTTCAACATCCGCCCAGAATGACCAACGCACCGGTTGAGCAACCAATAGTACAAATGTGCTAACTTCTGGGTAGGTCACATTGGACCCCCCCCACCTTACTAAACAGAACCTAAGGTTTTAGATGCTTATTGTCAGTCTACTTTATTCAAGGAGCTGAGAATTATGGTACTTTAACACTAGAACTACTGAGGTAGTCATTTTGACTACTTTGCACCATGTATTTCTATATAGGTGTCACGAGTCCAGTAGTTCTAGTGTTAAGGACCTCGCATTGAAAAACATTATTTCTCTGTCCAGGTGGCATAGTGAGGACTGGAGCCGCTTTGTGAGATTTGTGTTGGGAGATCTGCAGGGTATATAGCACTGACAAGTGATGAGCGCACTTGATCTGCACTCAATAAAGTACAGTATTTCTGGCGCCTGAGCACCATGCTCATACTCCTGTTCTGCGTGTTTCACGGCTGTTAGGTGTGGCGCCCTGGCAAAACCAGGTAGTCACAGTTAGGCCCCTGCATTACACCTTCCCTCACTAGGAAACACACAGCCAACCATTAAACCCTAGTCACCTCCCCCTTAGGGACAGTTACACACCAGTGGGCGTGGCCAGGCGGTTGGTGCACGCCCACCCAGGGGTTTAGACAGCCCGGGGGTGGGAAAGTAGTCAGAGATCAGTTTTAGAGTTCAGTAGTGGAGGTCAGGCCTGTGTGTCAGGCCTGAAGCAAACTGACAGGTACCAGGGTAGGAGCCCTGGTGCCACTTGCTAGGAGGCAGACTGTGGTCTCCGTCGACAGACGGGAAGACTGCTCGGTGGAACCAAGGTTGACCGGGCCAGGGTTGGAGCCCGCCGGTACCGACACTGGGAACAGACTCAGAAACTGTAGCACAAAGGGGGGTACTTGGACTCTGAAGCCAGGAACTAGAACCTACTGAAACTGGAGGTCCTGTCCCACCCAAAGTCCCTCACAGAAGACAACAGCCCACCGATTAGGGATAAGAGGTCACCGCCAAGGCCCATAGATCCCACGAGTCAGTGTCTGCGGGCAAGGCTCCTTAGGCCACATCCAGCCGGGAGCAGACTCCTACGTTTCATAGAAGGAAGTCTTTTCTACTTAAAAACGGTGGAGGAAAAGGATAGAGACCACCAGCCGGGTGGGGGATCCTGAATGCAACCCGCTGCGGCAAAGGCCACCACCACCACCTTGGTTTACCAGAGACTTGTGTGTTTTCCTAACAGTGAATACACCGGCACCCTCTGCGGTCGTCATTCCCCCTGCACCAGAGCAATCGGGTCCCGGGGCCACCATCCCTGCCCACGGAGGGGTTAACCTTTTGCTGCACAACATCTTCCCCGGGTGCCCCATCACAGCAGCGGTGGTGTCCCACTTAACCACACATCGTGGGTGGTGTTGCGTACCTATTACGGCCCAGCCCGTACATCTACGTCCCCCATTTTATTCGGCGTGTCTGCGAGACCCCCGGGTCCTGAGACCCTCAAGCCACCACCCCTGAAGGTCTGGATCCGAGCAGCAGAGACTGCTGGCACGGGGGTGGCACACCCCACCTGTGTGCACTGTTTTTTGCCGCCGATTTGCTGCTTTTTTTTTTTTTGGTGCAGTTTTTGTTCATAGCTTCCTGCAGGCCTTCTCCAGCAAAATCTATGAGAAATCTAAAATGCTGTTCACACGTTGCGTCTTTTTTCCTTACAGGTTTTGCTGCAGGATTTCATAGCCTAAGGTTATGTGTGCACACTGCAGATTTGTTTCTCCAGTGAAAAACACTCCTTCTGGCAGAAAAACGCACCTACCTGCGGAAAAAATGCACCAAAAATGCATGCGTTTTGCCCGTGCAGTTTTTTTTAACATTGTCAATGGCAAAATATAGAGAAAAACGCAGAAAAGAAGTCACGTGCTACTTTTTTGCTGCAGAAATTCTGCGGCAAAACCTGTAAGGAATAAAGATGCAACGGGCTTACAGCATTTAGGATTTCTCATAGACTTTGCTGGGGAAGGACTGCGTGAAGCGTTTGAACACAAACTGCACCAATTCTGCACCAAAAACGCAGCAAAGCCGCGACAAATAACGAAGTGCGCACAGGGCCTTAGACAGCCAATAAACATGGGGATTGCTTGTCATACACTGTAATGGCATTACTGTGATTGGACGTGATAGATTACTGTGATTTGATTGTGATTTTTTTTTTTTTTTTTCTTTTTAACCTTTTTGGACTTCCTATAATGTTAACCTGCACAATACAGTAATCAAATTATAGTAATAGTGTGAATTCCCCACCCCCTCATTTCTCTATTAAACACAAAAAATTTAAGAGGTAGCGTTTCCATGTAGTGTAAATGTTTTTTTTTTTTTTTTTTTTTTTTTTTTTTCTGGAGGCACCACATCAAGCTACACCATAACAATCTTCTGATTATTGCACGTTTGCCTATTGTCTTATGCATTTTCCCCCTTAATTGATGTGGTTTTTTTGTTGCAGATGTGAAGCAGCGTATTTAAAGGGGTTAGCCACTACTTTTACGTTGATGGCTTATCCTTAGGGTCATCAATCTCTGATCACCCGGGGTCTGACACCCCACACCCCCACCGATCAGCTGTTCTCGGTATCAGCCATGGCAGCAGGCAGCCGGAAATGGTCAGTTCCAGAGATGCTCTGTCTTCTGATAGTGGTCGCAGCCGGGTACTGCACATCCACCGTCTACCCTGTTTCCCGAAAAAAGACACTACCTTCTACTGCTTTTTTCGAGGCAAAAAACCCTTATTTTTTGGGAGACCTGGTTTAGGGTAAGTTTACCCCAACAAAATGCAGATCCCTATTCCCAGGATCGTCATACTAGACACTGGTCATCTGCATGACTCCCAGGTCCCCCTGTGACCTCTGGAGGGCCCTCCCAGCAGGTATGCGCAAACCTGTCCTCCCCTGCTTCTGGCCGACACACACAACAGATCACGCATACGCTCAAACAGATCTCGCATACGCTGACACAACAGATTACATACACAGACCACATATCTCTCATATAATCGTGCACACTCACCACTTCCAGTCAGCAGGGGTACCTCTTTTCTCTGATACATTCCAACTGCAGGTCCTGGAAGCTCCACCTACAGTGCACAGCGTCACATGATGCTTAAGCGGTTGAGAAGCAATTAATATCGCTGGATGTGTTGAGTGATTGTGTGTGTGATCTGATGTGTGTTTTTTGCTGCAGGTCCTGCTACCAGTTGCCGTCTGAGTATGATCGCGGGGTCTTCTCTTCTGTCTTCTCTTTTGGGGCTGTCTGCTTTCTATAATGAAGTATCTTTAACTTTTTAGCTGCATGGACACTTCATTATTGAACCGCAACTAGGTATTTTTTTCGGGGGGATGTCTTATTTTCGGGGAAACACGGCATTGATTAGAATGGGAGGCGGATGTGCAGTACCTGGCTGTGGCCGCTATCAGAAAACTGAGCAGCTCCGGAACTGAGTATTTCCGGCTACCTGCTGTCACCACAAGGCCAAAGAACAGCTGATTAGCGGGGGTCCGGAGTGTCGGACGCCGGGTGATCAGACATTGATGACCTATGCTAAGGATAGGCCTCCAATGTAGAAGTAGTGGACAACCTCTCTAATACTACTTTTATAGTACAGAAAAGCTTTGATTTTTCATTTGGGAAAAAAAAAACTTACAAAAAATACTATTGTATTTTTAGGCTCCATATTGAAGTCTGTAGAGAATAAAGCACCAAAACAGCACAGCTCAGCAGCGTCTGTAAACAGTGGGCAGGGATTTCATGAATTCACATCCACGTGGTTGGATATGTAGGCCATGTTCACATGTAGTGTAAATGCTGCATTTTTTCCGCCGCTTGTTTTCACAAACATTTTAGTGTTCAACTGTCCAAGTAAATAGAATGTGATTTCATGAAAACTGTCCATGATGTGACTAACACCGATGCTGAACTGTGCGGTTTTGGTGCTTATGCCCCCCCCCCTTTTATAAGCTTTTATGTGGAGACGTAAAGTAACTGCAGTTTAAATGGTTTTCTGTACTATAAAAACACCAAACACTTTAAAAATGCTGATTCACATCTGCACAAAAAATTGCATCAAATAAGGAGGAAAAGGCATAAAACATTCAATATTCAGAGAAGGTTGTCATTGTGTAGTTTGGTGCAGAAAGCAGAAAAAAGCCGCATGTAATATTGGAACACGGCCTTACAGACAGAGGACAATCATATAGTGAAGCTTATATCAAGATGATAAAGTTCTGGCTTTTTCACAGATGACCTCGCACCCACCCTGCATAATAAAAAGCAGCAGGGGATGCAGGATGGTAAGAGATTCGCAGCCTCCCATCCAGGTGCCAGGTACCACTAGCCTGGATGCTGGTCCGGAGAGCCGTGAATTGATCCACTCCTCTCTTGTCTCAACTATTCTGAATGCAGCAGGACAGTCCCAGATTTGGGTCATCTTCTGAATGTACCTCAATCCCACCACCCCTCTGACATGTCCTCCTGCCAGGGTAGAAAGAAATGGCATATGGGTGTGACTTGGCTGTGGCTAGGGGCTTGGTCTAAATTTGTGAAGGAAGATGCCAGGCCGCTCGGGTGCCACACTCCTCTGCTGAAGAGCCTACTGTGTGTGGATGGGACTTCGGGTGGCGTGCACGACACTTACTGATCTCTTCAGGCCGTTGTCAGTCATGTTGTTGGCAATCCTCGTCGTTGAGAGTGCTCACTTAGCCATTCAGAAAGTTCACTTTATTTTTCACACCATTATGACAGACATGGCCTTCCTTTGTTTCCTTCCTCTGTTTAGGGTACTACCTCTTGACCTGTCCACCTCCGCTATCTTGAATCTCATACTGAAGCTTGGGGGTCTGTCTTCCCCTGACTCAGTTCACCTTCTTCCAATTCTGGGCGCCTGGCGGCACTCTAGCCGCACGACTCTCTAAGCCCGCTGGGGTGAGCCATGGGCTCCAGGCCTCTCTAGGTTAGCTTAAGAGTCCCTGATTGGCCTTAGCACTGAGGCCACGTCTTCTCACACTAACTGTATTCTAGACTGGCTCCTCTTGAGACTTCCGAACCGTCCTCGTGGTAATTGATCTACATCCATCTGTGTTATCCACAAGACAGTGAAAGACTAATGGTCAGTGAAGAACCACATTGATGTACACTGGTCAGTGTGCAGGAAGATGGCCATGATGGCGCACTAAAAATACTTCTACCATTAAATTGGTTTTCCACAAACCTCTGAGTCTCAGTTGCTTTTCCCGGATTCTGTTATTTGCTGGCGTCGTGTAAAGTGATTTTCTAGTGCAAAAAAATTAAAATTGCAAAACTTCTTCTATTCATTAAAAAGTTAGACAAGACAGCACGTAGACTGCAATGTTTGCTATTTTTTTTTTCTTCTTTCATAAACCCATGTATGCATGATTCTTAACTCATATCAAAATCGTACCTGTCTCTCTGATGCTGGGACCCCCAGTGATACTTAGAACTGGGCTTTTGAATCTAAGGATGTGGCTCTGCAAATCCATGTCTTGGAATGGAGAAGTGGTGTGCGTGCTAGTTCTCCGCTCCATTCATGGTGTGTTACCGCCAGTTAGGCCTAAGCCACACGGCGAGAAAATCGGTGCGAGTGGAGTGTAATAAAACATTGCATTCCCCTCGGACCAATTCTAGCCGGTGTGTCAGCGCACATGAGCGATTATTTTCTCAGTCCTATTCGGACCGAGAAAACAATTTCAGCATGCTGCGACTGTAATGCGAGACTTTCTCTCGTACCCATTCAAGTGAATGGGGCGAGAGAACAATCGCACTGCACTCGCGGTACACCGGTGTACCACGAGTGCAGAGCGAGAATCGCAATAGCCGACTATGCAGGAGAGAGGGAGAGAAATCCCTCCCTCCCCTCCTCAGCATCGGCTTGCCCCCGCCTCTGCGGTCCGCTCCCACAGTCGGATCTCAGTCGCATGGATACTAGCATAACACTCTGCTCCCACTGTGTTGCCAGCGTGCCAGCCCGCCCCTCCGCAGCTGAGGTCCGCTTGCAGGGTCGGACCTCAGACGCAGGGATACTAGCATGACACTCGGCTCCTGCTGTGCTGCCAGCGCGAGACTAGTGTCATGCGAGCATCGCAGTAGTGCCCCGTGTGGCCCCAGCCTAAGAGTGGAATACAGCATTCTGCTTTCTTTCATAGTCCCACAAGCAATGAATGGGATGGATATAAAAGTGTCAAGTACGCAGTTTCCCGAGCCCCATTTTTGTCATCACTGGGGATCTCAGGAGTCCAACCCTCAGCAAGATCCCCCCCCCCACCCGCCAAAAAGATAGGGAGCATTATCATAATTTGACAACACATGTTTAATTGCAATGCCAAACTGTGACTGGTAATGTAAGGCATAAAAAACACTTATTTCACAGGAACCTGCTTGTTTGATGTCTGCTACGTAGACAAAGATTTCAGAAGTGACCCCTACTTGTGTTACATTATACTACCATATTATATATACTATGGCTTATGCAGGGATCCTTTGGCAGAATGTCAAACAAAAATTGCCCGTGCTGATGAGATGGGCAAGGATAAACGAGCTTTGAGAAACTGAGCATTAGTCCACCCTTCCTGGAGCACAGTATTACTGTATGTAGAGGTGCTAGGCCGATCGGGAAATGTGATTTGTTAGCATTAGGTCTTTGACCTATCTACTTGTGTTTAGGATGGTGAAACGAGACTTGGAACGTTAGTCTTGGCCCAATACATAATGTTTATTAGTTGCCTGTGTTTTTAAAATTACATTTCCATTGGGAACCCCTCTTTTCAACAGAAATATGGTTCTCATAGGATACGGACTAGTATTCGAGGATTTATGCTGTACACGACCTGACTTTGTCCCGCAATGCTATTCTGTATGGAGGGCTGTGTTGGGGCCCATTATTCTGTATTGAGGGCTATGTTGGGGCCCATTATTTTGTATGGAGGGCTATGTTTGGGCCCATTATTCTGTATGGAGGGCTATGTTTGGGCCCATTATTCTGTATGGAGGGCTATGTTGGGGCCCATTATTCTGTATTGAGGGCTATGTTTGGGTCCATTATTCTGTATGGAGCCTGCGACTAGGTTGGCCTACAACTTAGTCCAATTTTTTTTTTTTTTATTTTGACCCTCTGTGTATTTGAGTTTGACATCCCTGAGGGACAGGGCCGAACAATACAGCTCTGAATACTATGTGGTGGCCATTGCCAGGGACTGCAGATTAGCTCTCATTTAAAGTAAATAGAACGGCCACAGTAAGGCTATGTGTACGCTGCGTTTTTTTGACACTGCGGTTTTGTGCGTTTTTGGCCGCTAAAAACGCACAAACGCACCTGCGTAAAAAAACGCATCAAAAACGCATGCGTTTTTACCGCGATTTGGTGCGTTTTTGGCTGCGTTTTGCTGCGTTTTTGATATCTGCGTTTTGCTGCGTTTTTCCAATGCATTGCATGGGCGGAAAACGCAGAAAAACGCAGGAAAGAATTGACATGTCCATTTTTTTTTTTTCATGCTCAAAAACGCAGCTTAAAAAAAACAGTTGTGTGCGAACAGCAAAAATGAAAACTCAGACTTTGCTGGGGAAGCAAAGTCATGCAGTTTTGAGGCCAAAAACGCACCCGAAAAACGCCGCGAAAAACTCACTGTGCGCGTTGTCTTCTTCTTCTTCTTTTTTTTTTTTTTTTTTTTTTTTTTAGGACCACAAAGATGCAACTTTTTTGTGCGTTTTTGGCCACTAAAAAACACACAAAAACACACCCACGGTAAAAAAAACATGAAAAAAGCATGCGTTTTTGTGCGCTTTTTGCTGTGTTTTTTCCAATGCATTGCATGGGTGAAAATCTCTGGCAAAAACGCAGAAAAAATTGACATGTTGCATCTTTGTAGTCACCACAAAAACGCACCTAAAACAAAACAGCACTGCAAAAATTAAAACTCATAGACTTTGCTGGAGAAGGAAAGTCATGCCGTTTTTAGACCAAAAACGCACCGTGCGCACATAGCCTAAATGCTGCAGCTATGGTCATATCATTGTTTGGATCTGTAAATGTTTATATTTATTGTATAGTTAACTACAGTCCCCTATGATAAATCATTATTCATATATGAACATAAAATAATTATTTAATACAACCATGTACTTGATCTTCTATAAAACTAGGGCACTACAGGGGGCAGGATTCTTTTTCTGGCTTTTTATTTTTTTTATAAAATTGAATCTGATAGGTTGATTTGTACAGCATAACAATCTACTCCCATCATTGTGTTCTAATATATTTATATATTCTATGCAAGCGTTTGCCATGGAGCAGTATATGTAACGTGGCTTTTTTTTTTCCCCCTTTCTTGACTGTACATTTAACCGGTTTTTAAAGCTTGTTGGAGAAAATTTTCTGTTTACCAGCATTCTTCATTCTGGTCATCGTGACCTTACTAGCCCCTTGAATTTGTGTTTTGGTTTGCTTTTTTTTTGTGGATAATGAAGCTAGACTGCCCCCTAGTGGACTTATTGAATTTGTAAAGTGAGCAGGTGTGCAGAGCTTTGAAGCTGGATATAATTGCATCTGCTAATTAGAGTGAATTTTCCATTTGACTTTTCCTGGAATAATTGCACCACCTCACGTCACTTGTGTTATTAATGGATCCGGATAGCAGGCAGGTTACATAACTTACTACTCTGACTTACCAATACATTTAGGCTCATAATTTCCACTTTAGTTTTTGCTTTTATTTTTGCACTGACAAATTTCAAATTTAGCTTTTTTTTTTTTTTATGTATTTTAAAAGTAAAATTTTTTCGAAGCCATTCAATAAGATTTTGTCTCACTAGGGAACAAGAATACAATAAGAGAACAATTTCACCAACATTCTGCAACATTCCCAAATGGCTAGGGCCCCACTTTGCATTTCCACCTGCGTTTTTGGTGCTTTTTAGGTCCGTTTTGAGAAGCGCCTTTTTCATGCCAAAAGGCATGCGTTTTGATTTCCCTGAAAAGTCTATGGAAAATAGGGATTTCTAGACCCCACTTTGCGTTTCTAAACGCTGCGTTTAGTTTGCATATTTTGTAGCAAAAACCATGCGTTCAAAGAAGCAGCATGTCAGTTGTTTTTGCCATTTTGGGTGCGTTTTGCGAACATTGAAGTCTGAGACAATGCAAAAACAAAGATTCCAGCAAATTCCTGCGTTTTACCTGCTTTTTCAGTGCAGGAAACATGCGTTTTGGACTTCAAAATAATGATTTCATATGTCCCTTTACACACACACAGTCTGACAATTAAAAATAAGAATTTTAATAAATTGCTATTTTTCCATTAAATATCATATTACCTCTATAATTTCATTAATTTAATCTATTTTCATTATTTTTACAAATATAGATTTGTTTCTTTTTTCCAATTTTTTTTCATTGAGTTTGACTACTTAAACTTTATTTAGCAGTGTCATGATGTTCAAAACGCATCTATCAAAACGCAGGTGGAAAAGCAGGTAAAAAGCGCTGAAAACACATCTAAAACGCGGTAAATACGCATGCATTTTCAGCGCTAAATTTCTAAAAAAGGCAACTTTGGTCAAATCCATTAAGCCCCAAACGTGTGTTTAGAACTGCAAGTAGAAAAGTGGGGCCCTAGCCTTAAACGTGTGAAACCAAAATCTTCCCCATAATACTGTGAAAAAAGAGGAAAAACAAAGTGAAGTTAACTTTGAAAGATGCTAATTAATGCCGAAAACATAAATATTACTATTAAAATGGTTCTAATTCAGAAAAAGGTGGAAAACTCCCCATAATTTACCCCAAAATGTCATACTCGATCAGTCATTGTGGACTCGTCCAGGCAGTGGTAATTCGTGAATCTCTTCTCTTGTAATGATTACAACACAAACTATACAATTTTTTTTTTTTTTTTGCCAATTAAGGCTATGTGCGCGCGCTGAGTATTTGGTGCAGAAATTTTCTGCACCTTCTAGCAGGAAAACACACCAAAAATGTGTTTTCGATGCCTTTTTCATAATTAGGGCAATGGGTGGAATGGCTGAAAAAAAGCAGGCAAAAATATACTAACAATTGACATGGTGCAGATTATTTTCTGCACCAAATCTGCAAGGAAAAAATATGCAACGTGCACACAGCACTTCAGATTTCTCAACTTTGCTGGCATAATCGTAGACATGCAGATTTGTGACAATACTGCATAAAAAACACAAATGCAATGTGTGTACATGGCCTACACAAACCTTCTCATTCTTGTTTTTCTGAAGCCCTTTTCTTCAAGATGCTCGTCCATTCATTTTCTTTGTGACGGATTTTCATTACTCTGCCATCAATTTCACTCATCAGCATTTTTGCTTTAATTGATGCATTTGCAGTCACTATAAATATTCCAAAAGTGATTCTAGAGCACAAATGTTCCCTCCATGACGGCCTGTGTGCGGAGAGCTGATGCAGGCTGTTGCACCAATGTTAAGGAGTGGTTGAAAGCATTCCCTGTTGTCTGTCTTTGTCTGACTGCTAGGCAGCATTTCATTTAAACCTTGCTGTTTTCAGACTGCCGATCACTAGAGCACCCTACACCTACATGTAGCCAACGAGTCACCAAATATTTTGCATCTACATAGTTACATAGGTTGAAAAAAAGACCTAGGTCCATCTAGTTCAACCTTCCTCCAGCTGAAGCTCCGAATTCTGCTTTCAAACAACTAGATGTTAATTTACACATTGCTTCTTAAGTTGAGTTACCCAGTAAAACCACTTGCCTAACTTGCTGTTCACCGCCTGTTGTCAAGTGGAATCTGTTTCCCGCGGCTGAGCTGCCATGGTGGGTTACAGGGAAGTGTGCGCCGGTCTTTAGCCCACTCCATAGCCATGAAACTAAAATGTTAGCCAAACCCACAGATTGTCAATGGGTACGGCTGACAGTCTGAGTCTGGGGGCCCCTGGACAATTGATTTTCGGAAGTGAAAGGCCCTCTGTCTACTCAAAATGACTGTTGAAACCAAGTACAAACAGGGCTAAATATATAGGTGCTCCTTCCCACCTGCTTGTTTTCCATCTATCTCCTGCCTTCTGTGCCTCTAAGGGCTGCTTCTCACTTGCGAGTTTCTCGCAGTAGAGCAATGCGAGAAAATCTCGCATTGGAATCGGACACATGTTAGTAAATGATTCAGCTCTCATCTGCGACTTTTTTTTTTTTTCTTATTTTCTCTCAGTCCAAATCTGACTGAAAAAAAAAATCGCAGCATGCTGCTTTTTTGCTAGTTTCTCGAACCATTTTTCTCAATGATTCCCTGTGGAAGCGGATTAAAAGAAGGATCACACACTCGCACCAGCGTTCACATTTGCGAGTGTGGCAGGAACTATGCTCATTAAATATTCAACAGATGAATGTGACATCACATTCCCAAAGGTAAATTAACTGACACATGTGTAATCACTTATCTAGTTAAGATGTTGCAGGAAACTAGCATCGCAAACGCGTCGCACACGCGAGCAAAATCAATAATTTATTCAGAAAAAGCATCGCACTTGCGTTGCAATCGGACCTAACGTGAACTAAAATCAGCCGAGTTTTTTTCAGCCCAATTGGACCGATTTTTACTCGCATAGATGTGTTTCCAGCCTAAGAAGTCAGAACTGACAGTCAAAAAGGGCGAGGAGGTGGAGATTGAGGAAATAATAAGCAGGTGGCAGGTGAATTTAAATACTTATCCCCACAATCGTGCACTGATCGCCTCTACTTGGTTCAAACACTCATTCTGTGCTGACAGTCCCTTTAAGGATCTGCCATGTCTGATTTCAGACTGATCCCTTTCCTCTCCCAGAGATAAGTCACCAGCACATGTTTAGCCGCAGCTCTTAGGAAACACAGGAGCATGCACTTAAATGAGTTCTGGGAGTGCAGGCTTAATGATCGGCCAAACAGTTGTTTACCCAACAGCCATCTGTGTATGGTGGGCATTAGACTCTTGACTTAAGCATAGTGCAGTTCCGGTGACCCCTACTTCACCTCTCTTCACCCCCTATTAACTTACCCACTACGAAATGACCACAGACGCAAATCTGGATGAAATGCCCACATCAGCCTTTATTTAAAATATAAATAACAAAAAGAACCTTAATAGGGGTGTGGTCCTTGAAGCCCATAAATCTGGTGATTACCAATACCCAAACATTACCTTACCCCTGAACCAACTGACTCCCAGCCGCAACCACCAACTCAGGAGCACCAATGTAAAAGGGGAGGAGGAAGGGTTAAACCACCACAGATGGGAGCCGACAATCCATAGCCGGCGTTCCCCCAAAATCACCAGACCACCAACCCAACAAACCAAGAAATTAAAGGGATCCACATCTCCCTAAACCCCAATCCAATTTACACCAACTAAGAGAACCCACCCCAACCGCCACAGCCACCATGTAAAACATTCAATAAGGGAGGGTGGGCGGGACAATCCTCAAGGAACTGCAGGCTAAAAGATCTCCTCCCCCACTAGCTAAACCTTATATACCTAAACTGTCCCTAGAACACCACCCCCTCCCCCCTGGTCACCTCCCCCCCCAGCACAAGTAATGTCAGCCTCCACACACACCCGGGGGATGGGGGGGTTCCAGCCGTGCACTATACTTCTGCTCTCCTGTCCATCAGACTACAGAGACACCACCATCTCAGCTCAGGCCAATGTGAGGTAGCACCTACTGTAAGCAAGGTTGTTCACTTAAAGGGAACCTGTCATCAGAAATCTTGCACTAAACCTAGAAGATTCCCCCTCTGCAGCTCCTGGGCTGCATTCTGGAAAGGGTCTGGATGTTATTGTGCCCCCTTTCTGACCAAAATAAAGACTTTATAAAGTGGTACCTTTTTGTATTCAGATCGTGATAATGGTACACGGGGGCGGGCTCTCTGCTGTCCGTTAGTCTGCCTCCTGTCACTTTAGGCCGTCCCCCATCACGCAATTTCAAAGAGGTGACGTGAGGTAAACTGGCCAGCGCTTGCGCAGAACGGTGGAGGCGGCGGTGAAAGCGTGAGCACGAGATTATGGGCGGGTACTTGCTTATGAAAATCACAGCGCCGCCAATAATCTCGCGCATGCGCCGTGCCAGTCTCGCGGGACTGTGCAATGTGCACAGTGTGACCGCTGGTGACGTGTTGCGCAGGCGCAAGATTATTGGTGGCGCTGTGATTTTCATTAGCAAGTACCCGCCTATAATCTCGTGCTTGCGCTTTCACCGCCGCATCCACCGTTCTGCGCAAGGGCTGGCCAGTTTACCTCACTTCACCTCTTTAAAATTGCACGATGGGGGACGGCCTAAAGCGACAGGAGGCAGACTAACGGACAGCAGAGAGCCCGCCCCCGTGTACCATTATCACGATCTGAATACAAAAAGGTACCACTTTATAAAGTCTTTATTTTGGTCAGAAAGGGGCCACAATAACATCCGGACCCTTTCCAGAATGCAGCCCAGGAGCTGCAGAGCGGGAATCTTCTAGGTTTAGTGCAAGATTTCTGATGACAGGTTCCCTTTAAAATACAAACCATGTACAGGTAAACAGGAATGATAAACCTGTGTCTGAAATATAGGAATATTGGTGGATGTCTCGAACATGACCTAAACCCCTGCATGTCTGTTTACCGTGGCAGGTGCCTTCTTTATCCAGTATTCCTAGTGAGTAGATTTCTGGGATGGGATTGCTGGTGACACACTATGTGCAAAATAATGTAACTGTGATTCACACACACGGGCTCTAGAGGGCAGCAGTGTCACAATGGAGCAGAGACTTGTCAGGTTTGTGTAATGTAAGAACTCCGCTGCATGAAGCTTTCCCATGTTATGGCATACTGTATTTTGTTACCAAAGGTTTATTGTTGCTTGTATGCCTCCAATACCACTGACTATATGCTGCACAGTGAGAATATAAAAGTGTGTGTGTGTATGTGTGTGTATGTGTGTGTATGTGTGTGTATGTGTGTGTATGTGTGTGTATGTGTGTGTATGTGTGTGTATGTGTGTGTATGTGTGTGTATGTGTGTGTATGTGTGTGTATGTGTGTGTATGTGTGTGTATGTGTGTGTATGTGTGTGTATGTGTGTGTATGTGTGTGTATGTGTGTGTGTGTGTGTGTGTGTATGTGTGTGTGTATACACAGTCATGGCCGAAACTGTTGGCACCCTTGAAAGTGTTCCTGGAAATGAAGTATTTCTTCTAGACAATTATTGCAATTACTCATGTTTTGTTATATACATGTTTATTCCTTGTGTGTAGTGGAACAGAAAAAAAACTGGGGGGGGGGGGGCAAATTGAACATAATTTTACACAAAACCCCAAAAATGGTCTGGACACTTGTTGGTACCCTCAATTTGGTTGTACACCCTGTGGAATAAATTACTTCAGTCAATCGCTTCCTATAACAATCATTAATCTCTTTGCACCTCTCACCTGGAATTTTGGACCACTCTTGTTTTTCAGACTGCTCCAGGTCTCTCATATTTGAAGCCGCCTTTTCCCAACAGCAATTTTAAAATCTCTCCACAGGTGTTCAATGGGATTTAGATCCAGATTCATTGTCTGCCACTTCAGAACTCTCCAGCCCTTTGTTTCCATCCATTTGTGGGGCTTCTTGAAGTATATTTGGGGTCCTTGTCCTGCTGGAAGACCCATGACCTAAGAAGCAAACCCAGCTTTCTGACACATTGTGATCCAAAATCCTTAGCTAATCTTAAGATTGCATGATGCATATTTGACTGTAGGCACTGTGTTCTTTTCTTTGTAGATCTCCTTATGTTTTCAGTAAACAGTAGAATCATTTGTTTTATCAAAAAGTTCTATTTTGGTCTAATCTCTCCACAAGATTCTTTCCCAGAAGGCTTTTGGCTTCCTCAAGTATGTTTTGGAAATCTGCAGTCTAGCTATTTTTCATGTCTGTCAGCAGTGGGGTCCTCCTGGGTCTCCTGCCATAGTGTTTAACTTCATTCAAATGTGGACACACAGTTCTCGCTGACACGGATACCCCCTGAGCCCGCAGGACCGCTTGAATTTCTTTGGATGGTGGCTATGCAGCCCCAATCAAGTTCCAAACTATCTGGTGTCGCAAACTTTCATCAAATATTTTTCTGCCGTCCACGTCTAGGGAGATTAGCCACAGTGCCATGAGTTTTAAACTTCTTGATTTATGTTGTGTACTGTTGACAAAGGACCATCAAGAACTCTTGAAATAGACTGACTTGTAACCTTGAGATTACTTTTCAACAATTTTTAGTTTTCAAAACCTTTTTATCTGGTTCCCAGTGTGATTTTCATATTGCTCACACCTGTTACTTGCCACAGGTGAGTTAGAATGAACAACATATGTCGCGGGCGGAGGAGGGGACGCTGCACTCTCCCTACTGCTCGGGTCCGGCCGCCGCTGCTGCGGCGGCCTGCTGCTGCTCGGTGGCTCGAGCGATGGGCCGGATCCCGGAGACTCGAGCGGCGCTCCTCGCCCGTGAGTGAAAAGGGGTTTGGTTTTTGGGATAGTTTGACCGTGACGCGACCCACGGTTGTGGTGATTGTGTGGATACCACAGCTGCTCTGTATGGGGATCCCGGGAGCGGTGACTGGGAGCAGCAAAGTTGTTAGTTCTCCCCTCCGTGGAAAGGGGTGGTTGTCCCGGGGCCCAGTGATGAGGTGGGGGATGCTGGATGGCAGGGCCGGTGCAGGGCTTGGTGGGGTGCAGGGACGCGGGGGCAGCGCTGTGCCTCACTGCACTGTGGTACTCACTCAGCCTGAGACGGTGACACAGTTCTCGGTAAAACACACGGCTGGAAAGACTGTTCCCACGGACGGCTGCTGTTGCTTTTCCCTGGTAGTTGACGGTGACTGTCTCTGTCCCTGCACCTAGTGAAATGTTGGTAGCGATGGGTTCCCACCGGTAACCCGCTCCCCGGCTTGGATATGGGCTGGAGGAGCCACTCTTTGCCCGCAGGCGCTGGCCCTGAGAAACTGGTGCCTTGGCGGTGGCGGTGTCTCTCTCACTGGGTTGGACTGTTGCCTTCTGTCGGGACTTAGCTGTTTGGGGACCCAGGAGGTCCCCTTCACTGACGGATTTGGCAAATTCACGGCGACTCCTAGCCTTGCCGGGATCCGAAAGGCCCCTGCCAATGGTGCTGGCTTCTCTTCGTATACCGCTCCGGTACCGCCGGGCCACCACCCGTCCATGGTCCTTTCGGCAACCTCCGATCAGCCTCTCCTGCAGACAGCCACCGCCGTCTGCTGACCTTGCTGTCTCAGTCCGGGGCACACACCCGGACCAACTTCAGGCTTTCTCAACTGTCACTTTCTCTGTCACTACTCTCACTTGCTCCTCTCACTTTCTCCTCCAACTCTCATCTTTACTCCTTCACTTCCCTAGCTTAACTCTCAACTCCACTGCCTGGTTTCCCGCCTCCAGGACTGTGTACTCCTCGGTGGGCGGAGCCAACCGCCTGGCCCACCCCCTGGTGTGGACATCAGCCCCTGGAGGAAGGCAACAAGGATTTTTGGTGTAGCTTTAATGTACCTGTCGCGGGCGGAGGAGGGGACGCTGCGCTCTCCCACTGCTCGCGTCCGGCTTCTGCGGCCTGCTGCTGCTGCTCGGTGGCTCGAGCGATGGGCCGGATCCCGGGGACTCGAGCGGCGCTCCTCGCCCGTGAGTGAAAGGGGATTGGGTTTTGGGATAGTTTATTGTCCGTGACGCCACCCACGGTTGTGGTGATTAAGTGGACACCACCGCTACTCTGTCTGGGGAGCCCGGGAGTGATGGTATGGAGCAGCCAGTTGTTGATTTGCCCCTCCGTGGGTAGGGGGTTTGGTGGTCCCGGGGCCCAGTGATGGGGTTGATATGGTGGACAGGCGGGTATGGGGCCTGTGGAGGTGCAGGGGCGCAGGGACAGCGCTGTGCCGCACGGCACGGAGGTACTCACTCAGCCAGTAAACACGACACAGTTCTCGGTAAACAAACTGCTGGTTGGACGGGTCCCTCGGACGGTTACGGTGCTGATGTTCCCTGCAGTTAGCGGTGACGGCCTCTTCCCTGCACCTATGTAAAGTCTTTTGGTAGCGATGGGTTCCCACCGGTTACCCGCTCCCCGACCTGGACATGAGCCGGAGGAGCCACTCTCTTGCCCGCAGGCGCTGGCCCTGGGAAACTGGTGCCTTGGCGGTGGCGGTGTCTCTCCTTAACGGTCGGACTGTTGCCTTCAATCGGGACTTGGTTGTTAGGAGACCTGGTGGTCCCCTTCACTGACGGATTTGGCAAATTATGGCGACTCCTAGCCTTGCCGGGATCCGAAAGGCCCCTGCCCTGGTGCTGACTGTTCTTCGTATACCGCTCCGGTACCGCCGGGTCACCACCCGTCCGCGGTCCTTCCAGCAACCTCCACACAGTCCCCCTGCAGACTATCACCGCCGTCTGCTGACCTTGCTGTCTCAGTCCGGGGCACACACCCGGACCAACTTCAGGCTTGCTTAACTGTTCCTTTTTTGTCACCACTCTTACTGTCCTCCTTTACCATTTCCTTCTACTTCCTCCTCCAAACTCTATCTGCTCTTCACTCAAGCTCTGCCTGAGCTAAAACTGCCTGGTTTTCCCGCCTCCAGGGCTGTGAACTCCTCGGTGGGCGAAGCCCACCGCCTGGCCCACCCCCTGGTGTGGACATCAGCCCCTGGAGGAAGGCAACAAGGATTTTAGGTTAGCCTAGGTGTACCTGCCGGGAATGTGGGGTGCATGTGATGTTGTGACCTGTGACCCCTGGCTTGCCCAGGGCGTCACATACCTATCCGGGGTGTAGGGTGTGGTGGTGGTGTTATGACCTGTGACCCCTGCCTTGCCCAGGGCGTCGCATTTATGCTTGAAAAAAAGTTAACCCAAAATTTTTGGAAGGTGACAGTTGTGTATAGCTCATTTTTGGGGTTGTGTGAAATTATATACAGTTTTTTTAGTGTTACTACAATACACGCAAAGCAAATAAATGTGTTTTGAGAAAACGTGTTTTTGAAATAATTTATCAGCGAAAGACTTCATTTTCTGGAGAAATTTCAAAGATGCCAACACTTTCTGCAAAGATATATAGAGTGAGCGAGGGAGGCGGACGCACAGGGAGGCAGACGCACAGGGAGGCGGACGCACAGGGAGAGGGAGATAATATTGTCTGGCATTAGAAAGACACTCTTTCCAGAAAATATTATGGAAACCATCTTCATCTGTGGACAATGCATGGTAATGATTTGTTTTTTCATTCTGATTCTATTAAGCTATGAACACACTGGGTTTCTGCAGTGCATTGGCGGTTTCATCATTATGCACCAGAGAATGAGATGAATAAACTCCTTATCGGTGTCCATTCTTCAGCTGCTGACACACACAGCAGACACGATTGTGGGACTGTCCTGAAATTGACACTTTCCGAAAAAAGTGAAAGTGGTGTGGATTTGAACTGCTCGATTCATTGGCCTCATTGAGGTTTCATCTGAATGTTTAATGCATTCGAGGATTTCGTCGAGTCCCACTAAAAATGACTGCATACAGGACCATGGTCTGCGCACATGACACTTGTTTAGCTGCAATTGGATGAAATCTTAGAAATATAGCTCCTACGCAATCTGACAATCTGGCAATCAGTATTGGGCTTATTGGAAATTTGCAGAAGCTGGTAAGGGCAGTTTTCCGTTTTTCATGTACAGTGCCTACAAGTAGTCTTCAACCCCCTGCAGATTTAGCAGGTTTGATAAGATGCAAATAAGTTAGAGCCTGCAAACTTCAAACAAGAGCAGGATTTATTAACAGATGCATAAATCTTACAAACCAACAAGTTATGTTGCTTGCTCAGTTAAATTTTAATACATTTTCAACATAAGTGTGGGTCAATTATTATTCAACCCCTAGGTTTAATATTTTGTGGAATAACCCTTGTTTGCAATTACAGCTAATAATCGTCTTTTATAAGACCTGATCAGGCTGGCACAGGTCTCTGGAGTTATCTTGGCCCACTCCTCCATGCAGATCTTCTCCAAGTTATCTAGGTTCTTTGGGTGTCTCATGTGAACTTTAATCTTGAGCTCCTTCCACAAGTTTTCAATTGGGTTAAGGTCAGGAGACTGACTAGGCCACTGCAACACCTTGATTTTTTCCCTCTTGAACCAGGCCTTGGTTTTCTTGGCTGTGTGCTTTGGGTCGTTGTCTTGTTGGAAGATGAAATGACGACCCATCTTAATACCCTTGATGGAGGAGCGGAGGTTCTTGGCCAAAATCTCCAGGTAGGCCGTGCTATCCATCTTCCCATGGTTGCGGATCAGATGGCCAGGCCCCTTGGCTGAGAAACAGCCCCACAGCATGATACTGCCACCACCATGCTTGACTGTAGGGATGGTATTCTTGGGGTCGTATGCAGTGCCATCCAGTCTCCAAACGTCACGTGTGTGGTTGGCACCAAAGATCTCAATCTTGGTCTCATCAGACCAGAGAACCTTGAACCAGTCTGTCTCAGAGTCCTCCAAGTGATCATGAGCAAACTGTAGACGAGCCTTGACATGACGCTTTGAAAGTAAAGGTACCTTACGGGCTCGTCTGGAACGGAGTCCATTGCGGTGGAGTACGTTACTTATGGTATTGACTGAAACCAATGTCCCCACTGCCATGAGATCTTTCCGGAGCTCCTTCCTTGTTGTCCTTGGGTTAGCCTTGACTCTTCGGACAAGCCTGGCCTCGGCACGGGTGGAAACTTTCAAAGGCTGTCCAGGCCGTGGAAGGCTAACAGTAGTTCCATATGCCTTCCACTTCCGGATGATGCTCCCAACAGTGGAGACAGGTAGGCCCAACTCCTTGGAAAGGGTTTTGTACCCCTTGCCAGCCTTGTGACCCTCCACGATCTTGTCTCTGATGGCCTTGGAATGCTCCTTTGTCTTTCCCATGTTGACCATGTATGAGTGCTGTTCACAAGTTTGGGGAGGGTCTTAATTAGTCAGAAAAGGCTGTAAAAAGAGATAATTAATCCAAACATGTGACGCTCATTGTTCTTTGTGCCTGAAATACTTCTTAATACTTTAGGGGAACCAAACAGAATTCTTGTGGTTTGAGGGGTTGAATAATAAATGACCCTCTGAATAAACGTTTTTCTCAATTTAAAAAAAAAAAATAAAGAAATAACATTCTTTTTTGCTGCATTTCACACTTCCAGGCTGATCTACAGTCCAAATGTCACAATGCCAAGTTAATTCCGAATGTATAAACCTGCTAAATCTGCAGAGGGTTGAAGACTACTTGTAGGCACTGTATGTGTTATGGGATTTTACAGTTAGAACCCGTACCTATTATAATCCATGGTGGGACACATGTCTGTCTTTTTTTTTTTTTTTGTGTGGACAGTATCCATGCAAAAATCACAAATACATATATCCTTTTTTTTTTCTTTTTCTTTACTGGCATTCTGCCCGAAGATTAACAGTACAAGTCTGAGTCTGAAAATTGCGCACCACAAACAGATGCATCCATGTACTATCTGTGATTAACATTGCAAAGGATAGGAGAAGTATTAGTTTTATACTAAAGTACTATACATGAAAATACTGATGATTCTGATACTGTTTGTTTTTTTTTCTTAATGTTTGCGAACGAACGTTGACGTCTGAATGTGGCTGAAAGATTTGTTCTCACAAGTTTTCGGTCTCTGATTTTGTCTTTGATCCGCTGCGAGCGTGCACAGTCCATGACTGGATCCGCTTCTGTTACCTGTGTACTGGTAAAATTTGCGTTGCGTAGGGTAAAGTCTGCAGCATAAGAGTATGTGCACTCTACTCCTGTGCGCTGCACCTACAGTTTGCCTCAATAACTTTTTGTACTTTCTGCCTCCATGTATCCAGATATCGGTTTCCTATACAGAGGGCGATTGCAAATAAAACCTATACTATGCAACATGTGTTTACAATGGGTTCCTACGGAGGACTGATGCCACGGCCTCTATCCTGGCTGTGGCTACTGTTGGCCACATATATCCTGACTGTATGGACCACACAGTGGGCACTTATCCTAACTCAGCAGACTTAATTGTGTATATGGAAAAGTGCCTATGTAGGGGGCTTGGAAGCGAAAGTTATGGATTTCTGAGCTGTGTAGCCGTTCATAGCTACATGAGTAAGCCGCAGAGCTGATCACTGCTGCACATGCATTAGACTCCTTCTTGTTTCCATCTCTAACCAAAGTATTTTCTGTCTTTAGTTGACAAAGGCAAGCAGAAGCCGAGCCCCCGAGGACCGGTCACCCAGGCACAGACTCCTCCTGTCGATGCCCAAGCTCTTGAATTGGTCCGGTGTAAGGCAATATGTGAGAAGCAGAGTGGCGTCATCCAGCAACTAAAGAACTTGCTTACAAGCAGGAATCAAAGGTTCGAAGCGCTCACGGTGGTCATCCAGCATGTGATCAACCAGGTAAGCTGCGGCCTGTGAGGTCATATCTTCTGCCCAAAATAAAGTACTGAGATAAATAAAATGACTTGTGGAAAGCCCCTTTTCACATGGCCGCTGGCCGCACTAGACCCTGACGTCAGCTGTTCTCACCATACGAACTTCATCTGGCCCGATGTTTCCCCTCTATAGGCCACTGCAAGAAAAATGTTATTCTGGATGCTGCATATTTTAAGTAAATGGAAACCATTGTTGTGTAGTGGTCTGGACAGGCCAGGTCCATCACACGGAGCCCAACGTCTACAGAACAATTCTCTGTCCTGTCTCACCAAAGAGAAGCCATGTTGAATGGGTTATATGCAGGGCTGGGGAACCGTGGATGTCTTCTTCCAGAATTGGGCTGCGCTCGTTCATGGATTGTGCCATGTTTTAAGTGGCTAAGTGAGCTGCAATACCATACATCAGCTGAGCACAGGTGCGGCACTATTTTTGGGAGAAAACTTCCTGGTGTGCATTAGGACACATTCACACACTAAGCATTTGAGTTTTTACCTCAGTGTCTGTAAGGCCACATACACTGAGTATTTGGGGAGTTTTTACCTCAGTGTCTGTAAGGCCACATACACTGAGTATTTGGGGAGTTTTTACCTCAGTGTCTGTAAGGCCGCATACACTGAGTATTTGGGGAGTTTTTTTACCTCAGTATTTTTAAGCCAAAACCAGTTGTGGAACAATTAGAGGAGACATAGAATAGAAAAACAGGCACCGCTGCTGCATTTATCACCCACTCCTGGTTTTAGCTTCCAAATACTGAAGTAAATGGTCACCAGATACTCAGTGTGCACATGGCCTTAGGGCTTTTATAGAGCGTGTCTCCTCAGAAAATGATCTGTTTGCTTTAAGACAGTCATGTTTTTATGTTAAATGTATATTTATTATTTTTTTTTTTAAATTTTGCTATTTTCACACTGACCACTAGGCCATATAAGAAAGTCAAACTTTCATCACTCTTCTTTTTTGTATATGATGAGCATGCACAAATTAGGTTAAGACTAAGCTTATTGGGAAGGGAGGGGGAGGAGGTGATCTGTAACATCACCTATTGTGAATGGAGCATCCTGTGTTATCTACTGTATATAGAGGTGTCGCCTGTAATTCTGCCTGTGATAATGAGATTGCTGAAAAGCCATCTGTATAGTACTGGAAGAATGAATCGAATATTGAATAGTACGTAATATTTTGTTTAATGGGTAATTTTCTAATGCCACATTCCCTTAGAGGAAGTTTGTCACATATGACCGTCGTTTCTTTTCTGATTCGTTAGGACATTTATAATTTTAAAGAGAACCTGTCAGGTGCAATATGCACCCAGTATCATGAGCAGTTTTGGGTGCATATTGCTAATCCTTGCCTAACTCTCCCTGTATCTAGTAGCATAGATAGAGAGATCTCTAGAAAAAGAATTTCTTAAGATCTTTTATCTTATGCTAATAAGTGCGGGGACTAGTCTGAAGGGCGTTATATCCACGGACTAGTCCGCCCTCTTAGCATGGTAGCACGACCACAGAGGCATACTAACATGCTATGCAATTCGGCATCACCAGCGGTAACGCATGTACTTGTGTTTTTTTCTGTGACAGATCTTCTGAATGCCCAGCACTTCCGGTCATGCGCAGTATGAAGTTAGGTGTACGCGTCCCGGCTTCAGAGAGGTCTAGTGCACATGACTGGAAGTGCCCGGCATTCAGAAGAGCGAACACAGGTACACGCATCATCGCTGGTGGTGCTGAATTGAATAGCATGTTAGTACACCCCTGTGGGCCTGCTAAAATGCGAAGAGGACTGACTAGTTGGGGGATATAACTAGTCCCTGCACTCATTAGCATAAGATAAAAGATCTTTAGAAATACTTTTTTTTTTTTAAACATCTCTTTATCTATGCTACTAGATACAGGGACAGTCAGGCAGGGATTAGCAATATGCACCCAGAACTGCTCATGTTTCTGGGTGTATATTGCACCTGACAGGTTCCCTTGAATAATTTTCTATTCCTTCAGCAAAACCTGTGACGTCATTATTGCTGACTACTGATCTTGGTTCCCTTTAATTCTTTTCCCATTCTTCACTTTTGTGCATTTGTGATTTTGCAACTATTTAAAGCTAAATAAGATTTTTTTCTTTTTTTTTTTTTAGCACTAGTCTGTTCCCTTCTCAGACCTTTATTACTATAAAGTCTACCTCCAGGATAATCTTTCCTATGATCTTTAATCACATTACTTGCCTTAGTTATTTCTTGTGAGGCATGAAATGCGTTGGTATGTGTTCGGTGGGTGACACACGGCATCTCTGGCTTATTAGCCGGTCTTGTAGATTAGCTGATTTGTTTGGACAGCGTCCTATAAACGTTGGGAGTGTTGGTTGCCACAACAAACCATGTGTAAAAGTGTGAGTGGGTGTAGGTTCAGTGTATCAGAGGAAACGGGAAACCGGGAGAAGGAAGATAAATGTCCTGGCCCGTGTTTACTTTGTTTTTTGGTGTCTGCACACTTAGCAGCTGTCCGTAGTGATCAGATGACTTGTGCGCTCCAGATCTGTGATTAATAAAATACTACTGTAACTTAGTTTGTGGTTGGTGTTATGTTAAATGTGGAGTCCTGTGCTGGAGACTTGTACAGATTTATAACATGTTACTTGTATGGCTCTTAGTTT
The DNA here is from genome assembly GCF_048569485.1 of Anomaloglossus baeobatrachus. Classification (NCBI taxonomy): domain Eukaryota; kingdom Metazoa; phylum Chordata; class Amphibia; order Anura; family Aromobatidae; genus Anomaloglossus; species Anomaloglossus baeobatrachus. Next base: position 142,079,486 of record NC_134353.1, on the reverse strand, counting down.
CACACGGATTTACAGACCTCATCATCACTGTCCCTACTGATACTCACAATCTAAATTCCCGATCAGTAGGTCTATAGAGTGTGGGTGTAAAGTCACAGGGAGAAGATACAAACTCCATGTCCTTGGTGGGATTTAGGCTGGGTTCACACATAGCGACAGCGACGTCGCTGTTACGTCACCATTTTCTGTGATTTAACAGCGACCTTGTATGTCACTGTTATGATCGCTGCTTAGCTGTCAAACACAGCGACGCAGCAGCGATCATAACGTCGCTACTTGTGCAGAGAGCAGGGAGCCGCGCACACTGCTTAGCGCTGGCTCCCTGCTCTCCTAGCTACAGTTCACATCGAGTTAATTAACCCGATGTGTACTGCAGCTACATGTGCAGAGAGCAGGAGCCGGCAGCACAGGCAGCGTGAGAGCGGCGGAGGCTGGTAACGAAGGTAAATATCGGGTAACCACCTTGGTTACCCGAGGTTTATCCTGGTTCCAGCTTACCACAACTGCCAGACGCCGGCTCCCTGCTTGCTTCATTTCGTCGCTCTCTCACTGTCACACACAGCAATCTGTGCGTCACAGCGGGAGAGCAACAATAAAAAAAAACGAACCATGGCTGTGTGTAACGAGCAGCGATCTCACAGCAGGGGCCAGATCGCTGCTCAGTGTCACACACAGCGAGATCGCTAATGACGTCACTGCTGCGTCACAAAAACCGTGACTCAGCAGCGATCTCAGCAGCGATCTCGCTGTGTGTGTGAAGCACCCCTTAAACTCCTGGTCTGAGCAAAGCAAGGTTGCTCAACACTGAATTACCATGCTTCCCGTACATAAGAGAAAAAGTGACCGCCATGTAGACCTTTGAGTGAAAGAACCATGTTAGTCCCTCCCCTTAGGCTGCTTTTACACTACGTTTTTTTTTTAACATGCGTCATGACTGTTTTTTTTAACGCAAAAACGGATCCAGTGAAAATGCGTCTTCATTTCAATGGACTTGCGTCAACATGTGTTCACATGTGTTTGCGTGCATCATAGTGAAAGTCCAGCGATTTGCAGTTTTTAACTTTTTTCAAAAAAGCTACTTGTAGCGTTTTTGAGCTGCGTCCAAATACCATTTTTCACTGGATCCTGACTATACTGCACTCTCTCCTCCCACTCTCCCTCCCCTTACTCTCCCCCTCCCCCCCCTTCCACTCCCCCCTTCCACCCCCCCCCTTCCACTCCCCCCCTTCAGGCTTGATCATGGCAGCGTCTGAGACAGCTGACATGATCAACCCATAAGTAAAGTGAAAAAACACACACCGAAAAATCCTTTATTTTAAATAAAACACAAAAAAGCCCCTGCTTCACCGCTTTATTAACCCCCCTCCCCCCCGAAACACACAGCTCCGGCGTAATCCACGTCTTTCGATGCTTGCATCCAGCCGCGACTGACACACGGCGCTGAATGCAGCCTCGCAGCGAGACAGCAGAGGTAACCACAGGGCATTTCCCACGGCCGGTAATGTAAACACGCATTACCGCTCAGGAGAAATGCAGAGTGTGCTCACAGGGACTCTCTATCTATCTATCTATCTATCTATCCTTCTATCTATTCTATCTGTCTATTTATCTATTTATCTGTATCTATCTCAGAAGGAAATTATTTTTTTTTTTTCAATGTTCTTTATTGCATTGAATGCATTAAAGCTCATGTACCAACCCGCATGCGGCAATACCGCGGTAAAACCGCGGCAAACCGCATGCGGTTTTCGGATGCAGTTTGCCGCAGTTTTTTACCGCGGGTGTGGTAATCTTTCAGACCCTGCGGAATTTTCTTAAGAAAATTCCGTTTTCTAGTGCGCACAGGGCCTTATAATGCTATTGACATTTAGATTAACCCTATATCTGCAGGTTAATGGCATTATCCAATCTGTCCATTTAAAGTTGGCATTAATGTTGCCTATGAAGAGGACCAGGATGTGCACGGTTTTTGGTTTACTTCAAAGAGGACCTCCAAATGTTTTTTTCTGTTGGGTTTTCAGAAGAGCTTCCCAATCCGGAGAAATACCTGTAAAAATTATAGGACACCGTCCTCCATCACTATCTGTGATCCTCTTATTGACCTGCCTACAGGGGTTGTCCAGGAATGCATTTTTATTCATTTTATTTTTTAATTCTAAAGACTTGCATGTGTGTAAAACCATAAATCCAGATACACTCCTGTCGTGGCCTAGTGCTGCCTCTTCGCCTTTGTTTAGACTGCCTGGGTGGCGTCATGGTCTGCAGCGGTGGCGTCATGGTCTGCAGCGGTGGCGTCATGGTCTGCAGCGGTGATGTGTGCTGTAATCACTGAACTGAAGAACTCTGCAGACAACAGAAAGCACTGGGCTCAGTGATTGGCTGAGTATTGGTGAGTTTGTTTTATACACGATCAGGGCTTCAGGTAACGTTTTCCTGAACATCACCTATAAGTATGGAGAAGTTTTGGTGCTCTCCCTATAAAGCCCCTGCCACACTGCTCTCGTGCCATGTCTTGTGTGCAGTAAATACTCCCTTGCTTTGTCACATGGTACATTTGAATAACTCTATCAATCTTTAATAGCCATTTTCTATATAATGGGGTTGTTCATGTAAAACTAAACAGGACCGGTTTGGTCTTCACTGCGGCGGAGCACTCGCACCATCCTTCCCAATATCAACTCTGATTTTGAAAAACGGGTTTCCAAACTAGACAACTGAGCGTGAACTTCCCTCCACTGTTTGCTGTTCAATAAAATAGGACTGTGTCCGAGCAATTTCATTACAAAGGTCGTGTGATACCTTGAGGAGATGATGTGATTGTGTGGTCTTCACTCATCAGAGAGGCGGTCAGTGATGAATGTGATATCCTGCAGATTGTGATGATATAAAACAGCGCCCATGTCATTGTCAGCTGGACATGATTTCTTTCTTTGTAGCTAGGATTAGTAATAAAAAATAGTTCTGTTTTGAGCACTGACCGGTTTGGATAGTGGTCAGAGGCGATTTTGCGTTGTAGAGCTACTTTACACGTCTATGGACAAAATGAGGTGGTAATTTTTGTTTTCTTTGACTTCTTAATGTACAGGTCTGAATCTTCCAAATATTCCATGTACTTTCAATTACATTTTTGGTACGTTATTCCTGGTCGTACTATTGTAGATAAGACCTATAGCATTGCAAAGAAGTTGTCCTCCTGTGAATGACATTTTAACAGCAATCATAGGCACGGACTCCACCTTTTTCTGCCGTTCTCCACCCCTGTCCTCAGACTGGCGCCTTGGGTTACCGGCCTCCAGCACCCTTTCTCCCTTTCTCTAGGCTTTGCGGCTCTCCAGGGTTTCTATATTGGTCAGTCCAGGAATTCCATTGGAGTCCAATGGCTTCAGTGAGCACGGTGACTTGTAACCCAATATCATAGCGTGAGATTCATGTGTCTGATTAACTCTTGTGTATCTATAGTGGGTGAGGATAGCACTAATTGTTACTGTTGTGTTTTTGTTAGTTTATGATGGACTGGCTCTTTAGATTTCTTTTTTATTCTTATTCTCAATCTTAGAACAGAGATTACAGTAGATTGAGTGGTAGCTTTCATAGATCTAATTTTAGATAGCTCTGGGTAGGGCATGAGCAAATTGATCTGTGGTGAAAACTGATGCACTGGACAGAAGCCAACCGAGGGTCTTATTATAGTACGCTAAGTAGTATGTGGACACTGTACCGTGAGAGCGGCCAGTACTGTACAGAGCGTCCGTGTCACGCTAAACTCAATTTACAGAGAAGAATTGAGGTTTTTCAAATAGAAATGTGGAGGCTTGGTCAGGTTTGCCAGATGTGATATTCCCTTTAAAATTGTCAATAGGCAAAATTGGACCACTCCCTCTTACTGTTCAATCACGTGGTGTGATGACTTTGTAAGCTTGTCCAAGACCTGATAACTGGAAGCTCCTGGACCCAAAGGTAAAGTCTGTAACCCGATCTGACGCCTACAATGCACTACAGTAGTTATTGTTAGTGTTGAGCGGATCCGAACCTTAAAAATCCGGATCCGCGCGGTTTCAGCGTCCGATCCGGGTCCAACTCGGACCAGAGTATCTGGCTGCACGATCCGGATTCGGGACTTTTTTTTTTTTGTTTTTTTTCTCTCACTCTCTCTCGTCCCTGGATCCGCTCCCCCATTGACTTATATTGGTCCGAACTCCGGATCGGATCCGGACTTCTTTGACCACCCGCACCCAGACCCGGATTATTAACAGTCTGCTCAACTCTAGTTATAATACCTGTCTTTTGTGGCAGAAGGGTCTTTTGGCTCCTCATCAGGAACAAGGGGCTCTACCAGAAAAGAAAAAGATGGCATCACATATGTGCCAAATAGAAAAGCCTTAGCGCATCATCCATAGGCCACAGTAGTAGTATACGGAGGCATATTCTTGGCCTAGGTGACTGGGGACTTACCAATACGTTTGATATGCCGAAAGTGGGGTAAAATTGTGTGAATATAGCCTTAAGGCCCCATTACACGCTAAGATTTATCTGACAATGTCGTCGGGGTCACGGATTCCATGACGCACATCCGGCATCGTTAGCGACATCATTGCATGTGACACCTATGTGCGACTCCGAACTATCGCAAATAGGTTGAAGATCGTTGACACGTCATTCACTTTCAAAATATTGTTCATCGTTTGTATCGCAGCAGACTTATTGATACGTTTGGCACCCTGCCAACGACGAACAACATCCACACGACCGCCTTGGTCAAACAATATATCGCTGAACGATTTTGCTTCACTTATGAGATAGTTATGTATGACCGCTAATAAACTCCCTATGTGCGATCTCGGCAAATCGTAACTACGATCTGGGCGTGTCACATCCCTACTGAGATCGTCAGATAAATCGTAGCGTGTAACGCCGCCTTTATCCTCCACTATAGTCTCAACCTGTGATTGTGCACTCTTCATTTAAAGATCCCCAGTGTAGATAGTGAGCTCCTTTTTATGTTCTGATTTCATTGTCCTCCTAAAGCCCACGACCATCGTTTCCGACTCCAACATAGATAGAGCCTTCAGTTCGTCCAAGTGTTCATATGTTTTCAGCAGGTAGAGAGGAGAAAGCTGCTGCTATAGGAAATAAAGGGATCTGGCATCGAAATTCAACAGCCTGATCCTTCTCTTCCCCGACATCGAGGGACGTTAGAGGGTACCGTATATTTTAATAACCCACAGAAATATGTGCGGTTAGCCAACTTTCATCCGTGTATCAGGGCCTTTAGCATATCTTATGTTTACTGACCATCTCCTGCTTTTCTGGCATAGGAGCGATCCGGTTATATTTACTAATGGGTGTTCTTTTTTTTCTTTTTCTTAGAACAGTGCAACTATTGAACACTTGTGTAATCAGCACTAGCAGAACTGTGTAAATAGTCTAACAAGAAAAGACCGTGCATTGTACAATGTCCGCACTCTTGAAGTGAACCTGTCACCAGGTTTTTGCCACCTAATCTTAGAGCAGTGTAATGTAGGGGCAGAGATCCTGATTCCAGTGATGTCACTTACTGGGCTGCTAATTAGATATTTTGATCTTCTGCTGATTTGAACAGTGATTATCATTAGAGGACTACTTGGTGTGCTGCCAGGTAGTCCAGCATATTCATGAGCTCTGTATAACTGCTAGATCTGCAGCAGAGAAAACATTGATTTTATCAAAATGACAGCAAACAGCTCAGTAAGTGACACATCGCTGAAATCAGGGTCTCTGGCTCTACATTATGCTGCTCTCAGATGGGGGGCAAAACCCTGGTGACTGATTCCTTTCAAGGTGGCCATACACATTAGATTTTCAGGTAAGCCTGCTGATTGTGGCATCTTATGTGTATAGGGGTGTCCCAACTCTCCTCCGACCTCAAATGTTGGTCAAAGAAATGGTCTGGAATATTTGATGCTTCTCATCTCGCAGTAGTCGGCCAACCATAGGTATCTGGCAGCAGCTTATTCCCCTCTCCCTGTTAAGAACACACGATCGGGCGGAAGAAAGAATAAAACTTCCCATATTCATCTTAATATTTCCCTTAGCTTAATAATAGGACACTTACCGTTGAATGGCATTAACTGTAAATAGTCAAAATTATTTTGAAGCGAATCCGTCACCAAGTTTTTGCCACCTATTTCTTAGAGCAGCAAAATGTAGGGGCAGAGACCCTGATCCCAGCGATGCCACTTACTGGGCTACTTAGTGTAGTTTAAATAAAATCTAAAAAAAGGGGAGAAACATCTGGGCACTGCAGCTCCAAACATTTACTCACAGACCGAAATCGTGCTCAGTAATGGACTTCCATCAGTCCCGGGTGGTGCTCAGCCAGCATTGTAGTAGATCATCAGCTGAATCCAGAGAAGAAAGGAGGGCGGCACTTCAAGGTGGGATTCTGCAGTTTTAATAACTTTTTTGTAAACAAGTTGCAACATGTAAGGGGAGAGGGAAGTGCAGGCACGCCGGACAACGACCATTTCGAGAAACGGCTGTTGTCCGGCGTGCCTGCACTCCCAACGGCCGTTTCGCGAAATGGTCGTTGTCCGGCGTGCCTGCACTTCCCTCTCCCCTTTCATGTTGTAACTTGTTTACAAAAAAGTGATTAAAACTGCAGAATCCCACTGTGAAGTGCCGCCCTCCTTTCTTCTCTAGATTCAGCTTTTAATAAAATCTGTTTATCAGCAGATATTATTATTAAGGGACTAGTAAACCTAATGCCATGTAGTACTCTATTCTCGAGCTCTGGATAAACCCATCTTCACTACTGATTGTCCATTTTCTGCCTCTGCACAGTGTACACAAAAAGCTGCTAATCGTTGTGGCCGGGGCTATACAGGGCTTGGCATTCAGAGAACTGCTATATCTGCCGCAGATAAAACCCTTATTTTGACAGCAGCCTGGTAATTGACACATCATTGGAATCAGGATCTCTGCCCCTACATTATTCTGCTCTTGGATGATGTATCAAAAACCTGGTGACAGCGTCCCTTTAGGGATGTCTTAATCGAAAGTAGTTCATATAAAATGTGAGACTGCGGCTGTGCACGGAGTACAGACTGCTGGGTTCAACCGATAAGTTGCATTTAGGCCATATTTACAGATAATGGTTTTGCAACCTTTTTTTTTTTTTTTTGCAAATTTATATGTATTGGGAATAATTATACAAGAAGTGTGATCGATTCCTTCATAACAATGATTTGACGGTAACATTACGGGTGCTGCTTTGTACGGCAATACAAGCAGGTCCTGACTGACATTTTTAGCATGTAAATTTCAATTACGAGGGTAGTAAATATCAGTATAATGTAAAGATTCCATTGACATGGGAATGAATTGGCGGCACGCACAGTCGCAGCATGTGAGCCCAGCCTGTGGTTATTACAGCCACGACCCGTAGATCTGACGGGAATATCTGCAGGGAGCGTCCATGCTTTGCTCAGCTTCTGCATAGCCCTTATCAGGCTGGTGCCCTGTGTAAGCTCTGCTGTCATTCCATTGTTTTCTCAGCGTCTCTGGCACCTAACACCATGCTTATGTCATTGCATTAAAATAAAAATAAATTCCTATGGTTTATCTCTGGGGATAGGTTATCTGCTTTATCCTGTTTGTTGAGCTTTAGGCTATGCCCTTTGTGCCCTGAAGAAGGTCCTTTACTTCTAGCATTGGGTGAGAATTTTACAAATGGCCTCACTTGTCCTTTTTACTATTTGATTAGTTCTAGTGAGTGTAGAGTACTGGGTTAGTGTTCACACCGTGATTTCTGCAGTGTTTGAAGGATTCCCCGGAATCCCCTTAAAAACAGGATTTAGACACTCACAGGGCCATAAATTGAAATGATGCGAATAGTTACGTTTCTGAACATGTCGGTTTGTTACACAGGCACTGAAACCGAGCAGACACGTCTCTGCCAGCCTGAGCAAGCATACACATTCAGAACAAGAAAGTGGTTCCTTTTGAACTCCATTCATATAATTTTAGATTATGGGCCTGTTGGTGTTGTCTTTTGAATCCTCTTTTTTTTAGGGACCTCCTATATTTGCTACCATTAAAAGTTGGTATGAACCATAAATGCAGTAGATTTTCCAAGAAGACATTTGCTGTTACAGTAGCAGCATTGAGGATTAGAGTTTGATCAAGCATTTAAAGGGAACCTGTCACCGTTTTTTCAGCGTATAAGCTGCGGCCACGACCAGTGGGCTCTTATATACAGCAGTCTACTATGCTGTATATAAGAGCCCAGGCCGCTGTATAGAACATAAACACTTTATAATACTCACCTAATGGTCTCGCTGCAGTGGAGTTGGGCCATACGGGCGTCTCCGTTGTCTGGTGCCAGCGCCTCCTGTGTCGGCCATCTTTGTCCTCCTTCTGAAGCCTGGGTGCATGACGCGGCTACGCCATACACACTCGCCGGTTCCACGCAGGCGCACTACAATACTTTGATCTGCCCTGCTCAGGGAACATCAAAGTGCGCCTGTGGAGGACCTTAATGCCGGCGAGTGTGGATGACGTAGACGTGTCATGCACCCCGGTACAGAAGGACGAAGATGGCCAAAAGAGGAGGCGCCGGCACCAGACAATGGAGACTCTCATCTGATGAAATCCACCGCAGCGCAACCGTTAGGTAAGTATTATATAGTGTTTATGTTCTCACAGCGGCCTGGGCTCTTAGACAACATTCTAACATGCTGTATATAAGAACTCCGTGGTGGTGGCCGCAGCTTATAGGCCAAAAAAAGGTGACCGGTTCCCTTTTAAGAAGCCTCTGCATCCCTAGCTTATTCCCATCCCAGCACCGGCCTCTTTAACTTGATTGACCGCTCGCTGTCTGTGTGACCTGAGGCACCAGGCAAGAAACTCAGACCGTGAGCTATCCAGAAAGAGAGGCTGGTGCTGGGCATGGAAATCCTCACAGGAGGCAAAGACTAGCAGACTGCTCCGTTACATCAAGAGCATTTTAAAAGGGTTTTCTCATCTCCAAGATCCTCTCTTAATATTTAGTAGGTATAATAATAATTAGCAAATACCTAAAATTAGAAATGTAGTATAGTTCTTCTGATTCACTGTCGCTTACCTTATGTGCAGGGCATTGCAGAACCTTAGGTATCAATGGTTAAGACCATGCATATAGTGACAGTTAGGTATCCATATTTACGACCACTAGCAACTAACTGTCACTATATGCATGGTCATAACCATGGATACCTAAGGTCCTGCAATGCCCTGCACATGAGAAAAGAGACACGGCTATCAGGAGAACTATATTACATTACACCTACTACATATTGGCATAGGATCTTGGAGATGGGAATACCCCTTTTAACACCTCATTTGCATATGCAGTAAAATGCTAATTTCCAAGGAATACAGAAATAAATGAGATGTAAAAGAGGTGGTTGATTTTGCATTTCACAAATTTGAACTGCCCATATATGCAGTTAGAAAGGCGGGGGCAGACTCGTCACCATTGATGTAACCTGTGCAGCTGCACACGGGCCCGAGAGTTGAGGGGGCCTATTCTACATCCATAGCAGGAGGAATTGAGCACTGTGATCTATTGCACTGTAAAGGGCCCCTTTATTGTTGGTGCAGAGGTCCTTCTCTGTTTCTGTTCACCAGTGGGTGGAGGGGTTTGATCATGACAGATTTCCATTGAAGGGAACCTGTTGGCAGGTTTTTACATATGGTGGAGGTATGGCTGTGCAGGTGCTTGTCCCACAATAAAATCTTTGCTAGATTCCTTTTGATTGACACATCAGGTCTCTACAAAGAAGCGATATGTAAATTAGGCTGGAAACGCATCGGTGGCACGCCAAGTGCAGTGACACCCCCCCTCCCCCAGTGCACTTCCTGCCTCATTCCCCATCACTTCTGGTGGCACATCAGATGTGTATAGGAAAGGTAGCATTTTTACTGCTGAATAAGCGCCTATACGGCCGTACCACTACCACCGTATGTAAAAATGCGCTGACCGCTTCCCCTTTTTTATACCGAAAAAGAAAAGTAAGTTCTTGGTGTGATTAACCTGGTGAGAACCGTTCTCATGAAGCTTCAGTTTAGCACATCCCTAGTTTGGACCTGTAATGGTCGATCTACCTCTCTGTATTGGTCTGTAGTGACTTTTATCTATACATTTCAGAGTTTGCTCTTGTGACGTGCCTTTCATAATGCCATGTTCTTTAGTTGCTTCAAATATTTTGAAGATAATATAAAATGTAAATAGCTGCAAACCATTCAAGTTTAGACATCTTGGCACATGTTACTGGTATGGCATGCCGGCATTTGTACGGGCGTCCTCGCTGAGAGACCATGTCAGCCTTTACTTTAAGAAGATCTGTAATGTGTTACATATATGCATAAACCCTAATGAGCTTTCCAGCAACAACATGCAAAGATATATAATTGATTAGAAGCATAATCTAGGTATAGTACAATTCTGGCTTCCTAATCCCCCACCTGCACCCTTGTATCCACCTTAATGATAAAGTCCTGGTTAGTCAGAAAATGGATAAGGCGCGAGAAATCCAAATGTATGGTTGAGTCTGCGTGGAATGGGCTTAGATTATTTTACTTATCTGTTTACCTTTTTGTCATCTACTATATTAATATTCTTTATTTTTAATGCACCATTGCGTCCATGGTCCTGTACATCTGTAAAGGGTTTACATACAAAATCTAAAAATTATAATGAACAAACTAATGTAGACTGGTAGAGAGAGGAGAGGACCCTGGCCTAACTGGCTTACCAATTCTAGCGTAATAGAGAAGGAGCCAGTAGGTTGGGGGGTTGCACCAGCTCCGATGGTATTGAAGAGATAGTGGGGTCATTACAGGCTGTAATGTTTCCTACAGAGGTGGGTTTTCAAGTTGGATCTAAAGGCAGCTTCCGTATGTGGGAGATACTCGAACGTGTTGGGACGCAGAATTCCACAAGATGGGGATACTGGGGAAACCTCTTGGAGGAAATTGGGTGAGGAACATATGAGAATAGGGGAGAGGAGGTGGTCTTGCTAGGAGTGGAAATTGTGTGGGAAGATATTGGGAGATTAATTTGGAGATATCTGAAGGAAAGGGATCATAGACAGCCTTGTAAGTTAAATTTGATTTCTTGGGAGATTGGAAGCCAATGAAGATGTTTGCAGGATGGAGAGGTGGATGAGTAACCAGGGGAAAGGTTAATCACACAGAAAAGTTTTAAGACCAGATTGGAGGGGTACAAGCATGTTAGTAGGGAGTCCACAGAGGAGGCTATTCAAGTAGTCGAGGCAGAAGATGAGACTAGGCGCTAAAATTTATTATATGTGGTTTGAAGTACAGCGCAAAGTAAAGTGTTACCCCAAGGCGTGTGGTACAGGTGAAAGCAGTATGTCATTTAGTGATGTATCTGGTAGGTAAGTTAAGTGAGATGGAGGAAACATGATTTATCCAAATTAAATTTTAGGAAGCATGCTGAAAAAAATGAGGATATGACAGGAACTCTTGGCATCAGAGAGGTGACTTCTGAGCCGGAGACGTACCTTTTGAGTGTTGTCAGCATATACTGTAGATGATACTGGAAGCCATGGGTGTTTGAGTTGTTCCAAGCCAAAGTTATGAGTGGAGAAATGTAGAGGTCCCATGACAGAACCATGAGGGACACAAACAGGGATAGAGCAGGATGAGGAGGTGGTATGGGAATGGGCAAGTCTAAATGTGCAGTTAATGAGGTATGATGAGATACAGGAGAGGGCCAGGTTGGAGAGGTGGAAGACGGATTGTAGGTTGTCAAAGAGCACATTGGATAAGATACTGATGGGGAGGTGGGTGAAATCAATTGGGAATAGTCATTTGGAACTATGGCTCGACGTATATATTGTGAGGAGGGATAGCTTTTTCAGGATAGGTGTGATTGTTGCATTTTTTAAATATTAAGTTTAAACACCAAAGTTTAATGCTGGGTTGAAGAGATGAGGGTTGAAGAGATGGGGTAGAGCTGTGAAAAACATGGTGACGGTGGGGAGGAGATGGGAAGTGTGCAGGGGCGTAACTACCACGGTCTCAGAGGTTGCCATCGCGACCGGGCTCTCGGGCTTAGGGGGGCCCAGCTTGCAGATCAGAAGCCAGCTCCTCTCTGAGAGGAGAGAGGAGCTGCACTGTTCTGTGGCAGACTATGCGGCCGCTATATGAATCAGGGGGGCCCAGTGTCAGCGGCGGCACCGCCCCCCCCCCTAACCAGTCATTGAACACACCAATGGTTAAGCATGGAGCGGAGCGCTCTGCTCCATGTTTCACCATTCTCCCCCTGTGCCTGCTCCTGTCACAGTGCAGCTGAGGGCCGTGATGTCACCACTGTGCGACTGCAGCCCGGGCTCAGACTGCAGAACGTAGGGCGGGAGGACAGTGACCGGAGCTGCAGGGTAATGAGGAGGGATGTGAGGACGGAGCAACGTGGGAACGAGGAGAGGTGAGGGCTTATTGTTTTTTTGTTTTAAATCAGTGAGTACACGGTAGCCAGCAGCCTATGGGGGCTGCACTGCACATGGAGGCCTATGGGGGCTACACTGCACATGGAGGCCTATGGGGGCTACACTACACATGGAGGCCTATGTGGTGCAGTATAATATATGGAAGGCTATGTGGATGCCATTATTGTATTTGGAGAACTATATACGAGGGGGGGGGGGCAAAGACACAAGCATGGGATGGTAATTTTTTTTTTTTGTGCTGAGGGAAAAAGGCTCCTTCCCTCAGCACCCAGCTTTCCCATGCTCTGCTGTACATCTTCTCTCAGCACCCAGCTTTCCCATGCTCTTATATAGGAAAACTGGGTGCTGAGGGAAAGATGTATAGCAGAGCATGGGAAAGTTGGGTGCCGAGGACAAGATGGATATCAGAACATAGGAAAGCTGGGTGCCTATAGAGGGATTTCAGATCATGGGAAACCTGGGTGCTGAGCGAAAGAGCCAAATGTCAGCGTCATTATCCTGTACCCAGAGTGTCGGTGCCATTATCCCGTACCTAGAGTGTCGGTGTAGTGGGGGCCTCGTTCCAAACTTTGCGCCGGGGCCCATCAAACTCTAGTTACGCCACTGGAAGGGAGTGTGATTTGTAGAGATGAGTAAGGCTGCTTTCACACATCCGTTTTTTCCTGTGCGGCACAATCTGGTGCTTTGCAGAAAAACCGCAACCGCATGTGGTTTTTTCCACTGCGCATGCTCAGTAGCCTGCCGCAAGCGGCAAAAACCGGACGGGCCGCATGTAAAAAACTTATGCAAAGGATGCGGTTTTGTCGCCGCATCCATTGCATAGATTTTAGAGCCGGATTGGCCGGCTCTGCTAAAACCGGAGGTGTGAAAGCAGCCTAAGCTTTCCTTCAGTGATGGTGGAAAGGAAGGTTATGGGGCAAGTGCATTGGTAGGTTTTATAAAGGGGTTGTGGTGGTTGAACAGTAAAGACTTGTCTGAGTTTGATTTGTTTTTATTTTTTTTAAATCAGAAGGTTTTTTTTTTTTTTTGCAGAAATGAGGGAGGTTGAGGGGAGGAGGCCAGTAAAGTGTTGATTAACTGGGATTATGAGATAAGAATATATGAAGGTTATGAAGTAGTCCTGTTTATCATAGGTAAGTGCTAACGTAAATGTGAGAATTGCTTGTCTCAACGTGGTAGTCTTCCTCTGAGGGCGTTTTCTTCAAGCTCTGCTCCGCAACCCTTGTGAAGTTGATGTTCCAGGGTTGGCTATTGATTTGTCACCCTCTGGTATGCAAAAGGAGAGCTCAAATCAATACATGATGCGAGTATGGCATTGTAGAAAACATTGGCTGTGTCGTGGAGTGAGGATATGGTGGACAGGCTTCGCCCCAGGGAATAACGGCACCTGCGCGAGCTCTGGCTGGGAGCAAGTCACAGAAGAAGAATTCAGGGGATTATTAACTGGCCGCCTGCAATCCAGACGTTTTTACCTATAGAAAACATTTGGGACCCAAAACTCCAGCAAGTGTTTTCCTCTTTCTAGTTGTTTACAGACTTGTAAAAAGGAGGAGATACTACACAACGATAGACTCGGACCGGTGACAACTTATTTTGAGACCTGATGCTTCCTTTAATTTCTAAATTATTAGATCTTTTTCCCATTTTCTTGTGAAAAAAATACGTTTCAACTCCTATTGTGACTAAGATATTTAAGAAATGACCAAATCATCTTGTTTTCTGTACGTTTTACAAAGCGTTAACCAACTTTTTTGGAATTGAGGTTATAGATCAAAGCACATAGCAACATTAAGGACATCGATGGTCCTAATAATGGGCTGTGCATGATTTGCTTGTTCTGTGGTTACCATTTCACAACTTTTGTGACATAAACTGAGGATCAAAGTTTGATATGAGGCAAAGCAAAACCATAGTCACAAGTATCTATAAGTTGGTTTTCTGTTGTTCGGTTTCTATAAATACATAGAATTTATGGTGCCAGTCTGGCTTGCAGTCAATCACACGAGCCATAGGCTGCGTTAAAGGAAACCGTTGGGTCCTCAAGACTTCCAAACAGCCATCATTAAAGGGTAACTGTCATTTAAATTTTATTAATAGTACACAAGAAAATAAATGTAATGCACCTTATCAGAGAAAGCCTCCTCCTGGACTGATGATTCAGTAATAGTATAGTAATAAATCTGGCACACTGAAGTTATGACACATGAAACGTTTCTTTAGATTGCTGAATATAATTTATTAGTGCAAAAAGTTGAGAATAATTTATCCAATTTATCCGTTTCGACCGTATCTTATGGTCGTTGTCAAGGACAAAATTATCTAGGATTACAAAAAATATGTACAAAAAAGAAAAAAATGAAATTAGTACAAGAACATAACATCAAGCCGATTTTTTCAAAAGCCTGCATCATAGGTTTTGATCATATACAGCACATAATAAACATAAGAATCGTGAGACAAAAATGAGCAAATCTGTGCATTTATACAGATACCTATCTAGCAGAAGACAAGTATAGTGGTAATAATACATATGCAGCATGCACACCCACCTATAGCAACACTGTGAAGATATGCATTCAATGCTAAATGGACATCACCATTGGGTATAATGGGATCAGAAAAATCGATCCTACGTGTGAAATGAAGAGAGGTATATAATAAGTCACATGGCACACAGTAACATATTTCAGAAATGGCATATTACCAATGAAAATTAATGAATATATATATACCTCACATACTATCAGTTAGATATAAAGAAGATGGCCAAGACCTTTATTGCAGGACTGGGAAAACGCAAGTATATGTTGTTGTTTTCTAAATGTAGATCAAAATATATCATTATTTCAGCGTACTGAACAAAGTTATACCTAATGGAAACATTATGTAGGAAAGAGACACACTACCTGGTTTACTGGACAGAAACCATAACACAAGACACTAGTGGGAGTAGAGTGATTCCCACACTGAATGTTTCTTAGTTACCTCCAAATGAGAAAATGCTAGAATGAAGGGTACATACGAATTAAAAGTATATCTAAGAGTATAACCTCAGTATAAGACACATATAACAGGGGATATGATGGAAAAATGCTCCATACTACCTTATTACAGTGTTTCTGGACAATGATTGTCTGGTACTGCTACCATGGGAAACAGGGAATACATGTCCCTTTAAGACTCTATAAAAGATCATATGCATAGTGCAAGAGTTAGAGGCAATGAGTCAAAGGTTGTTTAAAGAAGAAAAGCACCAATAGAAGCACATACCTGGAAAGGTAAATGGGAACTCACAAGCAAAGAGTTGCTAGGTAGATTTGTGGAGGAACAAGTCTGGGAGAAAATATAGATAGAGATCAGAGGTAGTCTAACAAGAACCGGACAGCGTGGGTAGATAGATGACGCATACCTTATGATGCTGGTGTTGGATATAGGTCCCTGGATAGTGTGCGCTGTGCCACGCTTGTGATAGTCTTATATATTGTAGGTGAGATGGCGTTCACCGTCCCACTTCCGGGTTGTGGAACGCAGTGTGCTGACCGTGGAGCGCACGCCGCGCATGCGCAATGCCGTCACCAGCATCGCGCATGCGCAGGGAGCGGACCGCCGGGCAGCAAGCAAGGAAGGAGGTGACATGACGTATTGCTGGAAGGGGCGTATATGTAAACAAGCCAAGTGGAGAATGACAGTGAACAGGCCTGTGGATTGCATGCAGCACGAGCGCTGCGCCTGGCTATTTGCGCAACGCACGAGCCGGACACAGAGCACAGGCCAGAGTGAATGGCTGATAACAGTGTTAGATAAACATTTATATTGCCTACATAGTGACAGGTGACGATGAAACCGGGTGAAAGTAGACTGTTGCTGGTGCCAATAGGTGAGGGATCAAGTGGTGGGTGCCTGAAAATGAAAAAAACAAGTTAGACCCATAATCACTATCTAAATCTATATCAATAGCACTCCTTATATTGGTCCCTATACTGAGGTTTTACAAGAAGGATACACAGGAGATAAATAAACAGGACAATTGCATAGCAAAACAACCAATGAGGAAAGCAGAATCACTGAATCCCACAAAACATACATAAAAAGCAGCATAATTGGAAAAACAACAGAGGTTAGATGCATTACAGTTATATGTACATATCGTGCTCTCTATTTAAACCCTTGGGTTCCAATGTATTTAAGGTGAAAATCCAATAGGATTCCCTCTCTTTAAGAACCAGTATGCGGTTGCCGCCTCTTCTGGCGGGTGGGACATGTTCTAATACCTGGTACTTAAGTTGGGCAATAGTGTGACCATGTGTAATAAAGTGATATGGAATCGGTAAGAGAATTTGTTTGCACCGTATAGTAGATTTATGCTTGCTGATGCGGTCTCGGATATGTTGGGTAGTCTCCCCAACATATCCGAGACCGCACGGGCATTTGATCAAATAGACCACAAAAGAGGATTCACAGGTGAAGAAGCCCCGCACGGGAAAGATGCGACCAGACAGAGGATGGGTGAAAGTGCTCCCCTTAGTGATATTATTGCACTGCACACAGTGTAGGCAGGGGAAATTTCCTTTTCTAGGAGTGCCAAGGAAGGTTTGTCTCTGCGAGATCGTATTGGAGCCAATATCAGCCCTAACAAAGTTGTCACGAAGATTGCGGGGTCTCTTGTTGCAGAAAAGAGGAGGTGAACCAAATTCACTGATCTCAGGATAAGCTTTACCCAGGAGTGGCCAATGTTTGCATATGATGCCCTTAATTAAAGGAGAAAAAGGATGATATGTGCTAACGCACGTGATCCGAGGGGCCATCTTATTAGTCGTGGTTTTCTGGGAAGACCTCCTATCTGCAATGTTGGCTGGATATCCCCTCTGGAGGAACTTATCACTCATCTCTAGGGACCGCCTCTCCCGTTGTAAAGGGTCCGACACTATACGTTCGACGCGTTTGTGCTGAGAGATAGGGAGTCCCTGTTTAGTATGGCGTGGATGGCAGCTAGTGTAGTGTAGCAAGCTATTACGGTCAGTGGGCTTGACATATAGGTCGGTGCTGAGGGAACCCTCAGATAAAGTCACCAGGGTATCAAGAAAGTTAATTCTGTTCTGATCATGGTGGATGGTAAAAGAAAGTCCTGGTTTGAATGAATTCATGTCAGAATAGAATTGTAATAAGGATGCAAGGTCACCGCGCCAGATCATGAAGATGTCGTCGATGTATCTCTTCCAGCTAACTGAATGTTCTAACCAAAGTGTATGTTGGTAAACAAAGGTTTCCTCAAAATATTCCATGTAAATATTAGCATACGGGGGTGCCAAATTCGAACCCATAGCGGTTCCCCGTTTCTGTAAATAAAATTGGTCCTGGAAAAGAAAGAAATTGTTTTCCAAAACCAATTGTAAAAGATCAAGGCAGAATCTATTTTGCGAGACCGAGTGGGAACTGTGTCTGCCTAAAAACCACTCAACTGACCGGATGCCATCTTGGTGTTGAATACTAGTGTAAAGGCTGTTGACATAAAGAGAAACCAGAATACAGTTAGTAGATAACGATCCAATAGATCGCAAATGTGACAGAAAATCAGTGGTGTCCTTCAAATATGACCTGATCTTAGGTATGAGGGGAGTGAGAATCCTCTCTACGGTGATAGCCAGTGGTGATAAAACAGATTCTGTTGAAGCAACAATCGGGCGTCCTGGGGGTTGATTCATGTTTTTATGCACCTTGGGCAACGTATAAAAGACCGGTACCACAGGATGGGTTTTGATCAGGAAATCGGCAAGTTTCTGATCGATAGTGTTGTTGCCAAGATGAAAATCGATGGTACGTCTGATGAGCCCTTGTATCTGAGATGTGGGGTCTCGTGGAATAGCTGCATAAGTGTCAGTATCCCTAAGCTGGCTAAGGATCTCATCAATGTAATATTTCTTATCGAGTACCACTATGGCACCCCCCTTATCGGCCGGCTTGATGACAATAGTGGAGTTATTTTTAAGATCCTGTATTGCTCGGCTCTCTTCAATGGTGAGATTATTCTTAATTTTAAGATGCCCCTCATCTATGGATTTAAGAGTTTGACTGATTTCTCTGGAAACCATGGTAACAAACGTTTCTATGGGGTGGTAGGTCTTAGGAGGGTTAAAGGTACTGGGGATCCTAAGATCCAATTGTTTCAACCGGAACATATTAGTGGAATCAGGAGAGACCAAGGGAGGATCAGACTGTGTGGGTCGGTCAGGACTAAAGTGAGCCTTTAACCCACACAGTCTGATCCTCCCTTGGTCTCTCCTGATTCCACTAATATGTTCCGGTTGAAACAATTGGATCTTAGGATCCCCAGTACCTTTAACCCTCCTAAGACCTACCACCCCATAGAAACGTTTGTTACCATGGTTTCCAGAGAAATCAGTCAAACTCTTAAATCCATAGATGAGGGGCATCTTAAAATTAAGAATAATCTCACCATTGAAGAGAGCCGAGCAATACAGGATCTTAAAAATAACTCCACTATTGTCATCAAGCCGGCCGATAAGGGGGGTGCCATAGTGGTACTCGATAAGAAATATTACATTGATGAGATCCTTAGCCAGCTTAGGGATACTGACACTTATGCAGCTATTCCACGAGACCCCACATCTCAGATACAAGGGCTCATCAGACGTACCATCGATTTTCATCTTGGCAACAACACTATCGATCAGAAACTTGCCGATTTCCTGATCAAAACCCATCCTGTGGTACCGGTCTTTTATACGTTGCCCAAGGTGCATAAAAACATGAATCAACCCCCAGGACGCCCGATTGTTGCTTCAACAGAATCTGTTTTATCACCACTGGCTATCACCGTAGAGAGGATTCTCACTCCCCTCATACCTAAGATCAGGTCATATTTGAAGGACACCACTGATTTTCTGTCACATTTGCGATCTATTGGATCGTTATCTACTAACTGTATTCTGGTTTCTCTTGATGTCAACAGCCTTTACACTAGTATTCAACACCAAGATGGCATCCGGTCAGTTGAGTGGTTTTTAGGCAGACACAGTTCCCACTCGGTCTCGCAAAATAGATTCTGCCTTGATCTTTTACAATTGGTTTTGGAAAACAATTTCTTTCTTTTCCAGGACCAATTTTATTTACAGAAACGGGGAACCGCTATGGGTTCGAATTTGGCACCCCCGTATGCTAATATTTACATGGAATATTTTGAGGAAACCTTTGTTTACCAACATACACTTTGGTTAGAACATTCAGTTAGCTGGAAGAGATACATCGACGACATCTTCATGATCTGGCGCGGTGACCTTGCATCCTTATTACAATTCTATTCTGACATGAATTCATTCAAACCAGGACTTTCTTTTACCATCCACCATGATCAGAACAGAATTAACTTTCTTGATACCCTGGTGACTTTATCTGAGGGTTCCCTCAGCACCGACCTATATGTCAAGCCCACTGACCGTAATAGCTTGCTACACTACACTAGCTGCCATCCACGCCATACTAAACAGGGACTCCCTATCTCTCAGCACAAACGCGTCGAACGTATAGTGTCGGACCCTTTACAACGGGAGAGGCGGTCCCTAGAGATGAGTGATAAGTTCCTCCAGAGGGGATATCCAGCCAACATTGCAGATAGGAGGTCTTCCCAGAAAACCACGACTAATAAGATGGCCCCTCGGATCACGTGCGTTAGCACATATCATCCTTTTTCTCCTTTAATTAAGGGCATCATATGCAAACATTGGCCACTCCTGGGTAAAGCTTATCCTGAGATCAGTGAATTTGGTTCACCTCCTCTTTTCTGCAACAAGAGACCCCGCAATCTTCGTGACAACTTTGTTAGGGCTGATATTGGCTCCAATACGATCTCGCAGAGACAAACCTTCCTTGGCACTCCTAGAAAAGGAAATTTCCCCTGCCTACACTGTGTGCAGTGCAATAATATCACTAAGGGGAGCACTTTCACCCATCCTCTGTCTGGTCGCATCTTTCCCGTGCGGGGCTTCTTCACCTGTGAATCCTGTTTTGTGGTCTATTTGATCAAATGCCCGTGCGGTCTCGGATATGTTGGGGAGACTACCCAACATATCCGAGACCGCATCAGCAAGCATAAATCTACTATACGGTGCAAACAAATTCTCTTACCGATTCCATATCACTTTATTACACATGGTCACACTATTGCCCAACTTAAGTACCAGGTATTAGAACATGTCCCACCCGCCAGAAGAGGCGGCAACCGCATACGGGTTCTTAAAGAGAGGGAATCCTATTGGATTTTCACCTTAAATACATTGGAACCCAAGGGTTTAAATAGAGAGCACGATATGTACATATAACTGTAATGCATCTAACCTCTGTTGTTTTTCCAATTATGCTGCTTTTTATGTATGTTTTGTGGGATTCAGTGATTCTGCTTTCCTCATTGGTTGTTTTGCTATGCAATTGTCCTGTTTATTTATCTCCTGTGTATCCTTCTTGTAAAACCTCAGTATAGGGACCAATATAAGGAGTGCTATTGATATAGATTTAGATAGTGATTATGGGTCTAACTTGTTTTTTTCATTTTCAGGCACCCACCACTTGATCCCTCACCTATTGGCACCAGCAACAGTCTACCTTCACCCGGTTTCATCGTCACCTGTCACTATGTAGGCAATATAAATGTTTATCTAACACTGTTATCAGCCATTCACTCTGGCCTGTGCTCTGTGTCCGGCTCGTGCGTTGCGCAAATAGCCAGGCGCAGCGCTCGTGCTGCATGCAATCCACAGGCCTGTTCACTGTCATTCTCCACTTGGCTTGTTTACATATACGCCCCTTCCAGCAATACGTCATGTCACCTCCTTCCTTGCTTGCTGCCCGGCGGTCCGCTCCCTGCGCATGCGCGATGCTGGTGACGGCATTGCGCATGCGCGGCGTGCGCTCCACGGTCAGCACACTGCGTTCCACAACCCGGAAGTGGGACGGTGAACGCCATCTCACCTACAATATATAAGACTATCACAAGCGTGGCACAGCGCACACTATCCAGGGACCTATATCCAACACCAGCATCATAAGGTATGCGTCATCTATCTACCCACGCTGTCCGGTTCTTGTTAGACTACCTCTGATCTCTATCTATATTTTCTCCCAGACTTGTTCCTCCACAAATCTACCTAGCAACTCTTTGCTTGTGAGTTCCCATTTACCTTTCCAGGTATGTGCTTCTATTGGTGCTTTTCTTCTTTAAACAACCTTTGACTCATTGCCTCTAACTCTTGCACTATGCATATGATCTTTTATAGAGTCTTAAAGGGACATGTATTCCCTGTTTCCCATGGTAGCAGTACCAGACAATCATTGTCCAGAAACACTGTAATAAGGTAGTATGGAGCATTTTTCCATCATATCCCCTGTTATATGTGTCTTATACTGAGGTTATACTCTTAGATATACTTTTAATTCGTATGTACCCTTCATTCTAGCATTTTCTCATTTGGAGGTAGCTAAGAAACATTCAGTGTGGGAATCACTCTACTCCCACTAGTGTCTTGTGTTATGGTTTCTGTCCAGTAAACCAGGTAGTGTCTCTTTCCTACATATGTTTCCATTAGGTATAACTTTGTTCAGTACGCTGAAATAATGATATATTTTGATCTACATTTAGAAAACAACAACATATACTTGCGTTTTCCCAGTCCTGCAATAAAGGTCTTGGCCATCTTCTTTATATCTAACTGATAGTATGTGAGGTATATATATATTCATTAATTTTCATTGGTAATATGCCATTTCTGAAATATGTTACTGTGTGCCATGTGACTTATTATATACCTCTCTTCATTTCACACGTAGGATCGATTTTTCTGATCCCATTATACCCAATGGTGATGTCCATTTAGCATTGAATGCATATCTTCACAGTGTTGCTATAGGTGGGTGTGCATGCTGCATATGTATTATTACCACTATACTTGTCTTCTGCTAGATAGGTATCTGTATAAATGCACAGATTTGCTCATTTTTGTCTCACGATTCTTATGTTTATTATGTGCTGTATATGATCAAAACCTATGATGCAGGCTTTTGAAAAAATTGGCTTGATGTTATGTTCTTGTACTAATTTCATTTTTTTCTTTTTTGTACATATTTTTTGTAATCCTAGATAATTTTGTCCTTGACAACGACCATAAGATACGGTCGAAACGTTGGATAAATTGGATAAATTATTGTCAACTTTTTGCACTATTAAATTATATTCAGCAATCTAAAGAAACGTTTCATGTGTCATAACTTCAGTGTGCCAGATTTATTACTATACTATTGACTACCATTTTTTCTGGGCACCTAAATTGCACAACTGTGAGCCAGACATATCCGCTTACTGATGATTCAGTAATGTGAGAATTTTCCTACCTGCAAATTGAGAATTTTGAGTGAATGATCAGTCCTGGCAGAGAAAGGAGCCGATCTCTCTGATTAAGATATATTAGAGTTGCTTATTTATTTGTGTACTGTTGATTAATGAAATAAACCTAGAATAAAGCAACTTCACATACTATCATAGGCGTGATTGGTCTCGCCCCCCCCCCCCCCCCCCCCAATACCCACTGGAATGGCATCTCTATGCTTTCCATTTTAAGGGATTTGGAGATGTGACGTCCCTGCCGCCACTCACCTCTTGAACTGGAAGTGAGCAATCCCGTCACCGGTGGATGTTTCGGAGGCTTCGTGAACCTGACAGGATCACTTTAAAAGTTTTTCCAGCCGATTAATTTAAAAAATTGTAACTAGTCCGGGCACTTTTCGGAATTAAAGACCTTCTACTCTCCTACACTGATCCCTGGCAATAATTTACCAGCACTTTGGTCAAATTCAGACATCTGTAAATCGTTGTCTTTGTAGAAACTGTGATGGTCAGATTGGCCGTGGGTCTCCAACCCAAATTCGAAAGCCTCATAGACGAATATGAGGGTGTTGAGTTCTGATCAGGAGACCAATCCATACATCGTGGTACATACTCTGCTTGTCATATATGGACCTATGTATGTGGCCTCTTGTCATCCACCTCTAGTCTTTGCTTCCTGGCCCTTCCACAACAAACCAGAAAGGACCAGTAGGTCACACATTCAAGATTGTAGGAACGTTGTAGATGGCCTATACAATTACAATAGACTACAGTGATGAGTGTGAGATGGACAGGATTAAGTACTGGATTATTGGATATTAGCTGGAAATATTATAAACATGTACCGTAATCATTAGAAGGAAGCTTTAAAACAACATCTAAAAGTTATCTCCTAATTCAGCCTGCTATTTCTCAGACAACGTTACCAGAGCTTTACCAGCATCATTCTGACTAGTAGACTGATTGATGCTGATGGCCTATCCACTAGAGACCAAGCCGTCATATCCCCACAGACTTAGATTGAGTGGACATCCTATTACGTGCTTTGTGCGTGTCTGACTATAGCGGAGTGCAGAGGTTAGGAGCCGGCATTAATATCTGGACACGTATGAATAAATAATGATATTCTAAGAATGTATATCACAGCTCAGTGTGTTCTAGAAAGCTAATGTATATAATGCAATAGAAGAAGGGGATATACGGATAAGGCTATGTGCTCACGTCTCTGCGTTCTATTCTGCAGCGTTTAAGTCACTGCGTTTTGAAAGCACTGTGCATGCGGAATTCATGCGTTCCGGATGCTTGCTGTGCCATAGGCCCTAGGTCCGTTCCCGCATGTACCGGAGACACGGGCACACGTAAACCCATTAAAAACAATGGGTTTATGTGCACGCACGTGTTTAGCCATTGGCCCGTGCCTCCGTGTGGAGCAGACGTGAGCCCGTGTGCTCCACACTGATGCATGTCCGTGTTTCTCCGGCAGCACGGGTGTCACGCGGCCCGCACACGGATGTAGTGTGTAGTGATGCGTCGGTCGCGAACGATCCAACACAAAGATCCGGCTCCCTGCAGTGACTGACAGGAGCTGGATCACCAAAGTGAGCCACTAAAATCGCTAAACTGCTCTTTTCACCGCTAAAACCCTGCCCACTCCGCGATCTAATTGGTCCCTTGTAAGTGGGCGGGGTTTAGCTGTGGGTGGGCGTGGTTTCAGCGGCGTCACTATAATCTTAAATATGTGTTCCCTTGGGGTGAACACATTTAATAAGGTGCCGAGAACGATCTGAAAGATCCGACTCTTTTTGGTGAGCGGAGCCATGGGAACCGGATCACCAAAAAGAGGCGGACTGCCCATCACTAGTAGTGTGGATGCGGGTCCACGTGACGCGCGCCGGAGAAACACACGTGTTGGAGAAACACACGTGTCATTTAAGAAATAAAAAAAAAACACATACCTCCACGAGCCCTGCAGTCTCTGCCACGGCTGTCACCTGCATCCATCCCCCAGTGAATTTGAACAACGCATCTTCTTCACTGGGGACCGGAAGCAGCGTCAGAGGGGCATGGCCTGTGCCGGAGCTGTCTGTGGTGCTGACTGACTGTGTCCGGAAGAAACAGGTAAGGCGGGGCTTTCCGTTCTCCGTGTGTTATTACGTATAACACACTGAGAACACACGTAGTGCCATAAAAACTGAGGGGAAAATGCACGTTTGACACGTCCATGAAAATCACGCACGTGTTTCACGGACGTGTGAAGGGGGTATAGACAGAGTGGAAAAAGCATCCGGAACGCACAAAAGTGACGTTTCTTTTTAGAACGCAGCGTTTTGGCAAAATATTTCAGCAGCCGAATCGCTGCGTTCTAAAAAGCAACGTGCTAATGAAATTTAAACAATCTTCATAGATTGTGCTGGGGACGCATGACGCATACTTTTTGCGGAGCAGAACACAGCGTAAAATCATGAATAAAGCACACGTGCGCACACAGCGTTAAACTGCTGCGCTGCTGGTCAAGAGGATATCCAGTGCGGATGATGATCAAAAAGAGCAGTTTTATTAAGGCTACGCGTTTCAGAGTTGAACAAAGTCCTTCAGCGAAAAAAACGGCAATCTTCATTAATAATTAAACCTTACTGAACTATACTTAAAGCAAATTTTATATATATATATATCTTATTAATTTACAGTGTAAGATGGATATATAAATGGATATAGATTAGTATTGTACTCCCTTTTGTTGCCAGCAGTTTTCACATTAATGGCTCTGAGGTATTTAGAGGACACCAAATTTACACTTATACAAGCTGTACACTATCGACGTGTTATAGCCTCAGTGGTTTCCCATGATAAGATATAACACAATATTTACAAAAATGAAAGGTGTACTCACATTTTTTTATATCGTGTGTTTGTGTATATACGAGACATTCGTACATGTGTGTAAGTAATACATGCGTGTTTTATATAGATTAGTGTGCATATACAGTATGAGACATGCAAACATACACATACATGAATGTATATAGGGGGGGTGTCTGTATATAAATGAGTACCGCCTCGTGCTCGGCCGCAGCCGAGCCGCTCTGATCCGGGCTCGTTCGGTGGGTGGCTCGAGCGCCTCCGGACCCGGGGGTCGCGTCGCTCTGAAAGGGGTTTGGCGCTACGTGTAGGGACTTCGGTGGGGAGGTTCACGGCTGGAGCCGTGGTGTTTTAAGGGATTAAAGTTCGTGACGCCACCCACGGGTTGTAGTGAATATAGATACCACCGCTGCCATTAACTAGGCTCCCAGGGACGGTGTTATGCAGCCTGGTGTAGACCCCTCCGTGGGCAGGGGGTTATGGTCCCGGGGCCCGATGGTTTGTGAGGTGCGGGCATGATGGTGTGGTGCGCGGCCGAGGGCACTGTTGTAATCACTAGGACAGATACACCGGAGTCTCTGGTAAACCAAAAAGGATGGTGGTCGGTGCCCCCAGCCGGCTGCGCTGTGCCCCTTTCTCAGGTTGGTGGTTCCCGCCTTTCTTCTGCACCTCTTTAGTAGACTGACTGCCTATGCTTTAGCAATGGTAGTCCACTCCGTAGCTTGATGTGTGTCGGGTAACTCGTTTGCCCGCAGGTGCTGGCCCATGGGATCTCTCTGCCTGTGCGGTGGCTTTCTATCCCCCTCGGTGGGCTGTTGCCGTCTTTCGGGTCTTGGGACGGTAAAGGACCTAAGGTCCAGACCTCAATCAGTGAATTCGACGTGGTCCAGTGGCTTTTGGACCTCATTCTGGGTCTGAGTACCCCTCCTGGTGCTCCGGTTTCCAGTTGGCTCCCTGGTTCGGTTCTGGCAGGCCCCTACCCTGTCCCGGTCCCTTACGGTTCCACCAGCAGTCTTCGTGGCAACCACCGTCTGCCTCCTTGCCAGAGGTGACTGGGCTCCAACCCAGACACCTGGTGTTAGACTGTGGCAGACCTGGACACAGGTCTGCACTTGAACTCCACTCCACGTCACTGTCAAAACTCATCTATCACTGTTTTTCCTGCCTCCGGGACTGTGTACTCCTCGGTGGGCGTGGCCAACCACCTGGCTCCGCCCCCTGGTGTGAACCTTAAACCCGGGGAGACACACACACACACACACACACACACACACACACACACACACACACACACACACACACACACCCACCCACCCACACCGGACCAAAAGTTTGGACACTCCTTCTCACTCATTCAAAGAGTTTTTATTCTTTATTTGCAGGACTCACATTGTAGATTCACATTGAAGGCATCAAAACTATAAATTCACACATGTGGAGTGAAATACTTCACAAAAAGTGTGACACAACTGAAAATGTCTTATATTCTAGGTTCTTCAAAGTAGCCACCTTTTGCTTTTACAGCTTTGCACACTCTTGGCATTCTCTTGATGAGCTTCAAGAGGTAGTCACCGGAAATGGTTTTCACTTCACAGGTGTGCCCTGTCAGGTTTAATAAGTGGGATTTCTTGCCTTATAAATGGGGTTGGGACCATCAGTTGTGTTGTGCAGAAGTCTGGTGGATAGCTGATAGTCCTACTGAATAAACGGTTAGCTGCTTTTTTCTTGCCATAATACAAATTCTAACTAAAGAAAAACGAATGGCCATCATTACTTTAAGAAATGGTCAGTCAGTCCGAAAAATTTGGAAAACTTTGAACGTGTCCCCAAGTGCAGTGGCAAAAACCATCAAATGCTACAAAGAAACTGGCTCACATGAGGACCGCCCCAGGAAAGGAAGACCAAGAGTAACCTCTGCTGCGGAGGATAAGTTTATCTGAGTCACCAGCCTCAGAAATCGCAGGTTAACAGCATCTCAGATTAGAGACCAGGTCAATGCCAAACAAGTTCTAGCAGCAGACACATCTCTAGAACTGTTAAGAGGAGACTATGTGCAGCAGGTCTTCATGGTATAATAGCTGTTAGGAAACCACTGCTAAGGACAGGCAACAAGCACAAGAGACTTGTTTGGGCTAAAGAACACAAGGAATGGACATTAGACCAGTGGAAATCTGTGCTTTGGTCTGATGAGTCCAAATTTGAGATCTTTGGATCCAACCACCGTGTCTTTGTAGAAAAGGTGAATGGATGGACTCTACATGCCAGTTTCCCACCGTGAAGCATGGAGGAAGGAGGTGTGACGGTGTGGGAGTGCTTTGCTGGTGACACTGTTGGGGATTTATTCAAAATTGAAGGCATACTGAACCAGCATGGCTACCACAGCATCTTGCAGCGGCGTGCTATTCCATCTGGTTTGTGTTTTTAGTTGGACCATCATTCATTTTTCAACAGGACAATTACCCCAAACACACCTCCAGGTTGTGTAAGGGCTATTTTGACTAAGGAGTGATGGGGTGCTACGCCAGATGACCTGGTCTCCACAGTCACCAGACCTGAACCCAATCGAGATGGTTGGTGCAAGCTTGACCGCAGAGTGAAGGCAAAAGGGCCAACAAGTCCTAAGCATCTCTGGGAACTCCTTCAAGACTGTAGGAAGACCATTTCCGGTAACTACCTCTTGAAGCTCATCAAGAGAATGCCAAGAGTGTGCAAAGCAGAAATCAAAGCAAAAGGTGGCTACTTTGAAGAACCTAGAATAGAACACACATTTTTAGTTGTTTCACACTTTTTTAAGTATTTCATTCCACATGTGTTAATTCATAGTTTTAATGCCTTCAATTTGAATCTACAATTTTCAGAGTCATTAAAATAAAGAAAACTCTTTGAATGAGGTGTGTCCAAACTTTTGGTCTGTAGTGTGTGTGTGTGTGTGTGTGTGTTGCATTTATTTTATTTTAAACCAGAATTGTGAGAATGAATGTGCCACAATGCCCTTACATACGTTGGTTATTGGGTACCCTATCTGTACCTTTTCCCAGCACGTGCAGTACCAGTGGTAGGTGCAATTGGGGTATTACAGTACAGTAAAAATGAAACTATCCATGTGATTATGCTTTCAGCAGCTTTTAAGGCTTGCGAGAGGCTATTGTGCCTTTCGGAGCCCCATATTTACTAGATAGTCCCAGATACTGTATGCTATATTTAAGCCCGGCTTGGCTGTGAGGTCAGCCCTCCTTCACAGTCCAGGCTGATATTTGAGTAAGTGCAATCGATCAGGCTAATGTCTGCCTCTCGTTTTTCATATTGGAAAGGGGTTGTGGCTAGAAGTAATGAGTGTCTGCTGGTGCCAGGAGAAGGGACTGCAGTATGTGCTGGAGCTGGGAGGGATCAGTACAAGGAGCAGGGAACCTGCAGAGCATGAGTGTCAGCCCGGCCGAGTCCTATGGAACTTCTATCAGCTGCTGTATAAATGTGGCCGGACCAGTTTTGGCTGCAGTGTGTCCTCCAGGAGAGAACACCTTGGGAATACAGAAGCTGTAATATGGGCTGCTCAAGCAGCAAACTGTGCGTCTACGCCCCATGTACTGCACCCCGGGTAACTAACGCATTTTTTTCTTTTTCTATACATTATATGTATATACGTTTTTGCTTTTTCTCATGGAGGTCTTCCAGCTGCTGCAGCAGAGGGAGCAGTGCCAGCATAGGACCTATAGCACCAGAAGACGCAGTTACTTGATCTGCTTTTTCAGTACTGTTTACATCTAGGAGCGTCTCCGTCCGGATATTAAATCTAAGCGGTGAGGCTGCTCATACTCCTCCGTCATCCTGGGATTGCTTTGTTCTTCATAATAGATGGTTTCCACTTTTTCGCTTGTTTTCATGCATGCAGTAGTTCTTTATTCCTGTATCCTTTTATGCTTGACTGTAAATACATTTTACGCCTTATATTATGCAGTGTCCATATCTGTGCACACTTAATGGAATTATTCTCTCCGGGGATTGGATTGTGTCCATTCAATTATACTAATACAGATTCCTCCTCACTAGGAGACGGAGCCCTGAGCAGGGGGAGCAGGCAAAGGACACTGTTTTCATTAAGAAAGGCAGATAAATCTTGCAGATGGCTGTGTTTTAGTGCAGAGACGCTCGCCAATTGTCATGAGGAGTGTGCCGGCGTCCTTGGCATGAAGTCACCGGCTGTAGTTTAACATATGTTCATTTTTACAGGTGAAATCAAAGCGGTTAGGGCAGTCGAGAAGTAAAATCAAACTAACAAAGTCGTCCGGTTTGGTTCCGGCATCTCTAGGTGTTGATGCCATGTCGAGTGGCATTCTTTTGGCCTCAACGTCTATAAATGTTGGTGACCTCCATTCTGCAGGTGCATCGCCTCATTTTTTTTTTGACCCACCACTCTGCTGATATCATTTATGGGGGGTTTCTGAAACCCAGAAACATGCGTGTGTTCTGAAACTTTGCTTGTCTTTGCAGCGAGAAGAGACTCTGAAGAAACGTAAAGAGCTTTCTCAGGAGCTTCAGAACTTGCGGGGAGACTTGGGTAAGTTCCTCAACTCTCAGCAGTACATGATCAATGGATCTTGGTGTCTTCTGTAGATTGTCATGCACTTCATTAATTTGTCCTTGGTGTTTTTTTGAGTTGCAAAGAGTTAAGTGTTAAAGTTGTGTAAAATGTCTTTTCCCCTAAGGCAGATTCCCATGGAAACTCTGGAGGTCTACATTTCTCTAGAGCCTGTTAGTTGACCCCGGGTTCATCGGATTCCTGGCAGTTATCTCGCTGAGGCACACAGGCTGCTTTCTGCTACCTCTTACACGGCAAAACCAGTTTTGTAACTGTCAAAGCCTCTTCACTATGTGTAATGCTCCTCATACATCTAAAATGATCATATTGGGGAGGTCTCCTCAGACCACCGCAGGTTTCCACACCACCTAGACTGCCCGGCCATTACTGCTGCGTATTGTCACAAAGTCTGAATGAAATTGATATCCGACTGGATCAAATTGATTTAATTGCAAATGTTTTTTAAAAATATATATTAGTTTTTCTAATAGGTTTTTCTTGTCTGACATCTTCTGGTTGGAGATGTGGTTGTTGCTGTCAGGGAAAGCCTGCATGACAATGACCTTGGGCTCTTATTCCCAATTGATCAGTCGTTTTGTTTTATTTTCTAAATCTGAATCCTCAGTGAACAAATCCCACACACTCTGATGTGATTGATTGCTTAAAATGTTACCAAAACCCTGTAAAATGCTGTGATGAGCTCTGTATTCTGGAGTCGGACTGCACCGATCAGATTTGCAACATATAAATAAGTACATATGAACCGTACACATGAAAATAAAAACCTGTGTAATATAGATTTATTTCATTCACTTATGTAGCACAATAAATTCCATAGCTGTTTACAGACGTGATCATCACTGTCCCCATTGGGGCTCACAATCTAAAAATTCCCTCTCAGTCTGTCTTTGCAGTGTAGGAAGAAACCGGAGTACCCGGAGGAAACCCACTCAAACTCAAAGAGAACATACAAACTCCTTTCAGATTGTGTCCTTTGTGGGATTTGAACCCAGGGCCCCAGTGCTGCAAGACTGCTGTGCTAACCACTGAGCCACCGTACAGTGCTAACCAATGAGACTCCGTGCTATCCACTTTGCTCCTTTCTCCTCCTGGACTGTTCAATCATTCTCAGAAATTTTTATGAATGTACGCTTTCCCATTACTGAGATAGGAGATGACTGTGCTGATCACATTCTATGGAGAACTGTCACTTGTTTTACTAGATCTTGCAGCAGAATCCAGCTCTTCCCTTGTACATAGAATTTCACAAGCACCAACTGTCATCTGGTTTCTCCATAATGGAGAAATGTGTCTCCACTGAATACAGATTGTACCGTGAATTCAGAATGATCAGTCCAGGAGGCGGAATAATCTGATAAAATGGAATAGAAAGATGCTCATTTTTATGCTCACTATTGATTTATGAAAGAAATGTTGGTTACTCTGTGTAGAATTTTTTTTTTAAGATCATGCCAGGAGCTGTAATTGTCAACCTGACCCATTTGATTACATTTATTTATTCACTTTCAAGACCTTTTATTTTTTTTATCCCATGGCTCACATAGAGTTTGACCTTGTTACACCGGTTCAGTCCACTCTGCTGGCCTCAGGTTTTCCTACCCTGAGGTGGTTTTAACCCCTGCTGTCTTGCCTTGTTCAGAGTGTGGTATGCAGCTCCATACACCCAGCACTGGAAGTTCAATGCCTGCGGTTTGTTGTCCCTCAATAGGCGTTAGTCTTACATAAGTTGTTAAAGGCTTGGTGTCAACACGAGTAAGAAAAGTGAGCAATTATTGCTGTGTAACTTTGAGTGATGGAATGAAAAGATACCAAACAGTCTCTAGACCAGGGGACCCCAACCTATGAATCTGCAGACAAGTGCGGCCCTCTTCGGTCTTCCAGCTTGGTGCATAGGCACAAGGTCTGGCAAACCACTATGAAGAGCAGGTCTCCAGATAGTGACTTTTGTGAGTAGCCATACATAGAAGAGCAGATCTGAATGGGGGTCCGGTAGGAACCCCTGGATCTTGGTAAGCTTCCTCGTTGTGATATCTGGGGACAAGCTTTCTGTTATACTGGTAAATGGTGGCTCTGAGTATCACAATGGTGAGGGGTGGAAGCTGGATGTGGCTCTTGACCATCCATAGGTGCCAATTCAGATGATGTAGGAACACACAGAATGTGGCAAACCTTCCTAATAAAGATGGCCGCAGCCCAGGTGCACGATGCTGATGATACATCTACTTAAACCTCCATACTAAGGGGGAGGGGAGGCGGCTTAGCATAGGACATGCACACTAATGAGGCTTGCATTGGGAGCCCATCATATAGATGAGTGAGATGCAGTGTCTGAACTGCAACCTATAAATGACTCCAGAAACCTTGGTCAGTTGGGCTAAAGAGCACTATAAGTGCATCTCACACGGATACACGAGATGCAGTGTCTGAATTGTGGCCTATAAATGACACAACACTAGGTCAGGCGGGTTAGTTAGCACTATGAAAGTGCATATCACATGACGGACTCACCATTTAACCACCTGAATTCTCCCAAGTGTGAGAATCTGTGACGTGGATTGCGAGGTTACATATTTTGGGCCAAAATATCAACTAATATCTCACTGTTTGAGGTATGGCACGTTTTTTCTTTTATCTTTTTTTTGCAGGATGTGTGTTCTGAATTCAGGTGGTTAAATGGTGAGTCCGTCACGTGATATGCACTCATATAGTGCTAACTAACCCGCCTGACCTAGTGTTGTGCGTCAGTTATAGGCCACAATTCAGACACTGTAGAGGGTTTGCCACATTCTGTGTGTGCCTAAATCATCTGAATTGGCTCCTATGGTCTGATTTTTTTTTTTTTTTTTTTATATATATTTCTGTGGGGTTTTTTTTCAGCTCTTGACCATCCCTTAGACCTGGATGTGAGTCTTGACCCTCTTTCACAGCTGAATGTGGCTCTCTAAAGCAGAGGTCCCCAGATGTTGGTGCCTTTTTGTGAGTGACCCCACAATGAAGAGCAGATTTGAATGTGGGTAAGATAGGAACCCTTGGATCTTGGTACACTGCCTCGGAGTGATTTCTGTGGGCAAGCTTTGTCTGTCATTATACCGGTAATGAAGGCTTTGGGTGTCACTACTGTGAGGGGTCAAGAGCTGCATGGGGATCGCGACCCTCCCTCGGAGCTGCATGGGGATCGCGACCCTCCCTCGGAGCTGCATGGGGATCGCGACCCTCCCTCGGAGCTGCATGGGGATCGCGACCCTCCCTCGGAGCTGCATGGGGATCGCGACCCTCCCTCGGAGCTGCATGGGGCTCGCGACCCTCCCTCGGAGCTGCATGGGGCTCGCGACCCTCCCTCGGAGCTGCATGGGGCTCGCGACCCTCCCTCGGAGCTGCATGGGGCTCGCGACCCT
The DNA here is from genome assembly GCF_048569485.1 of Anomaloglossus baeobatrachus. Classification (NCBI taxonomy): domain Eukaryota; kingdom Metazoa; phylum Chordata; class Amphibia; order Anura; family Aromobatidae; genus Anomaloglossus; species Anomaloglossus baeobatrachus. The sequence goes on along the minus strand of NC_134353.1, from coordinate 142,045,754 downwards.
CCCTCGGAGCTGCATGGGGCTCGCGACCCTCCCTCGGAGCTGCATGGGGCTCGCGACCCTCCCTCGGAGCTGCATGGGGCTCGCGACCCTCCCTCGGAGCTGCATGGGGCTCGCGACCCTCCCTCGGAGCTGCATGGGGCTCGCGACCCTCCCTCGGAGCTGCATGGGGCTCGCGACCCTCCCTCGGAGCTGCATGGGGCTCGCGACCCTCCCTCGGAGCTGCATGGGGCTCGCGACCCTCCCTCGGAGCTGCATGGGGCTCGCGACCCTCCCTCGGAGCTGCATGGGGCTCGCGACCCTCCCTCGGAGCTGCATGGGGCTCGCGACCCTCCCTCGGAGCTGCATGGGGCTCGCGACCCTCCCTCGGAGCTGCATGGGGCTCGCGACCCTCCCTCGGAGCTGCATGGGGCTCGCGACCCTCCCTCGGAGCTGCATGGGGCTCGCGACCCTCCCTCGGAGCTGCATGGGGCTCGCGACCCTCCCTCGGAGCTGCATGGGGCTCGCGACCCTCCCTCGGAGCTGCATGGGGCTCGCGACCCTCCCTCGGAGCTGCATGGGGCTCGCGACCCTCCCTCGGAGCTGCATGGGGCTCGCGACCCTCCCTCGGAGCTGCATGGGGCTCGCGACCCTCCCTCGGAGCTGCATGGGGCTCGCGACCCTCCCTCGGAGCTGCATGGGGCTCGCGACCCTCCCTCGGAGCTGCATGGGGCTCGCGACCCTCCCTCGGAGCTGCATGGGGCTCGCGACCCTCCCTCGGAGCTGCATGGGGCTCGCGACCCTCCCTCGGAGCTGCATGGGGCTCGCGACCCTCCCTCGGAGCTGCATGGGGCTCGCGACCCTCCCTCGGAGCTGCATGGGGCTCGCGACCCTCCCTCAGAGCTTGACTATAATCATTTTTGCATATTGAGGAACACAAAGATGTTGGAAATATGTCTTATCCTTTAACCTCAAACCAGTAAAGTCCCCCACACGTTAGATAGATTGAGGCTGAACAATTATTTGGCCAACATCGATCTGTTTTCGCGTGAAGAAAGGGCCAACTCCTCTTTCTGCCAAATAAAAGGATCTGATCTTAAAATTCAAGTGTGGGAGAATCTGGAGACCCCCACACACTTTACATGGTCAGACAAAATTGGCTGGTTTTAGTGACTTTTAACTGTGTTGGAGCCAGAGTTGCATCTGAAAAACGTTTCACTACTCCCTAGGAGTATTTTTTTTTTTTTTTTTTGAGGAAGGGGGGGGGGGGCTGGACTTGAGGGGATAAATAGTTACCAGAAGTGGAAATTCTTATCTCTTTACTTTGTATCCCAGCTATATTGAGTGCTCTTTGAAGAAAGCAAGCCACTAACACCTCTTATCATGCTTGGTTATTCTGGTCTGGAGCCACTGGTCTTGTAATGACCTTGTATCTTGTTTGGATCGCTTTTGGACTCTTTTAGGGTAAGTTCACACAGTGCGTTTTTCGCGGCGTTTTTGCGCAGTTTTCGGGTGTGTTTTTGCTCAAAAAACTGCATGACTTTGCTTCCCCAGCAAAGTCTGAGTTTTCATTTTTGCTGTCTGCACACAGCGTTTTTTTTCAGCTGCGTTTTTGTGGTGCCACAAAAACGCAGCATGTCAATTATTCCTGCGTTTTTCACTGCGGTTTTCATCCATTGACTGCAATGGGATGTTGAAAGACGCAATGAAAAACGCAAATAGGTGCGTTTTGGTGCATTTCTAAGACCAAAAACGCAGCTATAAACGCAGGAGGTGGGTACTAAAGTGACATGTACAGGAAGAGGATTCCATCTGTCAGTAAACACAGAAGCGTGAATCCTCCCGGTACCGTCACCGCCGCTTCCACCTCCCATCCTGTGCATGTCTGCTCGGGAGGTGGAGGCAGCTGTGAAATCAAAAGTGAACAGTAGAAAAAAAAAGGTCATACTCACCTGTCTGCAGACTCCCGGTGCCATGCCCGCTCCCATCTCCTCCCGGTACCGCCGCTCCGGCTGTGTGCAGTCTCCCCGGGTACGTATGCCTGCAGGATGCAGGAACTGGCGACGCAGTCACCTGACGCATCAGCTGATCGTAAGTCTCGGGGTGACACCAGCGGCCGGCCGGTTTAACCTATCAGCGGATGCGTCGGGAGACTTCATCCCTGATTACCGGCAGCTCCTGCAGCGATCGGATGGGATCAGACTCTCTCTAGGAGCTGCCGGTAATCAGCACATAAGTATTTTTTTTTTTGCACCAATGCATCTGCTGATTGTATAAACGGCTTTTATACAATCAGCTGATGTGTGATGTGATTCAGGCACTTGAACCTGATACATCATCTGATCGCTTTGCCTTCCAGCAAACCGATCAGATGATCTTGGATCCGGATTGGACGGCGCGGGACCCTTGACCCAGGATTACTGCGGAGGGGGGTGCTTTACTTCAATAAAGATGGAGTCACTAATTGTGTTGTGTTTTATTTCTAATAAAAATATTTTTGTGTGTTGTGGTTTTTTTTATCTTTACTAGAAATTCATGGTGGCCATGTCTAATATTGGCATGACACCATGAATTTCGGGCTTAGGGCCAGCTGATAATATACAGCTAGCCCTAACCCTATTATTACCCAGTTAGCCACCCGGCATCAGGGCAGCTGGAAGAGTTGGATACAGCACCAGAAGATGGCGCTTCTATGAAAGCGCCATTTTCTGGGGTGGCTGCGGACTGCAATTCGCAGCAGGGGTGCCCAGAAAGCATGGGCACCCTGCACTGTGGATTCCAATCCCCAGCTGCCTAGTTGTACCCGGCTGGACACACAAATTAGGCGAAGCTCACGTTTTTTTTTTTTTTTTAATTATTTCATGAACGTCATGAAATAATTAAAAAAAAAAAAAGGGCCTCTCTATATTTTTGGTTACCAGCCGGGTACAAATAGGCAGCTGGGGGTTGGGGGCAGCCCGTACCTGCCTGCTGTACCCGACTAGCATACAAAAATATGGCGAAGCCCACGTCATTTTTTTTGGTTGGGGGGGGGGGGGCAAAGAAATCCTGCATACAGTCCTGGAAGGAGGATGCTGAGCCTTGTAGTTCGACAGCTGCTGTCTGCTCTCCTGCATACACTATTGGATGGAGGATGCTGAGCCTTGTAGGTCTGCTCCCCCTGACTCTCCCTCCAGCATACAGTCCTGGATGGAGCATGCTGAGCCTTGTAGTTCTGCAGCTGCTGTCTGCTCTCCTGCATACACTATTGGATGGAGTATGCTGAGCCTTGTAGTTCTGCAGCTGTCTGCTCTCCTGCATACACTAGTGGAGAATGAAGAACATATTGAAGAAGGAAATGACATCAGACCTTTTTTTTTGTTCACTGATAAAAAACGCATAAAGACGCAGTGAGTTAAAACGCAGCAAAAAACGCACCAAATCGCGGCAAAAACGCGTGCGTTTTTGGCCGCGTTTTTTTGACGTGGGTGCGTTTTTGTGCGGTTTTTGACGCAAAAAATGCACAAAAACTCAGCGTCAAAAAAACGCAGTGTGTGAACCTAGCCTTAGGCTGGAAATGCACCTGCTGTTCTTGATGCAGTTTTTCCAAGCCAAAGCCAGAATTGAATCCTGTAGGAAAAAAAAGTGAGAGATCCCTCCTGGCTTTGGCTTTGAAAATCTGCATGGATAATTTTTACGTTGCTGATAGCGATCTGCATGGATAGTTCTAAATATAAGCGTATTCCCATATTTGACATTTATGGCACATCCTGTGGATGCTGTGACCAGTGTGTAGTTTTTAGGTGGTGTGTGCATGTGCAGGTCTAACCATTCATTTCTATGGGAGCTGCAAAAATTGCTGCGCAAACATGGCCTTGAAGCTAAAATCTATCATATATTTAATATTTTGTGAATGATCTATACAGGCAGACAATGGGAATAACCCCTTTAATGGAAAATTGTCCATTTCAGGTCTCTTATTGTGATCTCCTCTAAAATATATAGTTCAGATTTAGGGTACCAGTTCATAAAAAAAAAAAAAAATGCCCTGGAGTCAGAAAAGTCTCACTGGCCACACAACTGATAAGGGACATGGATGATATTCGCTATGATGAAAGATTAAATTTATTATTCCTAAAGGGAATCTGTCACAAGGTTTTTGCTATGTAATCTAAGGGCAGGTAGGGGCTGAGACCCTGCAATCAGTTATGTCACTTAAGCTGGGTTCACACTAAGCGACAGCGACAACGACGTCTCTGTTACGTCACCATTTTCGGTGACGTAACAGCGACCTTGTAAGTCGCTGTTATGATCGCTGCTTAGCTGTCAAACACAGCAGAAGCAGCGATCATAACGTCGCTGTGCTACATGTGCAGAGAGCAGGGAGCCGCGCTTAGCGCTGTCTCCTTGCTCTCCTAGGTACAGTACACATCGGGTTAATTACCCGAGGTGTACTGCAGCTACATGTGCACAGAGCAGGAGCCGGCACTGGCAGCGAGAGCGGAGGCTGGTAACGAAGGTAAATATCGGGTAACCAGGGAAAGGTCTTCCCTTGGTTATCCGATGTTTACGCTGGTTACAGCTTACCGCAGCTGCCAGATGTCGGCTCCTGCTCCTGCTCGCTTCATTTCGTCGCTCTCTCGCTGTCACACACAGCGATGTGTGCTTCACAGCGGGAGAGTGACGACCAAAAAATGAAGCTGGACATTCAGCAACGACCGGCGACCTCACAGCAGGGGCCAGGTCGTTGCTGGATGTCACACACAGCGACAGCGACGGGACGTCGCTGCAACGTCACAGAAAATGGTGACGTAGCAGCGACGTCGTTGTCGTTATCGCTGTGTGTGACACCAGCTTTATTACTCTGTTGCAATACAATCAGTGGTTTATCAGCAGGAGATTATCATTGCTTTACTAGCTGCTGCCTTGTCTCCTGGTCCAACCATTTCCCCAGCACTGATTAGCAGATTTCTATGTAAATTGTGAATTGACAGCAAGCTGCTAATCAGTGGTGTGGGCTTTCTGACGTCTGCTACATTTACCACAGAAAACTGATTTGTATCACAACTTCTGCATCCAGTGAATTAAGTGACACATTGCTGGAATCAGGGTCTTTTCTACATTATGCTGATCTTATATGGAGTAGCAAAAACCTGGTGACAGATTCCTTTTGAGTTGTCTAAAAACAGTTAACTTGTACAAATGCATAAATTACTATTACAGCTAGTAATTAATTTGGGTTGCTGGTCACAGTGGAAGATGTCTATTGTTTTAAGAAGGTTTTGGGTGCTTTTATTTAATTAAAGGGAATCTGTCACCAGATTTTTGCCACCTAATCTGAGAGCAGCATAATGTAGACAGATCCTGATTCCAGCTATGTCACTTACTGGGCTGCTTAATGTAGTTTTGATAATCTACTGCTGATTAATCAGTGATTTTATCATTAGCGGACTACTTGGTGTGCTACCAGGTAGTCCAGCATATTCATGAGCTCTGTATAACCCCTGCCCCCCCACCACTGATTGGCAGCCTTTTCCCCCTATATACTTTGTACACAGAAAGCTGCCAAAGGCTGCCAATCAGTGGTGTGGGCGGGATTATAGAGCTCCACATTCAAATAACTAGTAGAACTGCAGCAGAGAAAAAAATTATTTTTATCAAAATGACAGCAAACAGCTCAGTAAGTGACACATCGCTGGAGTCGGGGTCTCTGCCCCTACATTACATTGCTCTCAGATGAGGGAGCAAAAACCAGGTGTCAGATCCCTTTTAAAAGCAAAAAAAAAACCCACTTAAACGTGTCAGGACAATAAACACTCGGGGTCATCGTGCTCTTTTGCAGCAAACTGGACCATGCATTATGGAAGTAACTAAATCATATCTCCTTTACTCTTTCATATCCCTCAATTGTACTTGGACAAGTTGCTTGTTGTTCTTTTTTTTTTTATTATTTTTTATTTTTTTCCTTCGTACTGTGTAACATGTTGTGAAACTTTCCTGCGACACTGAATTGCTTCATCTCCAGACTGGGCTGATACCACGGTAAAACCTTCCTATCTGGAGTGGGAAGACTGCAAGGGTTAACTCCGTGATAAGTGGGAGATGGATGAACACGTGTTTTCCGTGCGCATTAATCCGGGGTGTTAGAAGATATAAACCCAGGCAAATACTTTCCTTCCATAATCTACATTTTGAAGGAATCTGAAATCCTTTTCTATGTTTTGGTTTAGTAAGAATGCTGTTTATTAAAGTGAGGAAAAGCTGTTCTGCGCCATAAAGCTGTGCGATGTGTAGAGAAATCAATACAGTGGCCGGTGGATTGTGAAAATAGACATCTTATGGAATTTGTACCATCAGTAAAAAGCTTCATTCTTGCTAAAGTTCATATTGGTCATCTAACGAGACGAGCGCATGTTATAAGGCTGCAGCCATACCAGGGCAGCCACGGGCCGTATTGTGCCTCCTATGTCTATCCTATTTTTTTGGCCTTCTGCCCACTGATGCAATTGTAGGGAGCCATCCTTTACGAAGAGCATTACTTCCCTGTGAGCGTATCCCTGCGTGCCGCCATATGGTGCTCTGTATACTGCAGATCATGTGACTGCCTAGTGTAAGTATAGGAGGCTATGCGCTGCCATGCAAACCACAATTACATTAAACATGAACACATACCTAGAATATTAATTTTTTTTTTCAGTTTGCAAACTAGCCACTTTTTTTGTAAACACGGTTAATTATGACTAGCAAAAAGCTAACTACAATAATCAGTGTATGTAAAGGTGCCCCGGCAAATAGGGAGATTTCATAAAGACTAAATGGGGTTAGTAATTTGCTGAATAGTTATGAAAATGATAATTTTCGAGCAGTGCGTATTGGGGTGCTGTGCGGCTAAGAAGCTCAGGCCACTGATCTCCCCACTGATTTTGCTTGTCCTAATTTTCCTCACTAATAATTGACAGCATCGCTTGCCTGAACATCTCTCGCTGCAGCAAATCGTTGCTGCAAATCAGTGAAGGCGCAAAGGCCCCCAGGAGGTGGGGGGGGCGGCGCACGAGCCCCCGGGAGGTGGGGGGGGCGGCGCACGAGCCCCCGGGAGGTGGGGGGGGCGGCGCACGAGCCCCCGGGAGGTGGGGGAGGGCGGCGCACGGGCCCCCGGGAGGTGGGGGAGGGCGGCGCATGGGCCCCCGGGAGGTGGGGGCGGCGGCGCAAGGGCCCCCCGGGAGGTGGGGGCGGCGGCGCAAGGGCCCCCCGGGAGGTGGGGGCGGCGGCGCAAGGGCCCCCCGGGAGGTGGGGGCGGCGGCGCAAGGGCCCCCTGGGAGGTGGGGGCGGCGGCACAAGGGCCCCCCCTGGGAGGTGGGGGCGGCGGCACAAGGGCCTCCCCTGGGAGGTGGGGGCGGCGGCACAAGGGCCCCCCCTGGGAGGTGGGGGCGGAGGCACATGGGCCCCCCGGGAGGTGGGGGCGGCGCACCGAGCAGTATAGTATATGGAATTGTACTTCATACCCTGCAGACCGGAGGCAGCGATTATAAAATTAAAAGTACCATATGTTTATAAGTGCTGTATGCACTACACAGCTGCGCCTTTTACTTTGCACAGTCACTTCAGGCTGCCAGGCTTCCTTTAATAACCAGTACAGGAGTTGCAGCGCTGTTTGGATATGGGGCAGCAGGGTTCTTTGTCCCTTCATTTCTACACTCCCCTGATTGTGTGCAGTGGTTTAGCAGAAATGGGGAAATGTTTTAGCGCTTTTATCTACTAAATGTTGCAAATGTTTAGATAAGATGCAACTGAACACTGAAGTGCCTAATGGCTCAAGTAGTCCAGTGCTTGCACATTACTCAGAGGTTTTTGTTGTTCCTCCTTCGCCCTCTGAAAAAGGATAATTGCATTTGTTCTCTTGGTAAGTAATCTTGCCCACACTGGAGGTGTGATCCACAATCGTGTTGTTTTCTTACCACTGCATTGCGCTTTCAGACCGCTTGATTACATGATTGATTTCATACATAATTTGCAAGACATTAGACCACATAATTGTTATATAGAGTGTTGCATAAGGTACCGACCACAAAATATCTCCCTAATTTGCTCTCCACCGGCTTCTCAAGAGTAATCCCTCTCTAGCAGTAGAGATGCTGAGAGACTTTAAGTAGGGGCTCTGCCGCCTTGTTTATCAAACTGTATATTGGTATAACAGAGGGCGGAGACTTAAAGGGGATGTCCACTTTCAGTATAGTGATCACCAAAGTTTTATTTCATGTATTTAACTCCTGTATTTTCCCTCCTTGGGTCCATCCCCGTCTGTTGCTGTTGTAGAATTGTTGTGACGAGCTCGATGAGGTAATGTCAACTGTGTGCAGCGATGACAAAATGTCACCAGTGTACATCACCGCTCTATCCAGTCACTATGCTCTGCATCGTGTGCCTACAGCCTATACACAAGCACTGAGCTCAGTGACTGGTAAGGCGGTGACGTGGGCTGTTGACGTGACGTCACATCACTGGGACCGCTATAGCTTCGGGAGCCAATGCTGGGCCCAGGGAGACAGAACGGGAGGAGTTTATTTTATGTGGAAGTGGACATCCCTTTGACAATGGCTAGCGCAATGCATGCTGGGGAATTATGGAAGGGGAGCTTCATCACCTGTAAAGCTGGTAGAATACTCATGAGGGTCAATCTGCTGAAAAAGAACAATCCGGAAAGCTATGAATGTATTACACTGGTACTAGACCAAAATCTGTGTTGTATAGTTATATGGGATGGAGATATTAAGGCTATTTTCACACATCCGGTTTTTGCTCTGCGGCACAATATGGCGCTCTTAATATCAACCGTTTTTTTTGCCGCCGGTTGCGGGTTTTTTTGCACAGACTTACATTAGTGCCGTATTGTGCCGCATGGGCTTGCGTTCGGTCCGGTTTTTGCCGCATGCGGCAGATTTAGCCAATGCCGCGGCCGGATGGAACGTTGCCTGCAACGATTTTTGCTCCGGCAAAAAAAAACGCATCGCGCCACATCCGGCCGCTGCGGCACATTTTTCAATGCATGCCTATGGACGTCTGATGCGGCGCAATGTGGAAAAAAACGCATCCGGCCGCCGCATGCGGTTTCTTTCACTGCGCATGCACAGTAGCATGCCGCAATCGGAAAAAACGGACGGGCCGCATGTAAAAACTTATGCAAAGGATTCGGTATTTTCGCCGCATCCGTTGCATAGGTTTCACAGCCGGATTGAGCCGCACTGCTCAAACCGGATGTGTGAAAGTAGCCAAAGTCCTACTTTTCTGCAGGGTTTGAGTTTGGGAGATTACTTTTGTTAATTTTAACCTGAGGGTGACCTAAAAAAAACTTTTAAAAATAAATATCCACTTCTATTTGAAACTAGTTGGACACTGTGGCCTCTATTAATGAGTACCAATGTCTCTTCTTTGGTCTTGATAAGGAGATGTGCTAGAGTCAGACGCTCCTGATTAATGAAGAGCCGTACTGTTGGCGTTCACCTCGTGTGCATCTGGCCACAAATCCTTCAACCGTTTCTGCTGGAGTAAGATTTGTGGTGTAGCAAATGCTGCCGCTCGTCATGACTTTGAGGACTTGCAGTCACCATGTCCCCGTCCCTACACTTGGCTCCTCCCATTTTGTAGGAGGTAAAAACAGGTTAACTATTCTAAAAAGTAGTGATTGATCCCATAGATGGCAGATATTTGAATATTGCGGCTATCATTAGGGCTGTCGGATTTGTTTTGCTCTAGCATTTCCAATTACTTTGACTTTATTTTATTTTGTTACACCCGTGAGCTGAGACCTAATCACTTAGCTAAAATATAGCCGTAATTTCTATATAAAATGTATCTATGCTATGTGTCTGTCCAGAATGTCTTCTGTGTTCGCTTGTGTTATACGACAGGATTTAAATAAAACCATCAATAATCCTAGTTACTCATTAAGGAGGTTTCTGGAAGCGCAATGCTTAATTAATCTGGTTTTATATCGCCTGTTTACTGCCATGTAATTACCCGCGGCTGTAATTACACATCATCATCATCAAGGCCCCACCTCAAACTCTTGAAACAGTAAACTTAATATGTAGATAGTCCAACTAATGGCACATACTGAATGGAAATCTCCAGGTTTTGCTCTTGGAGACTGCATACTAATCAAATTGTAACAGAAAATAATGTATTGGTTTATTAAAGGGAATCTGTCAGGGGCAATATGCACACGGGACCACGAGCAGTTCTGGGTACAAATTGCTAATCCCTGCCTAACCGTCCCAGCCTATAGTAGTATAGATACTTTTTTTAAAGATATGTATTTCTGATCTTTTATCATATGCTAATGAAGCCAGCAACTAGTTGCAAGGACGTTATTTCCCTTGGCTAGTTGGCCCCCTGTGGGCTTGCTAACATGCCAATGAATGCGCAGCATCGAAGGCATGGTCGCTCTCCCTTCTCTGCTGCCACCACTTATTTTCTGCTCATGTACACAGCCGAAAACCAACATCAGCCACGATGGCAGCAGAGATTGTGACCATGCCATTAATTAGCATGTTAGCAAGCCCACAGGGGCGTGGTTACATCCTAAGGGGGCCGACTAGCCAAGGAAAATAACGTCATTCGCATATGATAAAAGATCAGAAATACTTTTTGTAAAGATCCCTTTATCTATGCTACTATAGGCTGGGACTGCTAGGCAGGGATTAGCAATATACCCCAGAACTGCTTGTGGTTGCACCTGACAGGTTCCCTTTAAGTAGGTGTATAGTTAAAATAATTATTGGTTTCACACTTGTATTGAATATTTCATTTCGCATGTCACGGCAAATAAGGAGGAGGTAGAACATTGTGCATACTCACATTTGCAAACAGATTTGGCCGCACACACTGACTGGATAGTATAGTGGGATACTGGGTCTCTACAGTTCCATGTTAGAGCCATAAGCCCTCCATGTGCCTAGGGCAGCCTTGTATTCTGAAGAACCAGAGGTTGTATGTTAGAGAAATACATAATTCACAAGTATGTGGTCATGGGGACTTTGTGCTGTACGCATCTGTGCTTAAAAATGCTTCGCTGGTTGATATTTATATTGTGGCTCATTTTTTAAACTGCTCTGATCATAAATGCTGTGTGTGTGAGAACTTTAAAGGGAGCCTGTCAGGTGGCAAAAAAGGTATTAACCTGCAGATATGGGGTTAATCTGCAGGTTAATAGCAATTTGAATCTGCCCGGCACCTGGAAATTAACTTTATTCCTCACAACAGCGTTCGGTTTCAGTCACGGGGGTGGTGCCGGTGCAGATTCACCACTCTGTGTATGGAAAGTGGAGGCAGTAACTGAGCCCCCGCACTGACTGAGAACCTCCGCATTAGACCCAGTTGTCGGTCATTGCTGGAAGCGCGTTTAGTCTCCTCTCTCCATACACAGATCAGTGCCTGAACCCACACTGGTGCCGTCCCTGTGACTAGAAGCTGGAGACTTCTGGGAGGGCTAAAGTTAATTTCCTCCCAGCAGCGGGATTCAATGTACAGGTGCCTGGCAGGTTCAGAATTCTATTAACCTGCAGATTAACCCCATATAACATTTTTCCATGTGACCGGTTCTCTTTAAAATAAATATTGTTAGTTACTCTATTTGATGTAATTGTCTACTCCTTCCTACTTTATAAATAGATTACGTATATAGTGTGTGTAGGAATAATAATCTTTATTTTTGTATAACGCCAACATATTCCACGCTTTAGCATCATCATCACTGTCCCTCTGGGGCTTATCGAAATTCCCTATATCTGTATGTCTTTTTTTTTTTTTTTTCTTTTGTAGTGTGTATACGTACATACGGCGACCATAAATTACTGAGCCCTTTGCAGCAGTTTCACTGTACTGTACATTTTTACTTGCATTCATTGCGTAATCCTTATGTCGAGCATATGCTACTGGCAGGATCAATTGTTTCTTGTACTGCCCATACACATACACGAACAGTGGTCCTGCACCAACCTCGTGTTACCTGCGGTGCCGCATGCGTCCAGAGAGAAGGTGCCGATGCAATAAATCCAGAGCGGGGGTGCCAGTCGGCATGAAAAATCCGAGGGGAGCAGGTAAGATAAGGAAAGACCGCACTCCATCCGCTGGGCTGGAAGACTTTTATTTCAAAATATATCAGCCGACTTAAAATGTAGGTTACAACAGAGGGGTTATCCCGATAGGTTGATTGACACCACGGTTGAGAGAGTGGGGTCTGGTCACACGGTCCCTGTCCAGCGTAACCACACCAATGATAATAGGAATAGTCCAAAAAGATTAATTTTCAGTTTCAAATTTAGACCCTTGGATGACGTGATAAGGGGAGTTTTGCATAAGAACTGGCATATCCTGGAGAAGGATTCTGACTTGACTGAAATGACCGGGTCTAACCCCCTGGTCACTTTCAGACGCTGTAATAATTTACGTGATAAGTTGGTTAGGAACAGGCTTACCAGCACCTCTACATGGCTGGATAGATGTTGCCCATCGGGTAATTACCGGTGTGGCAACTGTAAGTTCTGTAACCTACATATCACTGGCGGTTCTGTGCAGGTGGTTTCTCATGTCCATAGGGTTTGCCAATTCATTTCATGTAAAACCAAATTTGTTGTCCATGTGGTCCTCTGCGTTTGTGGGAGGTTCTACATAGGCAAAACCATTAGGTGTTTGTATGTAAGATTTAGAGAACACTTTAATTCCATTGCTTCTGGAAAAGGTTCTCCCAGGTTGATCACTCATGTTCTTGAACAACATGGGGGTAACCCTAATGTCCTACGTTTTGCTGGCCTGAAGAGTGTCACCCTCCCCCCTAAAGGGGGTGATCTACATAAACTATTACTACAGGCGGAAGCAAAACTAATAATTAATTATGGGGCACAGGGCAACCTGGGTATGAATGATCGGGTTGATCTCACGGTAATTTTATAGAGTGAACGATCATTCTCTAAATTTCCATTGTGGTACACTTTTTGGTGTCTTTTTTCCTGTATATTCCATGTATGTGATTATATTTTTTGTCTTTTTGTAATAGGCTATTTTTATTTTTTATGTACAGTCTCCATTTTGATTGTTTTAATGTGGTTTGTGACGCAACCTGTTTGGCACTCCTACTTAAGGGGTGACGTTTCCATTCCACATGTGGACCCGTGGAAGCCTAATCAGTAGGCGAAACGGCCGTCGTCCCCCTTCAGGAGCCGGCTTACAGGTTGCCTCCAGCCTTTTACCCATGCACTTTTTGAAATAAACGTCTTCTAGCACAGCGGATGGAGTGCGGTCTTTCCTTATCTTGCATAGTGTATGTGTATATTATCTGAAAAAACCCCACATGCTATGACACAAGAATCTGGCCCTTTATTTTAATCTTGAAATTCAGGTGTCTTTGTCCCATTTCCAGGAGTGTATGGAAGCCAGCCCCTCGCCGTGCCGTCTCCTTCAGGACAAGACGTTCTTACGTAATGGCTTGTAAAGAGCTCTCCGAATTTCATCATTGTTTTGTAATAAAACATCAGTGTAAACAAATCAGTCCATGATCTGTCTTTCCTCCTATTTACTTGGTAATATTGAAAAGTTGAAGCGTTTAGGAACTGCCGCAAATCAACCATGAAGTGGAGACCATGTAAAGATGGAGGCTGAGGAGCAGAAGTCGCTAATGCTCTGCTCACTCAATAACTGCCTCGTCTGGCACAAACGTCAGCACAAAGCGGTGTGCTGGGCGCTCCATAGCCTTGGCTGCATGCAAACCTTATATTACCAAGCACAATGCCATGTATTGCAGGTGCAGCAGTATAAAACCCACCATCTCTGGACTCTGGAGCAGTGGTATGCGTTTTGTGGCATGACTGATCACTTCTCTATCCGGCAGTCTGGTGGACAAGTCTGGGGTGGGTGAATTCAAGGAGACCATTGCCTGCCTGGCTACATTGTGCCACCTGTAAATTTTACAGGAGAGATAATGCTGTGGGGTTGCTTTTCGGGGCCTGGCCTAGGCCCTTCCTTTTAGTTCCAGTGAAGGAATTTAGTGTTTCTGACGCGCCCCAGGGCTTTGTGGTACTCTGTCCCGGGCATGGTTTCATGGGGATAGTGTCACGAGTGTAATGGCCGATGCCCTGTTCCATAACCCTGGGGGTCGCTCTTTAAAGGGGTATATTTACAGTGATTATAATAAAGTTTTTGACATGATGCCACTTGCAGGTTGCGGCTGTATGGATGGAGCCGCCGCTGCACAGTCTTTCACGACTGGGGCTGATGTTAATGGCAGCCTGGATGTTGTGGCCCTCTGCAAGTAAGGCTATGCCCCAGCTGATAAATGGGGGTGTTGTTTATGTCCGTGTTTGATACCGGAGCGCAGAAAAAAGGTAGGCCACTCAAGGGATTTCAGTGTAATTGGTTCTTTACTCATGATGGTGATGCTTGCAACCCAATGGAGGCTGGTCCTCACCACTGGTCCCCTTACTTCCAGTGCCGGTGTGGTGACCTGGTGGTTTACTTCCTCTGCACCCGCTTCTGGTTGGTGGGTCCTCGTGGCTTGGAGCGTCGGTCCCCTCCTGGTTGTCTCTCTGTTCTAGTCCGTACGGCGGGCAGTTTACACCCTGTTGGGTCGGTTGTCTATTCCCGGTCTCAGGTTCTCCAGTCACTGCTGTGCCCCGGACTCTACAGTCGGTGAAGTCTTGGATGGTCCCTCACCGTGCAGATTTTATCAAGTCTGCTTGGAGCGTTTTCCTAACCTAGGAACCTAGGGCTCTGCAGCCCGCCGGTGCTATGGTTCCGCCGTACTCCCCCGGCAACCACACGCCTGAGCCTGACAGATCACTCTCACAGTCTCCCGTCAGTACCGTTACGTCTGTCTCCTTTCAATAACTGACTGTCTGGCTCCTCCTTCCTGGTTGTCTAGTGGACTGGATCCAACCCATTGGATCTAACCCTAGCCAGTCAACAGTTTTGGGGAGGGGGGAGGGAAACAGGGGTTGTATGAGTGAGTGTTTTGGTGTTACCGGCACTGGTCTTCTGGTTCCCTAAGGGTAGGCCCTGCATCTGACAGGATGCAGTTCCCTGTAGCTCCTGATGGCTTCAGGGGCGCTACATTTCAGCATAACAAGACAAATTGGACAGTTATATGGTTCAAACTTTGTGGATCCAGATTTTTAAAAAAAAATTTTCTGTTCCAGAATGACTGTGCCCCCTGGCTCAAATGAAGGTCCACATAGGCATAGTTGATTGAAGTTTGTGCGGTCAGTCACATCCTTCTACACCATTTAGACCTCTTTGGGATGTACTGGAACAGAAATTGTGAATCATGTATACACCGTGGATGAGAAGGCCGGTCTGTCTCCAGTCTAGTTCATCCCAATGTGTTGGATGTGGTTGAGGTCAGGAGTTCAAACCTGTTTGTGCACAAACCAAGGTCTATAACCTGGAACAGAAGAGGGCCTTCCCCAAGCTGTCCTCATATCTGTTCTGTTTAGTGTGTATGTACGATAGAAATAATTTGCTTAGATGTATCTGTGTAATATTGTATTACAATCATCATTCAGTTACTGGTACTCTTATCCTATGCCAGCTAAGGCGATGTATAAAAAAATAAAGTGCCATAAATAGAGCACTCCTTGTCATGTTGGCATTTTGAGAGGCTCAGCAATATAACAGTGCCAGTAGTATTCCCCACTGCCAATTTTTCAGCAGTAATCTACCTTCTCATATTCCCAAAGCAAGTGCTAAATTGATAAGTGTCTGGATGATTCTTTTAATGACGCTGAATTTTTCCAAAGTACAGTGTGAGTACATCTGTGGTTAGAATATGCTGGTGCCCAAAAAGTAGTCTGAACATTGCCCTATACTGCTGCAGTGTTTACAGGCGTCATTCATTTTATTCCCGCTGTATATTGGTGAAATTTGATTTAAATATACTAAATTCTATACTAACTTTGTGTTGATACAAAAGGACAGAATGACACATGGCTCAAGATATGGGCAGTATTGGATGAGTCGGGCAGCCTTCTGTTCCGTAATGCCGACTAAAGTATGCTCCCTCAGCAGAGCAAAGCATGCATTTTTTTTTTTTTTTTTATTTAATTTTCTTTTTTGTTTTTTTACCGAGCCCGCTTGTATCTTGTATATGGAAGACTCCTTGGTCTCCCTCGGAAGATGTTTGGAGGGGCTAGGGGGGGATAATGGTCTGGCAGTTCAATTTCAGACACTGGAGGTTACCAGTGGCTCACTTGTAGAGACCACATGAGTGCTTGGCCGAGCGAGTGTGTATGGGTGAGTTGAGAGAGATGGCTGTCACGTGATCATCGTTGTGCTGACTGATCTGTTGCGTGAGGGGCTCCTTAGCCAGTCAAATACACTGTAGATCAAAAGTAGATAACATTCCATTTCCTAAATGTTAAGGTCAGTGTGTAGTCCTATGTGATTATATCCTAACATGAGTAAACTAGCAGTATTTTATGCTTATTTCATAAATTGAATTTATTGTAACGCACATAATAAAAATGTAAAAGAACACTGATCAAAATTAGAGAACACTCAGATTCCTGCAAGTTATTTGTGTTAATATGGCCCCCATTGCTAATTTCCTTAATTATCTGACAAACCCTATGAAACGGGCAGTCTTACTTTCCAATTTGCATTGACTTTGCAAAAATGGTGTGCAGTTTCAAAGTGACTGAAACCCTCTAGCAGCAGGTTGTCCAGATGAAGGCCACAGGGGTGACCCTATCAGCCATAGCAAGAGAAGTTGGTTGTTCCAAGTTTGATTTTAGAGAATATTGCATCGTTACAACATCACAAACTCTTTCAAGTCCCCCAAAAAGGCTGGTCGCCTTCAAGAAGACAGGATAATGCGGAATATCTCCATGGGTAATTGATTAAACGCTGCAGCTGGAAATGCTCTTCAGTTCAGCACTAAACAGGGGAAGGATCTGTTGTCATTCAGTGTCACTACGTTTAAGAGTATTTCCACTGAAAGCCCACTCTGCAGTGACCAAACCTCTCATCAGAAAGAATCAAAAGGCTAGACTCCCCTTTTGGTGATGAACTTGGTGTGTGGACAGAGAAGTGGTCCACAGTTCATTTAAGTGATGAAGACAAGTTTAATTTATTTGTTCTGATGGGAAACATTATGTTCTTTGACAAACTGGGAAAAGACTGAACCCAAAGTGTTTTAAGAAGTCAGTGAAAGGTGGTGGAGGAAATGTCATGGTTTGGGGAATGTTTTCTGCAGCAGGAGTTGGACCTCTCATACAGATACATGGCAGAGTGAATGCAAGTGTGGATCAGAAGCTTCTCCAATAACACGTGGTTCCTTACTTGCTCTCCTCACACAATCAGCCATCAATTTTCATGCGGGACATTGCTCCCTGTTACACAGTAAAATGGGTAAAGCAGTTCCTTTAAACAGAAATCATTGAAACAATGCATTGCCAACCCAGAGTCCTAATCAAATCCCAATAAAAAAAACTCTGGAAAAATCTTGGTGATAAAGTTTTGGCCAAGAAACTCACAACAGTAAAAGAACTGTGGAAGAAGAGTGGGCCAAAATCCCACCAGAGCAGTGTGAGAGACTAGTGATGTCCTGTGGCTGCAGATGTGCTGAAGTCATTCAAAGCAAAGGCCGGTACACTTCCTACTGATTGGTGACTGTTGTTACCTTCAGAAAATGTACTTATTTCTCTGTGCTACAGTCATTGCTGTTCTCTAAGATCATCATGCTTTATGCAAAATAAAGGTTTTATGGTGATAAACTTGGATCTTTTGTAAAACACTATTCTATTGGCATGGTGCACCCCTTACAAAAAACCTTCAATTGTTGATCACTGCAGATTACGTTATTTCTCAAAAAAGCAAGTGATCATACATTGTTCTCTAATTTTGATCTCCAGTGTATGCATGTTTTATTATGTTCTATTAAATGGGTTTTTGCTTATGTCCCTAGTGATTGGCTGCAGTGGTCACATTACTATTTTGTCTGGAAAATGAAGCAGATACCAGCCAAGGATCAAGGCAGCACAGTTTAAATTTATGGAAGGGGCCTGTCCTCACATCTGAAGCCCCTGGCCCTTAGGGTACCGTCACACTTAAGCGACGCTCCAGCGATCCCACCAGCAATCTGACCTGGTCAGGATCGCTGGTGCATCGCTGGTGAGCTGTCAATTAAGCAGATCTCACCAGCAACCAGTTACCAGCCCCCAGCCAGCAGCGACGCGTGGAAGCGATGCTGCGCTTGGTAACTAAGGTAAATATCGGGTAACCAAGCGCTTGGTTACCCGATATTTACCTTGGTTACCAGTGCACACCGCTTAGCGCTGGCTCCCTGCACTCCTAGCCAGAGTACACAATCGGGTTAATAAGCTGCTTTGCTTATTTACCCAATGTGTACTCTGGCTACTTGTGCAGGGAGCAGGGAGCCGGTACTGACAGCGTGAGAGCGGCTTGGTTCATGGTTACAGCTTACAGCAGGCTGCCAGACGCTGGCTCCCTGCTCCCTGCACATTCAGATCGTTGCTCTCGCTGTCGCACACAACGATGTGTGCTTCACAGCGGGAGAGCAATGTCCAAAAAATGAACCAGCACTGTGTGTAACAAGCAGCGATCTCACAGCAGGGGCCAGATCGCTGCTCAGTGTCACACGCAGCGAGATTGCTAATGAGGTCACTGCTGCGTCACCAAAACCGTGACTCAGCAGCGATCTCACTATGTGAGAAGTACCCCTTAGTGTTACACAAAATAATAACAGACTAGTGAGCATATTAACATAGAGTGTAATCAGATTAGTGGTTTCGGGAGTGTATCATTGCTTTAAATGCTCCGCCAACTAGGGCTACATGACTACGGAGACCGGGGCCGCCCTGATGACTAGTCACAGATGGCATCCCAATACTTTTCTTCTATTTTCTTCTTTTTTTGTTTTTTTTTTTTGCTAAACATAACATTTTTAGAGGGTGATGTGTTTATTAATCTGCCTTTATTCAATGTAACACTGTGGCAGCAATTCTGTTTTGACAGGTTCGTTTTACTAAAAGCAGTCTCTTACGTGGGTGCCTAATTAAAAATTGATTTATGGCCGAGAGTCCCTTTGTTGTGTAGTGCTCTATTTTATGTTCATATTTTTTATATCAATATTTAATCAGTCACCTGTCAGACTAGTTCTATTCCTGCATGAATATAGATCTTAGAAGCTGAATATTGAATACAATATATACGTATGTGTAGAAATATATAGACCTGCTACTAGGACTGTGGAGTGGGATAGTGGGGGCTAAAGAGGCCGACAGGCGTTCTTGTAAAGGCAGTCTCCCTTTCTTTATTTTTCTGCCCTTCGTGTCAGTGAATTTATGGACACTTGGCTTCTTTTTTCCTCACCACATTCTTATAATCCCACTTTTAAGTCATGGGACGATTTAGTTTTCTAGGAATCTGGGTTTTGCGTTCTCCCTTTCCGAGCGGTCAGTGTTGGCATTCCTTGCCGGACGTGCCATGGGCTGTACAGTAAAGTCGAGCGCTCTGCTGAGTCCCGGCTTCTAGCAGGGGAAGGTCATGCGTTTCACATTATATTAGTGATTTCAATGCATGACTTGGCCTCATTGGCTTGAAATGCATCTGTATGTAAGAAAGGAGGGGGAGGATTTTAGCTACTTGAGGGATCGGCTTTAGAAAATGTCTTATTTACATAGATTGTGGATTTGTTCTCTGCTGCTTTTCGAATATAATGCTAGGGGGTTTTTATTCGCCCCATTAGTAATATACAGCACAGAGCTGCTTACACGCACATGTAATGACAGCTGACACACAAGGTCGTGATTCAGACCGTGAGGGGAGTACGGAGAGATGGACTATCCTGCCGGACCTCCTCTACTGTCCCAGATCCCCCCTGGTATTAGTGTATGTAATTGGGTTCTCTGGACTCCCTAATTATATTTACCTGGAAGCCTGAAATCTTCATCTCTTTTATGTCAGTGCCTTGAAGTGTCGGCTCGAAGGGCAACAGTCTGGTTTTACATGGGACTGCAATATGCATTGTACAGAATAGAAAACTGGACTTGTGCTAATCTGCATTTTTTTTTAAAAAAAAATACTGTTGTTTCTGCAGACATAACATTTATACCTTTTATTAGTATTCCTAATTCTTTAGTATTCTCAGAGCCATATGTGATGTACATTTCACCACTATTAGCAACATTTCTCTTGTATTTCATACGGTGTTTCTCCGATATACAATAGTTTTTTTTTGGGAGCTATTTTAGGTTGTGAAGGGCTATACAGTTTTATCTGAATCACACAGTGTCAGTAAATCCATGAATAATGTGAAGTGCATGCCCTCTATCTGGAGAATTCCTATGTAGCAGTGTATATCACGAAATGTCACTTTCCCTAATTTAGCGGGATTAGTTTTACCAGTAATATCGGCGATAGACCGACCCTTTTCCTTCTTTTGACTTAGCACTCAGACAAGAGGAGAATAACACTGGTAATGTTTGGGGTAATCCAAACAGAAATAGCAGAGGTGTTTCGGTCCGCACTGAACCTTAATTAGTGTGCAATTAGTAAATTTAAGACCGGCCCCAGAGAGCGAGCGCTAGAAGTAGATTGTGGTGTCCACTGCTGTGTTATGCAGGCGCTGAGTGCCAATTCTTACTCTGATTTATTGTGTCGATACTGACCCCACCAGCATATCGAGCAGAAGTCGATTTTTGTGTTTACTCCCAGGACGTTGTCTGTACATGCAAAATGCTTCTTCATTCAGGACATCTCTTGAGTTAAATTGAGGTTTTTGCCACCTAATCTGACAGCAGTATAACATAAGGGCAGAGATCCTGATTCCATCAATGTCACTTACTGGGCTTCTTAGTGTAGTTTCAATAAAATCACGGTTTAATCAGCAGTAGATTATCATTAGAGGACTACTTGGCGTGCTGCCAGGTAGTCCAACATATTCATGAGCTCTGTATAACTGCTAGATCTGCAGCAGAGAAAACATTGATTTTATCAAAATAACAGGAAACAGCTCAGTAAGTGACATCACTGGAATCAGGGTCTCTGGCTCTACATTATGCTGCTGTCAGATGGTGGTGCAAAAACTTGGTGATTCCATTTAAATACCTTGTAAAAAAATCCCTGAGTTTCCCTGCTTCTGCTGCTCTTTCTTTGTTTTGTCCTATGTTGCTATAATGCATGGATATTTACATTTGTTTCTTCTGGAGTTCACCATGTGAAATCTCTGCTTACAGACCAATTGTGTTTTTCTTTGTCTTCCCTGGGGGTGTGCACTGTCACCTCTTCCTCCTAGGCACTGCCAGTCACAGCCTGGAGCTAATCGATCAGTCTTGCTTCCACACTTGTTACCAAGCTGTGCATAGCAGTGTCTGGGAGGGAGGGAGCCTAGTTGTATTACCAGTGGAGATATCACATACTAGGTTCCAAAGCCAACAAACGTGATCATCTCTGCAATAAAGTAATGCAGCGCAAAAAGGAAAAGCGCAGTAGAATCAGAGGAAATTGGGAATTTTAAGAATATATTTGTTTTTTTTTGTGTTTTGTTTTTTTTTGTGTGTAAGAGACAGATCCTCTTTACCAAAGTTGTTGTATGTGGGGCAGCGAGCAAGTGGGGCATTTCAATGGGAGTGCCAGCAAGCCACCTTTACTGGTCAGGGAATGAAGAGCCAAGCTGAGGGCATTGACCATTTTGCCATAATGAAAGGAAAGTCCTGATACGTCTGTGCTCTACATATGACTTGTGATGGTGGGTTATACCGGAGAAGCTTTTATGTCGCGTGTGTTCTGTATCCTCACTTGACTGTGTTGGGAAGTGCTGCTTTGACATGATCACTCTGGCTAATGGATAATTCCCTAATGTCTGGCCGATTTATCTTGTTAAACTGCATTTATATTAGCAGACCTCTCCGTGACAAAATCCAGGCAGCCCGGACTAATGAGCTTAATTACATTAAAACACACTCAGCGGATGAGACCGTAAAGCAATGACTATTTGTATATGGGGCCTAGCCAAAGACTGCATCGCCGGCAGATTTATAATGGCATCTGTGCTTGTAAACGGCAATCAGATTTATCAGTTTCTCTAACCTATTATAGTAGTGATCTACAAGATTTTTCACCAGCAAAATTCTAGGTGTATAATTTGTCTTCTCGCAGTAAAGGCCACGTCTCACTAAGCGACATCGCTGCTGAGTCACGGGTTTTGTGATGTAGCAGCAATGTTGCTAGCGATGTCGCTGTGCGTGTGTGTGACATCCAGCAACAACCTGGCCCCTGCTGTGAGGTCGCCGGTCGTTGCTAGATGTCCTGGACCATTTTTTGGTCGTTGCTCTCTCGCTGTCAAACACAGCAATGTGTGCTTCATAGTGAGAGAGCAACGATCTGAATGTGCAGGGAGCCGGCTTCTGTGGACGCTGGTAACCAAGGTACATATCGGGTAACCAAGCAAAGCGCTTTGCTTGGGTAACAGATATTTACCTTGGTTACCAGCGTCTGCAGCTTCTAGAAGCCGGCTCCCTGCACACGTAGCCAAGGTACACATCGGGTAATTATAAGCAAAGCGCTTTGCTTAGTAACCTGATGCGTACTATGGTTACCAAGCACAGCATCGTTACACTAGTCGCTGGTGGCTGATCTCTGATCGCTGTGGAGATCTGCCTGTTTGACAGCTCACCAGCGACCATGTAGCGATGCTCCAGCGATCCCTGGAGCGTCGCTAAGTGTGACTGTACCTTTACAGCTGCACATTTTGAACCTTTTCGTGGTCTTCTGTGTCGGTATTTGCTCGGTATGTACGGTAACTCCTTGTGAACCATAGGATGACATCACTAACGGTCACTCTTCCTGGCAGCTCACTCCTCCTCCCCAACTTTTTTCTTTTTTTACTAGTTTAGTGATGCAACAAAAAAAATTGTACACCTAAAGGAAATCTGTCACCATATTTGAGCTATCTAACCTATTAATATGGGCATACAGCTTAGAGTGCTGAAAAGTCATCCCTGTATGTCTCAGGTTCTTGTTGAAAAATCATCTTTTATTCCTTTGTGTTAATTAGATTTTCCGGGCTATAGGGTGGATGTTGCCCAGAAGAGAGCTCTGCCCCTTCACTTCATTAGCCTAGCTATCTCCTCCCATCAGTGTCTGTGTGTCCCAGTGATATCTACTTCTTGGGCTGAAGTCCCGCTCCTGCGTTCTGCTATTTCCAATGTTATACTTTTTCAACCTCCTTTGGGAATAGGCTTCATGTTCCTTCTGCGCGAGTCAGAGATCACTGCTACTGGGACCATAAGGAACTTGAAGCTTCTGCCCATAGGAAGGCAGAATAATACAGTGTAACATCGGAAATTGCAGGGCGTAGGAGCAGGATTTCTGGACAAGAAACAGACGTTACTGAAACCCGGTGATGCTGATGGTAGAAGATCAGGCTAAGTGCAGGTACAGCATTATCTTCTGGGCAGTACCTGCCCCATAGCCTGGAAGAGCTCAGTAACATAAAGGAATAAAGTATCAGATGGCGTCATGTTGAAAAATCATCTGAGGCATAGTTATGACTATTTCCAGCAATCTATAACCTGTAAACATAATAAAAAAAGATATAGATAAATATGTAATATAATATATAATATGCAGCGACTCTAGTTTTGATTTTCTTTTTTCTTTTTCTTTTTTTCGCCTCTTTTTGACATTTACCTTAAGAGTCACGATTTGATATTTTGATAGTTCGGACTTTTCTACACCTCGTGATACCAAATATATATTTTGTTTTTACATTGTTTAATTTTTTTGATCACTGAAAAAAGGAGGGTGATTTTAAATGTTTGGTTTTTTGTTTTTTTTTTTATATTTTAAATTTAAAGATTGTGAGATTTTATTTCAATGCTGTCAGTTCTCGCCCATTGGCTGCTGAGAGATGAGGTCTGGGACTGATTTTAATTATACAAACCTCCGCACTGCTGTATCTGTACAGAGTGGCTGCAGACATCAGTGAGGGGAGGTGGGCAGGGTTTGTTTTGGTTTTTTTTCCCCTGCATGATGCTGCCTAATTATGATTTGTCAGCCTTATGCAGTGGAAGAAGTACACTCCCCCAGAGACTTATGCAGTGGAAGAAGTGCACTCCCCCAGAGACTTATGCAGTGGAAGAAGTACACTCCCCCAGAGACTTGTGCAGTGGAAGAAGTGCACTCCCCCAGAGACTTGTGCAGTGGAAGAAGTGCACTCCCCCAGAGACTTGTGCAGTGGAAGAAGTGCACTCCCCCAGAGACTTGTGCAGTGGAAGAAGTGCACTCCCCCAGAGACTTGTGCAGTGGAAGAAGTGCACTCCCCCAGAGACTTGTGCAGTGGAAGAAGTGCACTCCCCCAGAGACTTGTGCAGTGGAAGAGGTGCACTCCCCCAGAGACTTGTGCAGTGGAAGAGGTGCACTCCCCCAGAGACTTGTGCAGTGGAAGAGGTGCACTCCCCCAGAGACTTGTGCAGTGGAAGAGGTGCACTCCCCCAGAGACTTGTGCAGTGGAAGAGGTGCACTCCCCCAGAGACTTGTGCAGTTGAAGAGGTGCACTCCCCCAGAGACTTGTGCAGTGGAAGAAGTGCACTCCCCCAGAGACTTGTGCAGTGGAAGAAGTGCACTCCCCCAGAGACTTGTGCAGTGGAAGAAGTGCACTCCCCCAGAGACTTGTGCAGTGGAAGAAGTGCACTCCCCCAGAGACTTGTGCAGTGGAAGAAGTGCACTCCCCCAGAGACAAATCCTTGGTAACGCCCAATAGAACTATAACCTAAATGATAAGCTAAACTTTACAAACTAATACCTCCACAACGGAGCAGAGGAATAAAAAAAATAAAACTGTTTTACTCCGCTCTGTATTTATTATTGCGCGATATGACCAGTTTGACATGCGGAAACTAGTGAAAGGTCCTCTTTAAGCCTCCTACTTTCGCTTATATTCTCAGGTTAAAGTTAAAAATGCAGTGTGTTACCAAGCAGGCAAGGGCTCAGTCTTTTTGCCAACATGGATCTTCCTTACCCGGAGATTGTTTCTTTGCCAGGCTTCTAGGGAAAACACTTGCATTAAAAACTTGGAAAACATTTAGCAATTATGAATAAAATATTCCCTTCCTGAGACGGCACATAATGAGAATTGTAATTGAATTTGCTTCCTTATGTGAACCAGCTTCAACCTTCTCTGTAAAAGCAGTATGAGATGATAAAATCCACTATGGCTGGAAATATGAGATTTATTACAAATTTTACATCTAGGCTGTATAACTTTCCACGGTTTTCTGTCCATAAATCTTGTCTGAACTGCTGTTAAAGGGGTTGTCAGGGAATAAGCTTTACTGCAGTACAAGCTTACCGAGATTGAAAATGATCTCAATTCTTTCCATTCCCAGCTCCGGTGCTGCGCCTCTGCCGCTGACTCCATCTTGGACTGGCGGAAGTATTGATATCCTAACTACAGCAATAAAAGGATGCAGCCAATCACTTGTCTCAGGGGCTCAACCAGAGGAATCTGTAGACTAGAGATGTATACCACTGAGAGTTTTGTAGGCATGCTCTGTGATCTGTGCAGAGGTTACTGTGCAGGGAGGGGTGAAATAGATTGTCACCTATTGTGTGCGTGCGTGCGTGCGTGTGTGTGAGAAAATTTAATGGTACTGAAATAGACAATTACGTGCAATCAACAATATGTGCATTCTTGAAAATTATCGTTTGTAAAATCTTTTGATTTTTACACCCTTCAAATTCAGTAGCATGTAAATTACTCCCTACTTTGTCATATTGACCTTTGTGCTAATGTACCATCGCGCTTTTCATGGGCTGTTTTTTAATAAGCCTTTCCCAACACTTCATTGTCCTGCCCTTCATACTCTTTATATACAATTCTGCATGAAGATGCTACTGTTTGGCCCCATGCGCACGCTGCAGTTTTGCATGCTTTTTTGGTGCATTTTGCGATGCCCACAATAATGCAGCATGCCCATTCTTTCTTTTTTTTCCCTGCTTTTTTTTCCCTGCTTTTTTTTCCCCATTTGTCTTCCTGGAGATGATCCACGGCCAGATTTCACTGGCCTCGACTTTTTCATGGGAAAACACGAGTGCTTAGCCGAGCCCATATGTTCCTGTGTGTGGTGGAGTCATGAGAAATGGCTGTTAGCTGAATGATTGTTTGGCTGATGAAAATATTAATCCAGTACAGGATCCATTCATTTGATTGGTGTGGAAATGTCCTAAAATATCTTGTTTAACTGCAATCCATTTTTTAGCTGTATATCAAAAGCTTAGCCTGCACAACGTTTTTGTGTTTTTTTCTTCTTAAAAACCCCAAAATTTGATAACAGGATCTACAGATGATCATCCAATACCAGTTTCCCATATTCTACAGTGTAAAAAAAAAAATCATTGATGTTTGAGAAAATGATTAATTAAGGATGGTTGATTTATGTGTTAATGGATCAGATTTGGAAGCCCTGTGCCACGAACACTAGTGGTGATCAGACACGCCACTGAGTTTTGCGCTGTGCACTTGTACCATTAATCTGTGGAATCACATGTAACCTCTTCACTCTATCGCCTCAGCACATTCCATCCAATCTATTTATTCTGACTGTCAGACAAGTCCTTACTAGTAAAATGCCAGATTGGCCCACGCAGGCAGAACCATGCTCCTAAAAAATCTGATGGTTTTAAAAAAGTTTACTTTTTTTCTTCACATTCCCAAAAATAAAATGCAGAATAATATTTGGGTCTGTTGTGGAGGTACCTGTCCTCGTGCCAACCTTCCGATCTGTCCGATATGGTGCACGGCTTGTCTCTAGCTCTGATCTTTTGCTTGCGTGAGCTATATTGTTTCACTTGTGGTTGGTCTGTGTAAGAAGTCTTGAGGCTTGTGTAACCTCACATATTCCAAATTCCTCCTGTTATGGGATGACTTCTACTATAAAAACACATGTGGTGTAATCCTCCCATTAGGGATTCATACTACAGCAAACGTATTCTTATGGCGGAAATAGTTTTTAGAGCTCATCACTGGATTTTCTGTAAACAGAGGAGGGAGATGTAAACCTGATATAAACCATAAACGCTTGTTATCCCTGATTATCTGCACAATGTTTTTCTATTGTCCCTCTTGTGTGAGTCCACCCCACCACCCAATATGTATTGGTGCCATTGCTCTCAGGTATAGGGGCATCCACCAACACTCGCTCATCGTGATCTCTCCTTTTTTCTAAAAGCTGTTGCTCCTTTGGTAGCTTTTATGCAGCAAAAAGGTGCAGATATCCTCTGTGCAAGGAAACATAGGCCCGAATTATGCATAGAATAAGTGTTCAAGTCTTCATGATTGGCAGAAGTCACAGGCAGGCCTCCAGCCAATCTTCATGTTATAATGTTTCCAATATAGCTGATGTGCCATAATGATACTGTTGGGGTGAACACTGGTGAAATGTTAACGATTTTCCTGCTCCTGACCCAATTGTCTGATGTCATTTTTCTGTGCATGCACTTGTTCCACACCAGAGTCAGATGTAAGCCTCTCCTTCATCAGTGTATGGCTTGGCTCCAAGAGACTTTATTTCAACAGATCATCAACTTATGTAAATAAGAAAAAGGGACATGGTCTGCTCTACAGTGGGCATGCTCAGATGTGTCCATTTGTGGTCAGTGGGTGGGTCCATGAGGTCATCAGTGGGTGGGTCCATGAGGTCATCAGTGGGTGGGTCCATGAGGTCATCAGTGGGTGGGTCCATGAGGTCATCAGTGGGTGGGTCCATGAGGTCATCAGTGGGTGGGTCCATGAGGTCATCTATATGGATATTCCTTGCATACCGGTGCAGGGTGTGGAGACAAAGCATCGTCCATCTTTAGATCTGTGTCATCAATTGATCTGAACAGGCTTTTGTAAGGTGAAATAAAACATATCAGTCATCTGCCACAATTCCCTACACGGCTCAAGCATAAGTATTTGAACAGGACTATCTATAGATAGTCCTTCTTAATAGTAGGGAAGAATAGCACCTTAGTTTGTTTTTAGCGTTTTATGATTGTGTCCTTCAAATCAAAATTTGTCTTCCAACCCTTCAATTTGGCCTAAGTAGTTTCAAATGTACAAAGATCTGAACTGTCCATAAAGCCAAAATTTTAAGTATGACACAGACTAATCTTATATGTATATATTTTCTTTTGCAGTGTCTGCGTCCGGCACCTGTGAGAAGTTAGAGAAGGAGAAGAATGACTTGCTCGTAGCTTACGAAGGCATTCTGCAGAAGGTGAAGGATGAACACTTCGCTGAGTTGACTGATCTGGAGGAGAAACTCAAGCAGTTCTACACTGGCGAATGTGAGAAACTTCAGACAATCTTCATTGAGGAAGCCGAGAAATACAAGTTTGAGCTTCAGGAAAAGGTAAATGTTGCTTTGACAGTAGAATGGTAGAGAAGACATTTTATGGCTTGTTCGTGGCTTATTAATTATTCTCTGGACATTATGGTCTTTAACATTTCTCCAAATTGACTACATCAACTTCTATAAAAACATATATTTTTTTCAGAACCTTAACTCATTCATGCCATGGCCATTTGCCATTTTAGATTTTTTTTTCCTGGTTTCCTCACCTTCTTAGTAGAGCCATAACTTTTTCATTTTTCCATCAGTATAGCAGTTTGCTTGTTTGCGGGACGAGTTATAGTTTTGTTTTTACCATATTGTGTACTAGAAAACGGAAAAAAAATCCTAGCGCAGTGAAATTGCAAAACAGTGCAATTCCACAGTTATTTAGGTTTTTATTTACCATTTTCACGGTAAAACTTTCCAGGCAGTGTCATTTTCCAGGTCAGTACAAGTATGTAGATACCAAACAAGTATGGTCTGAAAAAAAAATCTAATTTCTTAAAAAAAAAATGGCCACATAAAATTTGTTAATTTTTTTTTCTTTTTAGGAACTGTAACATTTTTATTTTTGAGGATCTGGCGCTAAGTGATGGTTTATTTTTTTGCTCCCTGAGCTAATGTTTTTACAGATAGCATTTGTGGATAGATGCAATGTTTTGATCTCCTCTTATTGTATTTGCAAAAGCCAAAACAATTGTAGTTCCAACTAATTTATTTTATATTTTCATAGATCATACATTTCTGAACTCAGCGATACCAAATTTTTTTTGTGGGTTTTTTTGTTTGTGAAACAGAGATTACAAGAATCTTATAACAAAAACCTTGTAAATTAATGCAGGAATTCCACTAACCCCACGTTTTCATTGTGAACCTTGCATTAGTGGCTGTAACAATTTAATGTTTTGATTATCAGTTTAAAGCTATTCTTTTCATTTAGGTTGATGACCTGAACTCCACTCATGAAGCCTATAGGCACGCAGCCGAGACTAGTCACGCTGAGGATATCAAAAACATAAAGGAAGAATATGAAAAATCTTTGACAGGTAACTTTTCCAAAGGCCAAAAATATTGGATTAGATTTACTACTCCAAATCGTCAATTACCGTATTTTTCGGACTAAAAGCCGCACCGGACGATAAGACGCACCCTGGTTTTAGAGGAGGAAAATGGGAAAATAAAATATTAAGCAAAAAATGTGGTCATGACACACTTATGGGGCGAGGATCTGCTGCTGACACTGTTATGGGGTAATGACCTGTTCATATACTCCCCAGCCTGCTCATATACTACCCAGCCTGCTCATATACCCCCATCCGGCTATATACCCTCATCCTGCTCATATACTCTCCATGCTGCTCATAATATACCCTAATCCTGCTATATACTCCCCATGCTGCTCATATACTCCCCATGCTGCTCATATACTCCCCATGCTGCTCATATACTCCCCATGCTGCTCATATACTCCCCATGCGGCTCATAATATACTCCCCATGCGGCTCATAATATACTCCCCATGCGGCTCATAATATACTCCCCATGCGGCTCATAATATACTCCCCATGCGGCTCATAATATACTCCCCATGCGGCTCATAATATACTCCCCATGCGGCTCATAATATACTCCCCATGCGGCTCATAATATACTCCCCATGCGGCTCATAATATACTCCCCATGCGGCTCATAATATACTCCCCATGCGGCTCATGATATACTCCCCATGCGGCTCATGATATACTCCCCATGCGGCTCATGATATACTCCCCATGCGGCTCATGATATACTCCCCATGCGGCTCATGATATACTCCCCATGCGGCTCATGATATACTCCCCATGCGGCTCATGATATACTCCCCATGCTGCTATATACCCTCATCCTGTGGCACATAAAAAAAATAAACGTTCATACTCTCCTTACCTCACCAAACAAAACACTAAACCCCCCCGATTAAAGTACATTTTTAACCGATAGATAATGGCTGGCTAACAATCCAGGAATCTGGTTGGTATATCCCACATCTCCTGGCCAGGGAAGGAAACAAAAGCGAGTATAGTGTATATACGGTAGTAGACTACAGAGTGTAAGTCTATGAGGGCAGAGTCCTCTTCCCCTCTGTTCCACTCTCATGGTTAGTTTTAGTGTAATTTTATTTGTATTTTGTGTGTAACCCCTTTTCACATGTACAACACATGGAATCTATGGTGCTTTAAAAATATTACAGCATGTTGTGTATACAGTTGGGTCCAGAAATATTGGACAGTTACATAAGGTTTGGCAAAGTGTCTAACGTCTGGTAAGAAGTGCCCAATCTATCATAGTGTATCCAATTGGAAAGACTTTTTACATTTCATACTGGGTATCTTTAGAAGTCAAGTATACTTTAACCTGGGTTCATCAGCTGATTGGCCCCAAAAACTGATTTCTGTCTTGTCTACAGATGCAAATAGTGAGGTTTGTACAATGTGCCATAACCAGACAAGGGATGTTCCATTCCAGTTCAAGGACTGGGTCATGACAACTCCACATAAAACTGACCTCCTCGATTAGTAGACTGTTGGGAAACTCCAAACTAGAAGTAGTCTTGATGCTCCATCCAGCAGTGATGTGTTTAAAGCTTGAGGAATTCTCCATGAAGCCACAACTCAAGTGTCAGCATATTTAAGATACTCAAAATTTTTAACATTTGAAACGCCCATGAAACCAATGTTTCAAGTCAACATACAATAACCATGTAAAATGACCGCTGTAATCTAGCAAAGTATAATCTTTTTTGGCTGCTGTGGTTAATTTAGAAAAAAGATGGACTATATGGTTTTTAAAGCCCAAAAAATTAGGGTTCCTTTTGTAATGTTTAATTGGATTTTAGCACCAACACTTCAGCCACAATCGACTGGGTGGGTGCAATAGTCAATACGTCCTTTATTATATACAGTCATATGAAAAAGTTTGGGCACCCCTATTAATGTTAACCTTTTTTTCTTTATAACAATTTGGGTTTTTGCAACAGCTATTTTTGTTTCATATATCTAAATAACAGATGTACTCAGTAATATTTCTGGATTGAAATGAGGTTTATTGTACTAACAGAAAATGTGCATTCCGCATTTAACCCCTTCACGACCATGGACAGATATATCCGTCATAGAGCGTGTCCCGTTAAGCCCCGCCCCCTGCCGCGGGCAGGCGGCGGCGGTCGGCACACATCAGCTGTTTTCAACAGCTGACATGTGTGCCTGCATGTTATGAGTGGAATCTCTTCCACTCGCAACATTTAACCCCTTAAATCTCGCTGCTAAAGTCTGGCAGCGAGATCTATATGCGCGCGGCCATGATTTTTACTTACCGCCACCCCCACCGGAAGTCACGTGCGTGATCACGTGACTTTCGGTGGTTGCCATCGTAGCACAGGGTCATGTGATGACGCCCGCAGCTATGAAGTTTCATTTTCGTTTTCCCTCGGCTGGGAGCAGAGAGAAACAAAAAGTGACTGAATCTTCTGTTTACAGCTGTATAGCTGTGATCAGCAGATAGATAAGAGCGATCGGATTGCTGATCGCTATAGCCCCCTAGGGGGACTAGTAAAATAAAAAAAAATTAAAAAAAAGTTTTAAAAAATAAAAAAAACCCTAAAAGTTCAAATCACCCCCCTTTCCCCCCATTGAAAATTAAAGGGTTAAAAAATAAATAAAATAAATACACATATTTGGTATCGCCGCGTTGAGAAATGCCCGATCTATCAAAATATAAAATCAATTAATCTGGAATTTTTTTGCCACTACGCCATTTACCAAACGCCAAAATTACGTTTTTTGGTTGCCGCAAGTTTTACGCACAATGAAATAACAGGCGATCAAAACATAACAGCTGCGCAAAAATGGTACCATTTAGAAACGACCGCTCGAGACGCAAAAAATAAGCAGTCACTGAGCCATAGATCCCAAGAAATGAGAACTCTACGGTTTTCGGAAAATGGCACAAAACGTGCGCCACTTTAATGGACAAGCGTGTGAATTGTTTTTAACCCCTTAGATACAAGTAAACCTATAAATGTTTGGTATACCATATGGTAAAACTTATGGTTTCATTTAAAAGTACAACTTGTCCCGCAAAAAACAAGCCCTCATATGACAAGATTGACGGAAAAATAAAAAAATTACGGCTCTCGGAAGAAGGGGACCAAAAAGCAAAAACTGAAAGTGCCCCCGAGTCTGAAGGGGTTAAACAAAATTTGACCGGTGCAAAAGTATGGGCACCCTTATCAATTTCTTGATTTGAACACTCCTAACTACTTTTTACTGACTTACTAAAGCACTAAATTGCTTTTGTAACCTCATTGAGCTTTGAACTTCATAGGCAGGTGTATCTAATCATGAGAAAAGGTATTTAAGGTGGCCACTTGCAAGTTGTTCTCCTATTTGAATCTCCTATGAAGAGTGGCATCATGGGCTCCTCAAAACAACTCTCAAATGATCTGAAAACAAAGATTATTCAACATAGTTGTTCAGGGGAAGGATACAAAAAGTTGTCTCAGAGATTTAAACTGTCAGTTTCCACTGTGAGGAACATAGTAAGGAAATGGAAGAACACAGGTACAGTTATTGTTAAGCCCAGAAGTGGCAGGCCAAGAAAAATATCAGAAAGGCAGAGAAGAATGGTGAGAACATTCAAGGACAATCCACAGACCACCTCCAAAGACCTGCAGCATCATCTTGCTGCAGATGGTGTCAATGTGCATCGGTCAACAATACAGCGCACTTTGCACAAGGAGAAGCTGTATGGGAGAGTGATGCGAAGGAAGCACTTTCTGCAAGCACGCCACAAACAGTGTCGCCTGAGGTATGCAAAAGCACATTTGGACAAGCCAGTTACATTTTGGAAGAAGGTCCTGTGGACTGATGAAACAAAGATTGAGTTGTTTGGTCATACAAAAAGGCGTTCTGCATGGAGGCCAAAAAACACGGCATTCCAAGAAAAGCACTTGCTACCCACAGTAAAATTTGGTTCCATCATGCTTTGGGGCTCTGTGGCCAATGCCGGCACCGGGAATCTTGTTAAAGTTGAGGGTCGCATGGATTCAACTCAGTATCAGCAGATTCTTGACAATTATGTGCAAGAATCAGTGACGAAGTTGAAGTTACGCAGGGGATGGATATTTCAGCAAGACAATGATCGAAAACACCGCTCCAAATCTACTCAGGCATTCATGCAGAGGAACAATTACAATGTTCTGGAATGACCATCCCAGTCCCCAGACCTGAAAATCATTGAAAATCTGTTGAATGATTTGAAGCGTGCTGTCCATGCTCTGCGACCATCAAACTTAACTGAACTGGAAGTGTTTTGTAAACAGGAATGGTCAAATATACCTTCATCCAGGAACTCATTAAAAGCTACAGGAAGCAACTAGAGGCTGTTATTTTTGCAAAAGGAGCATCCACAAAATATTAATATCACTTTTATGTTGAGGTGCCCATACTTTTGCACCGGTCAAATTTTGTTTAAATGCGGATTGCACATTTTCTGTTAGTACAATAAACCTCATTTCAATCCAGAAATATTACTCAGTCCATCAGTTATTGGGGTTTTTTTTTTTCAAATTCATGACAAGCTTTGGTGTCCCACACATTAGAAATCTCACTCCAGATCTTGACTGGAATAAGATTTCCAGCACATGGAGACTCAAAACACTTGTCAGATGCACCTCTTCATGGAGACTGGCATGACAACACTAGTGTTGATGAATCCGGCCCTATGTGTTTGTATGTTGTGTGTGTCTAGTATATCTTTCATAAGTTCATAAGTATACACTGGACTGGACCAATACAATAGTGCTTTTATGATTTGAAGTATGACCATTGGCATTCTGGATTTTTAATAAAACCATTATGTTCTTCCCCTCTGTCTCTAGAACTAAAAGATTGTCAAGAGCGAGAAAATAAGGCATTGGAAGAATCCTTTAAAGAAAAACAGGCTGAACTAGAGGTTGGTTTTCTATAGTTTATCTACTAGTTTTGTTTTTTTTTTTTTTTTTAATTGCACCAGCTACTTACATAGTAGTTTTTGTTTTCCCATTTCTAAGAAAAAAATCGAAGAGCTGAGACAAGAGAATGAATCACTGAAGGAGAAGCTGAAAGCCGAGGAAGAACAAAGAAAATTATCCAAAGAGAAAACCGCACTGGTCCGTGTGATCATTACGTCTTGTAGTGGCTTGGCCAATAGGTTTCTTTTGTCATGGTCCTTACTATGCGTTTTCCTTTCATGTTTGTATTTGTTTTCAATAACCATGCTGGCTCAGATCATACAACGCCCACCACTACCTGGACAATTGATGGGCAGATATCGGTACCACTTTATGGCACTGCCATTTCTTCTTTATCTACAGAGATACAAAAGCATTACTAAGAGGCTAAAATGTAACTTTTATTCCTAATTTTCATAAAAACCTAGATTAGGTATGTGAGTAACCCAAAGCTCCTTGGTTCGCCGAGATAGTTCGGACAGTCCCCATATGATATTATTTATGGTGGCCAAGCAAGCCTATAAAGATTTATAACAACAAAATTATCAAAAAAACACAACAAAACAAACAAAAATATTGAGTATGACTATTTAAACAAGAAATGGACAGTGGTCCAGTATGTGAGCGCGCACAAATAAAAAAAGCAAAATAAACTCAATATAAACAACCAAAATACTTTATCATGGTCCTATACAAAAGGACCCACAGTTTTCACAGGTAATGTGGGACCCAGCTAACCACTTTACCATCCATATTGAAGTTTTGACATGACACTAGTCAGGTACAGAATATGTTTTTAACTTTAGTAGGTTAGGGACTGTCTCAGATGGGTACACCGTGACGAGGTGAGACAGCTTCTTACCTTTTTGCAAAAATGTATATACTAAGTACCCTGTTTATTAAGCACTTGCAATTTATTTATTTATAGTCAGGGTATTTTTTCTACAATTTTCTCCTTGGTTTTTTTTTTTTTCTTTTTTTTTTTTCTAGTCTTGAGGCTGCAATTCACATGCTTGTAATGTTGCATGTTTATTGAACATTTGTCACAGCTCAGTTTTTTGGGTTTTTTTTTGTCTGTTATCTTGCTTTAATGCAAGTTGGGGGTGCAGCCCTCCTGATACTGAGGCTGAACAATTACCTGCTTCTCACTTTTTGCTGTGTATTTAATCTGGGACCCAGCTAACCACTTTACCATCCATATTGAAGTTTTGACATGACACTAGTCAGGTACAGAATATGTTTTTAACTTTAGTAGGTTAGGGACTGTCTCAGATGGGTACACCGTGACGAGGTGAGACAGCTTCTTACCTTTTTGCAAAAATGTATATACTAAGTACCCTGTTTATTAAGCACTTGCAATTTATTTATTTATAGTCAGGGTATTTTTTCTACAATTTTCTCCTTTTGGTTTTTTTTTTTTTTTTTTTTTTTTTTTTCTAGTTTTCACAGGTAATGTAGATGAGAAAACAAGAACTATCTCACCCATTCTTTGAAGCTTGTGGTACATCAGTCTACTTTGTATGGGTCTGTCAGTTTTCAACCTATCACTGACCCTATAAATCCCTAGGAGAACTAACTTCATCTATCACCCCGATAGCTTCTGCCCTGACAAGGGCAGACCACATCTAACCCTGTCTTAGAACCCCTATGACATTCCTAGCCTCGTCCCGACGCGTTTCATAATCCTTGAATCATCAGGGGACTCCGGTGTTTCAATAGAGGTAAGAGGTCCTGTGCCCAAGCTCCCAGAAAAACACTGTGCGCTCACATACTGGAATACTGGACCCATTTCTGGGTAAAATAGTCATACTCAATATTTTTGTTTTGTTGTGTTTTCTTTGATAATTGTGTTATCTTTATAGGCTTGCTCAGCTACCATAACGAATATCTGGTTACTGTACGAAATATCTCGGTTAACCCAAGGAGCTTTGGGTTACTCACATACCTAATGTAGGTTTTTAGGAAAATTAGGAATAAGTGTTACATTTTAGCCTCTTATATAAGTAGTTACAAAAGCAATTACTAAGTAGCTTTCCTCTATTTTTGCGGACTGCTGTTTGACCTTTATCTACAGAGAAGTTAAGGAGAATCATGATCCTCTTCCCTTAAGAGAGGCCCCTCCTTGTACAGGAGACCGTTATTGGTAAAAAGCCCTAATACAATAGCATCCATGTGTGGGAGGAACCAAACAAGAACAGATTCTTCTCTCCTTAGTGACTGGCATACAATACCTTTAATTTTAAGGAAACTAATTCTATCTAGATTGTATTAACGGTCTCCCTCTGGTATCCTTCAATGTAAGTTTACTGCCAGATTGATTTAAATGGAATATGTGCAGACTGCAGAGCTGAAATTCTGGACACATTGTCGTCGTAATATCTCTATTTGGCGTCTTCATGAGATCATGTCTTTGTAGAGCTGCGATGGGGGCAGTACGACACAAGATGATGAATTTCTGCTATAGGACAATTCAGTGTATTCAATATCTGTTCTTATAAAGTCCTAGGCCCCCATCCATCATTGTGCTTACATGTGTTTTTGTCTAATTTTGTGTGTTTTGTACCTTTTTTTTTATTTGCACCCAAATCATTATTGTATTTTGACTGTTTTTAAGCCTATTTTACATGTGCTTGCCTGCGGATTTGTGTTCCGCTTTGTGGGTGAAGCTTAATGATACCAGTTGTGTTCAACTGATTCACCAATTGCGACTTTTTAAAGTTGCAAAATTTGGCTCCGCTTTACTCCATTTGCCCCATGGTGTAGTTTTATGCATGTTCCCCAAAAGGTCACATCTCGTGCACATTTTTGAAAAGATGTAACTTGTTGCTCAGCCGAAAAAATGGTTAATGACCGGAAAGAAGCCCCCCTTTATTTTTACTTTGTGCCAAACTAATGAACTG
Source organism: Anomaloglossus baeobatrachus (assembly GCF_048569485.1). Classification (NCBI taxonomy): domain Eukaryota; kingdom Metazoa; phylum Chordata; class Amphibia; order Anura; family Aromobatidae; genus Anomaloglossus; species Anomaloglossus baeobatrachus. The sequence goes on along the minus strand of NC_134353.1, from coordinate 142,008,486 downwards.
CGTGTGCTATTTTGATTAACCCAGTTGGCCACAGATCATAGTAACCTGTTACCCCTTCCATTTTTTACAGAAGAACCCTCAGGTGATGTATCTTGAGCAGGAGCTGGAGAGCCTAAAGGCAGTATTAGAGATTAAGAATGAAAAATTACATCAGCAAGACAAAAAGCTCATGCAGATCGAGAAGCTGGTATGTTCTTGTGTGTTTCTTTACCTCTGAAATTCCATGTCGTTAGTGCATTGGTCTGGCGAGCACAGTTTGTACATTATTCTGGATACAGTCCTGTTCTAGCAATGTGGACTATGTAGGCTCTACAGGAGAAATAATACAGACTCTAGAATGGATTCACAGTATATTGATTAATCATGCACAATAGACATGTTTTTGGACATATTCTGGGCCCTTCTTCAAAGGCACCAATTAAAGGGTTTGTTCAAGATTTCAACCTTTTTTTTTTGTCCTCTCTTGCCTGTAACAACCCCAGTGTTGTAAATGGTTTGTTCTATCCAGTTAGCTCACCAAAGCTCGTTACTCAATCAAGCCTCGAGCATGCAAGTTTCAAAATGCTCGAGTTTCCCTTTGACTTCCATTATACTCTGTACTTGAGTTGAGCTTGAAAACCCCGATGCTCGATAAAGTAATGAGCAGTGTGAGTATGCTCACCCATCACTAGTTACCATACATTTTCTTCCCTACAACTTCATCCTATTTTGCTTAAAGGGAACCTGTCACCTGATATTTTGCTATTAAACTAAAAGAATCCCCTTCTGCATCTCCTGGGCTGCATTCTAGAAAGATTCATCTTGCTACTGGCCCCCCTTTCAGACCTAAATAAACACTATAAAATCTTACCTTCTGCTATGCTAATGGGGTTTTCTGGCCACAAGGGCGGGCGGTTTGGTGTCCGTTATTCCCCCTCCTGCCGCTGTTCGCAGTCCCCCAGTGTTGATTGACAGATGACGCCGCTGCTCTCATGCTACTCAGTGCTCCTGAAGTCTCTCGCATGCCCAGTAGCAGTATCGCGGGACTGAGCACAGTTCAAATTCCGAGCGCCGGTGCTATTGCGCATGCGCGAGATTATGTTTGGCTACTTGGATGACGCTAGTAAATAGCAGGAATTTGGCCATAATAGAGTACCAACTTATAGTACCACTCAGTGGTGCCCCATAAGGATTTGCCTACTCCAAAAACCATAAATGACTGGAGAAGAAAGGGAGATAAGGCAACAACCATGTGTGAAAAATTCCATATTTATTCATAACAATCACATGTGAAAATATTTACAAAATACATCAATAGGAAAAGGTCAGATGGTTCCCCATTAAAGGTTACCAGAGCCTAAAAAGGGGTTAATGTGGTGCCGCCGGAGCTGGTAACCTTTAATGGGGAACCATATATGTGGCTTATTCGGTTGGTGGACATTCCTGCATGTATGCCCCTTTAGCTCCTCCTTCTTTCACCTCCCACCGCAGTTTTTGGTTAGTAATTACCTCTAGACCTTCTGGGCTGTGTGGTGCACCAGGTTTTGACTTATTGTATTTACACTAACCTTGGCACGGAGCCTGGTCCTCACCTGTGGCTCTGCACTGCCTATTAGTCTCATTCATACTGCGGTTTTTGAGGTATTACTGGGGGGGGTTTGCATGCATGTGTGTCCGCCCGCTGTGTGTTTACATTTATATACCACATTCGACATAAACGTCCGTGGTTTCCCCATTGGTTTCTCACCCCGCCATTTTTTGAATGTTATTTTCCCAGGGGTAACCCCCCTTGAACTTGGTGAGATTGCAGTTCCTTATACAATTTCACCATGGATGGTTCTGTACGGCAAGGGTATGCCCCCACAATTTTCACCTCCCCTATTTATTCCTGCTGCATTGTCTGACCTTTTCTTATTGATGTATTTTGTAAATATTTTCACATCTGATTTGTTATGAATAAATATGGAATTTTTCACACATGGTTGTTGCCTTATCTCCCTTTCTTCTCCAGTCATTTTTGGATGACGCTAGTGATAACCAAGTACACGCCCATAATCTCGCGCCTGCGCAATACGATCACCGGCGCTCGGAATTTGAACTGTGCTCAGTCCCGCGATACTGCCACTGGCAGTAATTATGTATGTATGTGTGTAGATAGAGATTATATGTTTGTATGTACATCTCATTTAAAAAAATATATATATTAATACCAGGGCATATTTTACTGCATGTGACTTTTCTCAGTATAAAAACAAGCAATGATGAAGCTCTGTTGCTATGAAGCGTTGTGCTTTTGTATAGTAGACGTTGAACATGTCTCAGGATTACATGCAATTCTACTTCAGCTGAGCACAGACATATTGTACAACTTGTGCCGTTTGTTTTTGCTCACATAATTCTGGAAACTGTGCAAACAAATGTCACTGAATGAATATTGATTCTGTGTAATGAGGTTTTTAGAGTATCCAAACCCGGATCTGCATTACCTTCTCATTTCACGATTAAACAATGCCCAGTCCAGGGTCTATCAAAATCAGCCGAACTTGAAAACCACATAATTACTGTATAGGTGCAAAACTCAAAAAAAAAAACTATATGAATCCTAAGAAGTACGGAATCGTAGATCCACCACTTACAGCAGACTTGTTAGTCTAACCAACAAAGATGACACTGCATTACAAAAGACAGTAAAATCAAAGGCCAATGTTGAAGACTCAAGTATGAAAATGGACACAATATTCATATATATAAATAAGAGTATATATAATGTAGTCCTAGTAATTGTAAATTATATCTAAGGCTCCTTAGTGATATTTTTATTTTATTTTATTTTTTCCTCTTAGGTTGAGACAAACACAATCCTGGTGGAAAAATTAAACAAATGCCAGCAGGAAAATGAAGATCTGAGAGCTCGTATGGCAAATCATGTAGCCCTCTCAAGGTAAGACTTGGGATATTGATCTTCAAGTGATAGGTTTGCTTTATTTGATGATATTTTTTTTTTAGTTAAACAATGGCACAAAGACCCTGGAGATCAATTGAAGAGGTTTTTGGGTACACACCTTTGGGTACGCTCACACTGGCGTATAAAATCTGATCATTCTATTATGCAAGAGATTCGGATGCGAGATGCTAATGACCCTGGGCTCAAACTCCGCTGCTCGTGATTGGAGTGTCATCTACTGTGATGAGATTCTCTCTCATTTGAGAATCGGCGCTCAAGTGGGGAGAAGATGGAGAACTTAATTTTTCCATCTTCTCCATTGTATGTGTCTGCGTATATCTGATGTTAGTTTGAGGTTTCTCATGTACCCCTAGCCTTGAATGGGTGAGCGCCGTCTGATATACGCTGCCAATCCCTGCTTTTTTTTTTGTTTTTTTCCTGACTCTGCGTGAGGGAAAAAAAGGCTAGTCTGCACTAGTGTAATATAATGTTGGAGCGAGTTCTATCCAATAAAACATCGGATAGCACTCGTCAGGGTTATACTCTAGTGCATAGGTCCCCAACCTTTCTGACTCAGAGTGCCACATTCAGGTCTGAGAGAGGGTTGCAAGCCACATCCAGCTCCTGCCCCCCTTACAATAGACACTAAAAGCCCCCATTACTGGTATAATGACAGCCAAAGCTTTTTTTTCCACAGAGATCACACCGAAGCAGTATACCAATATCTAGCTGTTCCTAACCTATCCCCATTCGGATTAGCTCTTCTATGTAAGGCTACTCACAATTGTCACCATCTGGTGACCTGCTCTTCATAGCTGTTTGCTTTATCTGGTGCTAATGCACAACGCTGGCAGGCAGCCACAAGCCACACCTAATCGGCCCATGAGCCACAAGTGGCTCCTGGACCATGGGTTGGAGGGCCCCTGTTCTAGTGTGAGCTAGCCCTTACCCTCAGTTCTGCACAATCTTCAATCCTCTCAAGTCAATTCTTTCCTTTTGATCAGGGAGGAAGTGATAAAACACAAATTATATAGAGAACTTCTGTTTTTATGTATTCATCTAATGATATCTAATCCATGAAAAATTGGATGATGCGTGGCCAACTTCTTTACACCTCCTCCAGATGGGTCAGCACTAGAGTTGTCGGGAATCTATTCATACATCCCATTCCAATGACCGCGTCAGTAGTTTATGCCCACCCGAATGTGAGAAGTAGTGCCACCTCTCACTTGCCGGCAGCCACCACTCTTGGTTAGCTGGCCTGGCGCAATATTGTCATAGTTATGGTTTATGCCAGGAAGGCTAATAAAAAGATGAGCCATGGATAAGCAGGTAAAAGGCGGTACTCCTCTCAGTCCAGAGGCCACAGACCACTTTTGGGTTGTTGAAATGAGACATGCAAATCAGTTCACACCATCTCTATTTGGCACTCCACATCTGTTGATTTACTATAATGGGATCACCAAGGTGGTCTGCAAAAAAAGCTTTAAACCAACTAACGCTTCTGCACAATGCCATAAAGTATATAGACTTTCCAAGTGTTATATTTTGTTCACATAGAAACAGTGTCATGGTACTAATGAATGGTTAACGAGTGGCCTCCTGTTACGGGCATTATTTTAATATGCCTTAATTACTCTTGCAGGCAGCTGTCCACAGAGCAAGAAGTTTTGCAGAGGTCTCTAGAGAAAGAATCCAAAGCGAACAAACGTCTCTCGATGGAGAATGAAGAACTCCTCTGGAAGCTACACAATGGTGACCTATGTAGCCCTAAAAAGCTGTCGCCATCTTCCCCTGGTATTCCTTTCCACCCTCGGAACTCTGGAACCTTTTCCAGTCCGACAGTGTCACCCAGATGACACCACTTTATTATTAATGAAGATCAGAAAAACTTCTCAAACATTTCGGGACACTGTGGTGAGATTGCTTTGGACAGATACAATGGAAACTAAGGCTATATTAGCTACCTAACCATTACAAGATGACTGGAATTTGGGATTTGGGTTAATGATTCTGTAACCCGCTGGAATTTGGAGGAACAACTGGATAATGTTGTTCTTTCAGCTAAAGAGAAGACTTTATGGTAAATATATATGGACGTTGTTGCACAAAGCACTTACCTAGCAAGATAAAACTATTCTTGCATTTTTTTGCCTTTTTTCACCTACAGAAAGTATATAGGGAAAAAAGCTCAGGGCCTGTAGATAAATCACAAACTTTCTAAAGTTTCTTTATTCACCTGTTAATTGTTCTTCCCATTGGATAGGGTGCTTGTGAAATGAATGAGATGGATGTTACACACACGGCTTGTCTGCCTTATGCTGCCTTTTTGTGTTTTTTTGCCTATTTTCTTTTTGCCACCATCTTTCGTTCTGTTATCTGTACAGAAAGCTTATGAAAACTTTACTGTTTCGAGGATAACTTGAGAAATCTGCACAACGTGTATCTGCCTTGTAGAACGTCAGAATGCCATCCATTAATATTGAGGTTCTCCGGCTTGTCTTTGTGATCTTCTCAATCCCTCAAATGTCGACCTGTTGACTTTTATATGCCTTTGTGAAATAAAATGTCTGCTGCTTCTCATCTGTAAGTACAGTGATTATCCATCTCCTACATACTTATATGTACTTTTTTGGACTATGCAAAAAAAAAAAAGCACCACATTGGTGTTATACCATTGATCTGCATTAAATTACTTATTTGAAGCTATATCTCATTTTCCAGTGCAAAAAAAAACAAAAAACGTATCCTAATGAGAAGCGAGCCATGTCGTAAGAAAACTGTCAATGCATGCCTCATCTGCGAGCCATTATTTGCTTAGACTCAAACCAAAATGGGGGTGAGGAACAAAAAAATGTGGCTATAGTTTTTGTACTTTCCTTGAAAAACCCACCAGAGAAGACCTCTGACCCGGAACTGAGACTTTATTTTTATTTTCTTCACTGTTTACAGCTAGTTTGAGTTGAAATTGTGAAATTGAACTTATTTTTTTTTCTTTGTTTTTTTTTCTTTGTTTTTTTTCTAGCATTTCCAAAAATAAAAGTTTCCAAAGAGTTTTATAATATTTACAGCCTTTTTTCTGTATTTTTTTTTTTCCTTAATGTTTTGTAACTGAATTTTTATCTGTACAATTCAATCTGTTGCCAGTTTTTTCTTTTTTTTTTTTTTCATTTTTCCTTGGTAAGATAGTTGAAGCCTGTGACCCAACGTATATTGGGTCGTACCCCTGATTAATCTTATTGAGGTTTTAATTTTGAACTCCAGGATGTCAAATTTGGGCACGAAAAAGGAAATTTATTTTTTTTGTCTGTTTTTGGATTTTTCAGCTTTTTTGGGGGGGGTCGTATTTCATCTGTATCATGCAATTGTGTGTAGCTTCTAGCATACTTGGATGTAAAAAGAAATAATAAAGCTGTAGTTGCTTGGTTTGTAATGATGGAAATATATTCTGATGTTTAAGAGAATAAATTTATTGGTGCAATAATTTACTTCACTTCACTTGTCTCAATGGTTATTTTTAAGTCTTTTATTTTCCAATACGATAGGTTAATGTGCTGCATGGTTGGACAATAGATCTTCATTCAAACACCTTGAAGCACGATTTTCTAGGTCATTGGTATTGTATTTGTTCCACTGATCTTACAAAACTGATGTATAATATTACATTATGGGGGATCTTGGTGTACTGTGACTCACTTATATTGATATTGGTAAATGTAACACTGCTGGTCCAATCGAAGTCACAAAATGGTAAATTGATACAATCATCTTAAGGGAATTGGGTCATTTTACATTTTTTTAGATCTTGTATTAAAGGCTAATATAGATGAATAAATCAGGTGGTTTCCGGGAATCCTCCTACATTTACCAGGCTCTCCTAACTTCATTAGGAGGCTTATAAAATTACATGGAGAAAGTGACCTCTGGTTCACAAAGAAGACATTAAGTGAGCTGGCAGATCACAAATGATGCTGCAAACTGCAGAAGGCAGTGATCTATACATATCTGAATACATGCATATTACTAATCTCATTTTGTTAATGGAAAATATATATATATATATATATATATATATATATATATCTCCTAATCTAATCTCCTAATCTAATCTCCATCCGCAGACATACATCAAATACAATATTACTATTTATATGTATATATATATGTGCATGTCAATAAATTAGAATATCATCAAAAAGTACATTTATTTTAGTACTTCAATAAAAAAAAGGGAAATCTATATAGTCATTACAAGCAGTGATTTATTTCAAGTGTTTATTTCTGTTTAATGTTGATGATTATGGCTTAAATCTAATGAAAACCCAAAAGTCATTAGCTCAGAAAATTAGAATAATTACCACAAAACATCTGCAAAGGCTTCCTAAGTGTTTTAAATGGCCCCCTAGTATGGTTCAGTAGGCAGCACAACCATGGGGAAGACTGCTGACTTGAAAGATGTCCAGAAGGCAATGATTGACACACTCAAAAAGGAGGGTAAGGCTAGTTTCACACATCCGTCTTTTCGCCGGATTCACGGGTTCGGCGCACTCCAGTACAGTATATACAGTACAATGGCAGCGCAGCAACTTCTGGGTCACATGCTCCGGTCACATGACAGCATGTGACCGGAGCTTGTCGCGCTGCCATTTTACTGTATATACTGTAGTGGAGTGCATCGGATCCGCCAATCCGGCGAAAACACTGATGTGTGCAACTAGCCTAAGCCACAAAAGGTCATTGCAAGCATACCAATGGAAAGTTGAGTGGAAAGAAATTGTGGTTGAAGAAGGTGCACAAGCAACCATAACTGGAGCCTTGATAGGATTGTTAAGAAATGGTCATTCAAAAATTTGGGGGAGATTCACAAGGAGAGGACTGCTGCTGGAGTCAGTGCTTCAAGAGCCACCACACAGACGTATCCAGGACATGGGCTACAACTGTCACTTTCCTTGTCAAGCCACTCATGACCAATAGACCATGCCAGAAGCATCTTACCTGGGCCAAGGAGAAAACTAACTGGACTGTTGCTCAAGGTATTGATTTCAGTTGAAGGTAAATGTTACGTTTCATTTGGAAATCAAGGTCCCAGAGTCTGGAGGAAGAGTGGAGAGGCCACAATCCAAGCTGCTTGAGGTATAATGTGAAGTTTCCACAATCAGTGATGGTTTGGGGAGCCATGTCAACTGCCGGTGTAGGTCCACTGTGTTTTATCAAGACCAAAGTCAGTGCAGCCGTCTATCAGGAAATTTTAGAGCAGTTCATGCTTCCCTCTGTCGACAAGCGTTTTGGAGATTGAAATTTTATTTTCCAGCAGGACTTGGCACCTGTCCACACTGCCAAAAGTACCAATACCTGGTTTAATAACCACAGTATCACTGTGCTTGGCCAGCAAACTCACCTGACCTAAACTCCATAGAGAATCTATGGCGTATTGTCAAGCAGAAAATGAGACCCCAGACCCAGTAATGCAGATGAGCTGTCGGCTGCTATCAAAGCAACCTGGGCTTCCATAACACCTCAGCAGTGCCACAGGCTGATCGCCCCCATGCCACGCCGCATTGATACAGTAATTTATGCCAAAGGAGCCCCGACCAAGTATTGACTGCATTTACTGTACAGACTTTTCAGTAGGCGCCAAGATTTCTGAGTTTAAAATCATTTTTTCAGTTGGTCTTATATATTCACATTTTCTGAGAGAATGACTTCTGGGTTTTCATTGGCTGTAAGCCATAATCATCAACATTAACAGAAATAAACACTTGAAATAGATCCCTCTGTGTAATGACTCTATATAATATATACTGTAACTCTATAATATACCATATTTTTCGGACCATAAGACGCACCGGACCATAAGACGCACCCTGGTTTTAGAGGAGGAAAAAAAAATTTTAAGCAAAAAATGTGGTCATGACACACTGTTATGGGGCGAGGATCTGCTGCCTACACTGTTATGGGGGTAATGTCCCCAAATTCTCTGCTAAGGTATCCCATCTTGGTAATAATCCTCCTGCCTTGTATATGTACCCCATCCTGGTATATACCCTTATCCTGCTATATACTGGCATCCTGCTATATGGCATGTATCCTGTATCGCTCAAAAAAAAATAAACGTTTATACTCTCCTTTCCTTGCTCCATGCAGCATCGCTGCTATATACTGCCATCCTGCTATATGCCCCCCATCCTGATTGATACTGCCATCCTGGTATATGCCCTTATCCTCCTATATACCCCCATCCTGCTATATACTGCCATCCTGCTATATGCCCCCCATCCTGGTATATGCCCTTATCCTGCTATATACCCCCATCCATCCTGCTATATACCCCCATCCTGCTATATACCCCCATCCTGCTATATGGCATGTATCCTGTATCACACAAAAAAATCAACTTTTATACTCCCCTTGCCTCGCTCCATGCAGCATCGCTACTCCCCCTGTCTGTGGCGTCAGCAGCACCGCTGACCTGTGTGGAGCCGTCACTGTTCCCTGCAGCATCGCTCGTCCTCCTATCTGCCGGTCAGCTGACCTGCGTGACTAGCGGGGCGCACAGCGATGATGTAATCGCTGTGCTCACCACTCGCTACACAGATCAGCTGGCCGGCAGACAGGAGGAGATTGCGGTTCTGCAGGGGAACAGTGATGGGTGAGTATACTGTTCTTATTCACTGCCCCCCGTGCTGCTGATGATGCGCGGGGAGCAGTGAATACAGAGCAATGGTGTTTAGGAGTGAGTTTTTTCATATGTAGCTGCCTCTGTCCAATTACCTTTTTGACTCCTTGATAGTTATCTCAAAATCTCTATTATGACCTACATGGAATACTTACTCATTAAACCATTATCAATTAGGCCGGTAAAATTCCTGGAGCTGATTACAGATGTGGAATTTGTATTTGAAGCTGTTGCTATAAACCCACAACATGTGGCCAAAGGAGCTCTCAATGGAAGAGAAACAGGCCATCACTAGACTGAAAGAAAATAAAGACTACATCCATCAGAGAGAGAACAGAATTGATAGGTGGCCAAATCAACACTTTGGTACATTCTGGGGGGGGGGGGGAAACGTACTGTTAGCTTAAGAACTTAAAGTGCTGGACGTGAAAAAAACGCCTTAACATTTACCTATGTGAAGAACAAACTCCAAGTAGATGTTTCAATATCTAAATGCACCATAAAGAGAAATCTTCATGAGACTAATGTTTTGCACCTTGTGGTGAAACATCTGTATTAAATCAATCTTAAAAAATAGGCTGGATTAGACTTTGCCCCAAAAAAATCTAAAGTCAGCCCAATTCTGGAAAAGCAGCAGAGGACAAATACTACAACTACTATTAATAATAATAATAATAATATTTATTCCTTTATATAGCGTTATTAATTCTATAGCGCTTTACATACATTGGCAACACTGTCCCCATTGGGGCTCACAATCTAAATTCCCTATCAGTATGTTTTTTTGGAGTGTGGGAGGAAACCGGAGTACCCGGAGGAAACCCACGCAAACACGGGGAGAACATACAAACTCCTTGCAGATGTTGTCCTTAGTGGGACTAGAACCTAGGACCCCAGCGCTGCAACACTGCAGTGCTAACCACTGAGCCACCGTGCCGCCCTGAATGAAACAAAGATCAACCTGTGCCAGAATAAACAGAAGAAAAAAAAAAGTATGAAGGTTTCTTGGATCAGCTCATGAGCCAAAGCCCAGCACATGCTCAGTAACACATGCTGGAGGCAGTGTGATGGTATAGAGATGCATGGCTTCCAATGGCACTGGGTCACTGGTATTTGACGATGTGACTAAAGGCAGGAGAATCTGGATGAATTCTGAAGTGTACAGGGCTATCCTTTTTTGTTCAGATTCCACCAAATGCAGAAAGGTTGTTTGGACGGCGCTTCACAGTACAGATGGACAATGACCAAAGCATACTGTGATAGCAACCCAGGAGTTTAATGTAAAGTGGAATATTCTGCAATGACCGAGTTAATCACCAGTTCTCAAGCTCTTTGAGCTGCATTACACATGCTTAAAGGACTCTGTCAGCCCAGACTGACTGTTCAAACCAACCACAGGCGGCGTGCATCATGGCGAAACAAATTGTTAAAAACACCTGCCCATCTGTTTTTCCTAGTATCTCCACTTGTCCCTCTTCTTTTGACCACAATGGTTTCATAGAGTGACAGAATGGTGGAGATAGGAAAGAAGCAGGTGGGAAGGTGTATTTGAATTATTAGCCCCGTCAAGATGCATCAAGCACCTGTACTTTGTCAGCACAGAAGGAATGTTCAAACTGAGTCACTTTAAGACAAAAGTTATGGCAGATCCTCAAAAAAGCAACAACTAAAGTCCAGTGCAGAAAAGGCCCAGAAAAGCATCACAAAGAAGGAAACCCAGTGTTTGGTGATATCCATGGCTTCCAGATTTCAGGCAGTCATTGTAGAGAAACCTTTGCAGACAAAGTATAAAAAAATGAACATTTTATTTATAGTAAATTTATTTTGTCCAATTACTTTTGAGCCCCTGAAATGAAGTGGCTTTGGTAAAAAATAGTTGAAATTCCTAAACTTTAAACAGGATATTTTTGTTGAAGCTCTTTAAAATTGAAAGTCTACATTTAATTTGTTTCACTGTGAGTTTGTGTGTAAGCAGCGGGTGAAATAAGTATTGAACACACCAATTTTCCAAGTAAATATATTTCTAAAGGTGCTAAGGACATGCATTTCTCACCAGATCTCTGTAAAAATCTATCCAATCCACACCGGCATAAAAAAAAATAAAAAATCAACCCATAGATGTCCATAAATTTAGTGATGTGTAATAATGAAATGACAGGAAAAAAGTATTGAACACCTAGCAAGAGAGCTGCAAAAAGCAATGGAAAGTTATGACACCAACTGAAATCCATCAGTAATTAGAAAACAATCTTGGCACTTAGTGAAAAATATCAGCTGGTTCAACTGATGGCCTTTAAAAAAGTTTTATTACCAAGGTGCCACACAAGAAATATCTCATGATGGGTAAAGCCAGTGAGCTGACTCAAGACCTTTGCCATCAGATTGTTTTACAACAATTAGGTTACATTGATTACAGAATAATTTCTAAAGGTTCAAGTGAAGTTACATTAAGACCTGGAAACAGGAAGTACAATGGTGTTAAAAAAAATAATTTTCAACCTCCATGGCCTGTGTGCACACTCAAGACTTCATTATTGAACAAAAAGCATGTTCAAGTGCTTTTACAGTTTGCTCAACAACCTATAGACAAGCATTTTAAACACTGGGAGAATTTAGTCTGGTCAGATGAGACCAAAATTTAACTCATCCTACACACTATACGTAACAGTGAAGTTTGGAGGTGGGAATATTATGGTGTGTGGCTGTTTTTAAGTATAGGGCACTGGCAACCTTCATATGATTGAAGGAAGTATGAATGGAAAAATGAAATGTACAGAGAAATTCTTGATAAAAATCTGCTGCCATCTACCAGGATGAGGAATATATAAATGAGGGTAGACATTTTTAGCAAGACAATGATCCCAAATACATAGCCAAAGAAACTCTTGGCTTCAGAGAAAGGAAAAAAGTTGCAAGAATAGTCCAGTAAATCACCTGACCTAAATCCAATAGAAAATGTATGGAAGGAATTAAAGCACAGTGTGTGTAATGCAGCCCAAGGAACCTTCACGATTTTAAGCGTTTGTGTGGAAATATGGACCAAAATCACACCTGAACAATACATGCCACTAGCTTCTCCATACAGGTTGTGTTTTAAAGCTGTCATCACAGTCAGTCTTTTTTTTTTTTTTTATGCAGTATTACATTTCCGTAAGCATTTTCAATACTTTTTCCCTGTAAACATCACTAAGTTTATGGACATCTATGACTTGATTTGTGGATTGGAGGAGTTTTTACTCATCTGGTCAGAAATATTAATTCATAACCTGAAAGCTTAATAATATAGCTTTCATTCCAAAATCTTCAGTTTTACTCAAATTATTTAATGCAAAAATGTATATACTGTATATCAAAAACTACTACATCCAGTGTTTTGTGTGACCTTCATGGATTTAGGGCAGCGTCAAGTCTTTTAGGCAACAAGAAGAAAAAAGAAGGATCCAGCACAAATTCCTTTTTGGTTTAAAAATTAATAATTTCTTCCTTTTATTGATGTATTTAAAAACATATCGAGACCGAAGGTGAAGACACACTTTAACTTATAGGTGCTCTTTACGCAATTCGGACTTAAGAATTAAAAACAACGAAGTCCTTAGTCATAAGACTTTGTTGTTTTTAATTCTTAAGTCCGAAATGTGTAAAGAGCACCTATGCGTTAAAGTATGTCTTCACCTTCGGTCTCTATATGTTTTTAAATACATCAATAAAAGGAAGAAATTATTAATTTTTAAACCAAAAAGGAATTTGTGCTGGATCCTTCTTTTTTCTTCTTGTTGCCGCTTACCTCAGGCTGGTCTGGACCTACCAGCGGATCCGTGCACCCTGAAGATCTGAGCAGTTCGGCGGGCAGGTGAGCTGAATTCCTTTTCCTTTTTCCACATCAAGTCTTTTAGGCATGCAATGAACCAGTGGGTGGTGTATTGCAACATTTTCAAGAATGTCTTTTTTTTTTTTTTTTTTTTTTTTTTAATCCTGGATACTAGATGAAGAATGATGACAACTTCTCTTCAGAATTCCCCGTAGGTATTTTGACCCGGCCATTGAATCACTTTTACCCTGTTCTTCATAAATGCAACACATCTGCATATTTCCAACATGACAATAATCCAAACCGCACCAAGTTGTTAGATCTTTTTTTTTCTTTTTGTGAATTGATAAGTGTTGGTGTATATTTGAACCTTTTTTTTTTTTTACTTTTTTTTTGTATTATACGCTTCCAGTGGCTACTAGATAGTATATAGAGACAGGGAGTAGTATCTTTTGTGAAGTGAAATGTGCAAAATGTAACAATAATAAATGGGTTATATTGGCACAAATTAATAAATGTGTACATAAGGGGTGCACAACGAATTGATATAAATTTGATCCAAAGACCATATTATCATACTGAACAAATCTGAAGTACTGCAAAAATATTTAATAGGGTACTTACATGAATACATCAGTAGAACACCGGCAGTAGATTAATACATAATCAAAACAAAGTTTTGAGTAATGGAGAAGAATTTGGAGAGTTTCTCCTCCAAGAAGAAAAGTGTGAACATGCTTAAATTTACTGAGTTTTTGAAGCACAAACTCCACTAAATCCTCTTCATAATCTCAAATCACAGTTTTGAGGACTTCTCAGTTTTAACGTGAAGCAAGTTGTGGATTGGTACATGATTAGAACCATCCTAAGTACATGAATGCAGCACCAGAACCACCATCAGTACTTGAATACCTTGCCAGGACCACCGTCACTACATGAATACATCACCAGTGATGAATTTTAGTTTCAGGTCAGCCTCATGAACACTTGTACAACGTGAACCTGCAACCAGTAGGTCCTTAACAATGGTAAGTAGATATGGGGAATTGGTGTTAACAGACACCATCAGATTGTAGACCATACAGGAAGCAGTACTCATGAGATGCTGGCAGTATAAAAAAAAAAAAGTTTACATCCAGGTACCTTAACCCGTTCGTCTTACTGTGGGCTCGCAGCGAGCCCGCAGTCATCGCTGCACATGTCTGCTGATCTGATCAGCAGACATGCGGCTAACAGGCCCAGGTGGATCCCTAATCCACCCGCAGCTGTTAACCCATTGTCAGACTCTAATAGTGTGATCTAAAGCACTCCAGCAGGGATTGCGTTATTTCCCGCAGCCATTGGTTGGGATCACAGGGTGCCAATTGGTTAGGTCAGATGCAGTGACCCCTGTTGCTGCCATGACACATTTCCTGTGAAAGCTGGCAAAGCGCCGCTGTTCACAGGAGGGCAACATTTCTCCTGTTCAGAGCGATACTGAAGCATCGCTGTGATCAGCAGAAGCGATCTGACTGTGCAGTCATAAATTCAGTGTAAAAAAAAAAATTCAAATCACTTTCCTTTTGCCCTATTGAGAATTAAACAATAATAATAAGAAAAAAAATTGGTATTTCTGCATTCAGAAATGCCCAACCTATCAAAATATAAAAATCAGTTAATCTAATCGGTAAACTGTGTAGCAAGAGAAAAATTCCCAACAACAAAATTAAGGTTTTTTTGGTCGCCACAACATTGCATTAAAGTGCAGTAACGGGCGATCAAAACATTCCATCTACGCAAAGATACTATGATTAAAAATGCCAGCTCAAGACGCAAAAAATAACCAGTCACTGACCTGCAGCTCCCGAAGAATGAGAACGCTAAGGGTCTTGGAAAAAGGCGACAAAAGCGCAATTCTTTTTTTTTTTTATAATAAACTTCTGGATTTTTTTTCACCACTTGGATAAACTTAAAACTATGCATGTTTGGTATCTACATATGCGTACTGACCTGGGGAATCATAATGCCTGATTAGTTTTACCTTATAGTGAATATAGCAAATAAAAACCCCAAATACAATTGTGCAATTACAGTTTTTTTTTGAAATTTCACTGCACTTGGAATTTTTCCCGGTTTCCAGTACACCATATGGTGAAATTAATGGTTTCATTCAAAAGTACAACTTGTCCCACAAAAAATAAACTCTCATTTGGCAAGATTGATGGAAAAATAAAAAAGTTATGGAAAATCACCAGGGTGTGATGGGGTTAAAGATGACAGTCTATGAAGTCATTCCCATCTCTTTTGCTCCCAACACTTTTGCCATAGTACAGATGCCATGATGAGATGTCACCCCCAGAGCAGATTTTTTTCCTCTTCTGCAGCACTTCCTGACACAGTGCCCTTAAAAATAAAAGCATGCTGTCCCATGAATAAGAATATCTCCCATGGTGTGCCCATTTATAAATAATTGCCTCTCACTGTGCTACCTGTGCAAAATATCCCCTCAACACTGTTCCTCTCTATAATATACTCCACACTAAATCTATCCATAATATCCCCCATACTGCGTCTCTCCATGTCTCCCCCTTGCTGCCCTTCACCATAACATTCCTCCATGCTGTCCTTTTCCGTAATGTCCCTCACACGCACCTCTCCATAGTTCCACAAGAAACCACCTCTCTCCAGAATATTTCCCCCAAGCTGCCCCTTCCCATAATATTCTCCCCACACAGCTACACTCTATAATATTCTGCTCAGATTGCCCCTTTCCGCAATATCCCCACACACTGCCCTTATCCGTAATGCCCTCCTGCACTCACCTCCATAATATAAGCCTCCACAACTCTTTTCTATATCTCCCAAACAACCTGCACCTCTCCATAATATCCCAAACACTGCCCCTCTCTGTAATGTCTCTCCCACACTGCACCTCTCTGTAATGTTCCCACACACCCTCATCCTCTCCATAATGTCCCCCACACACTATATTCTCCATAATTTCTCACACACAGCTCATACATAATGTCCCCCACGCACTGCCCTTCTCCATAATTTTTCACACACAGCTCCTCTATAATATTCCCCCACACACTGCCCCTCCCTGTAATGTCCCCCACATAACCTGCCGCTCTCAATAATCTCACCCACATACCCTGCCCCTCTCCATTATGTCCTCCACACATATTGGCCATCTGCATAATGTCATCCACACACCTTGCTCTTTCAATAATGTCCCACTCAAACCCTTCCCCTTTGCATACTTTGCCAACGTCTCAATTTCCCCCCTCGTTGCCCCATTTGATGCCTTTATAGTAACATCAACCCCTTTTCCTACAATAGGTTATTAAATTTTAGGAGTGCTAACTGTTTCCGGCTTGCCTCCTCTGCACTGAAGCACCAGTGACAGCATAAGTGTGATAAGGTCACAGCCTGGTCACCTCATCACACCGCTGCACGTTGGAGCAGGGCATGATGACATGTGCACTGCTCTACACATCCCTGCACCACAGTGTTCAACTGTATTTGAGTCTGAAAGACGCAAATAAAGTTGATTTACGGAAGATGAGAATCGGAGAATCCCCATTCATCCCGGATCGCACAACACCAATCTGCGGGCCACATGGACCACGAGCCGCATGTTGTGCAAGCATGGTATTCATTATTATAAAACCATATTGTGATTTTGGGACTAAACCTTCTAAATTCACTTTTAACCAAGCATACAAAGACATTTAGATGAAGGTTTCATCAGTGATCGTTATCTGATCCTAAGCAATTAAGCTGGTGTCACACATAACGACGACGACAACGACGTCGCTGCAACGTCACCATATTCTGTGACGTTGCAGCGACCTCAACAGCGACGTCGCTGTGTGTGACACATAACAACGATCAGACCCCTGCTGCGAAATCGTTGCTCGCTCCTGAATGCTCGAAGTCATTTTTTGATCGCTGCTAGCCCGCTGCGCCATGCTGATAAGCTGATAATCCTTGTGTTTGACACCGCAGCAGCGACGCTACGCTACGTCTGAAACCACACAACGACCGTCGACGTCGCTATGATCGCTGCTCCGTCGCTGCTTTTTCTAACATGTTTGACAGCTTACGAACGATCATCTATGGTCGCTGCTACGTCACAGAATATGGTGACGTTGCAGCAACGTCGTTGTCGTCGTCGTTATGTGTGACCCCAGCTTTAGGCTCTGATACAACAGTAAATATTAATTTCTCCTCAGTTACATATTGTAATATTTGTATTTTTTTTCGACCGTTCCTTCTACATCTCTTTCCTAATATCCTAAATTATAGTTCTCTAATGTTTTGTAATGAAGCAGGAAGTGTGTGATCTTCAAATAACAATTACTTATGTTGAGATGTATAAATTATGTGTCTGTAAAATCCAGTTGTTTGACAATAATTACCGGTCTCATGTGAAATTGTTTCTGGAGTCAGTTACATTAATGGCATGTTAATGCTATTGTTCCATACAATATTTATTATGACTTCAGACTCCTTTATAAACCAATTCTACAGCAGAGACTGCGATTTACTTCCATACTATTTAAAATCTCCTATCCTTTATGACAGCAATGATGAAAATATTCAGCGCTGTACATCGACATCATGGGGTCCAATAGCAGTCCAATACTACTTCCTCTCCAAAAAAAAAAAAAAAAAATCAGCGAGAAGTGGTTGGCCACAACAGCCAGTAGATTCATTTGTTTATTGGCCAGGCATCGTAATCAGGACCAGGTTTGCAGAAGTTTGTGGATGCCAGGCAAGGGGCAAAGCAGTTATGAGGACGCCACCATTGGAGATACGTCACTGCCAATACAGGAACAAAGGAAAGTATTCCAGTCCGGTATATGGCAAAGGACTCTTACATGGGACTGTAATATGTTCAGAATGCTTGCTTGCCATGCTTACCTGATACATCCATATTTTATAAATACATCTTTGTTATAGCTGTACTATACACACACCGTGTTCTACTACATCCCTGGGGCACAGACACACCACTCTGCTATAGCCATAGTGTATATACAGTGCTATTGACATAAATTTCTTATCAAATGATGGTAAGAACCCTTCCAATCCACAGAGGAAAATAAATCAAACCATAAATGTCCATAAATTATGTGTAATAATGAGAAATGATACAGAAAAAAGTGTTGAGCACATAAAAAAAGAGATGTGCAAAAAGCCATGGAAAGTCTTGACACCAGCTGAAATCTATCAGTAATTAAGTCCTGCCACTTAGTGAAAAATATCAGCTGGTTCAACTGATGGCCTATAAAAAGGTGTCCCATTACCAAGGTGCCACACAAGAAACATCTCATGATGGGTAAAACCAGTAAGCTGTCTCCAGACCTTAGTAACCTTATTGTTTCAAAACATACTGATGGCATTGGTTGCAGAAGAATTATGTAATTACTGAAGGTTCCAGTGAATAATGTTGGGGCCATAATCTGGAAGTGGAGAGAACATTATTTCATCGTAAAGCATGATCTGATCAGGTGCTCTCTGCAAGATTTCTGACAGGGGATTTAAAAGAATTATCATAAAGTTATCCAAGACCAAGAACTACCTGCGGAGAGCTACAAAAAGACCTGGAAACAGGTACTATTGTTTCAAAGAAAATCAATATCGTGGAAAGCCCTTTCATGGGAGAGCAAATTAAAGCGAGATACAAAGGATCTCTAGACCTGCCACCAGGATTGGGGGGTGAGCATACTTGTTTTTTTAAATCATTATTACATGGCTTAGGAGTTGCAGGGGTTGTGGTGGCAGTATAGCTTGAATGGGTGAATATACTGTGGGTCATCATACTGTATATAGGGAAGTTATAGGGAATCATACTGTGCATATGGGCCATCATACTGTGTATAGGAAGGCTATAGGGAATCATTTTGTGTAAGAGGGGCTACTGGCCATCATATTGTGTAACTGCACCGTACACACACTGTATGGTCTGCAGAGCACTGCTGTACAACTGATATTACCAATATATGGTCAATGCATTGTGGGTATATCAGTCCTGGTGATTTTAGTTAGTGATCAATATAGTGGTATATGCTGGTAATATGGGATTATGGCCTGGCGCTATAATTTGTCTATTCTATTGCAATATTTACGATATTATTGGTACAGTCATGTTTATTAAGTGTTGTACACCCCTGAATAAATTGTCAGCAAGCACTAAAGCTTCACAAATACTATTGCTGTTTAATATGCATACTGTTAGGATTCAGCTCCGCTTACCAGTCCAGTAGTTGTCACGTGATCGTAAGTTAGCGATAGCCTACTTGCAGTAAGGCCCGTTTCACACGTCAGTGAAAAACACAGACGTTCTTAACTGACATGTAAAACACGCACATGTCCCTCCGTGTGCTGTGATTCACGACACACGTGGGTTGTCTAAGTGCAATCCGGGCTCCGTTCTCCGTGGTCCGTGATTGCACATAGAGATTAACTCACCTATGCCCACTCCCGCTCTCCATGGACGCTCCCGCGGTGCAGCATCCGGCCGGCGATGACCCCCGCAGCAGCTGCTTCCGGGTCGGCTGTGTCGTGCATTCATAAATATGCACGACAGTAATGAGCCGGCTCAGAAGCAGCAGGCAGAACAGGCTGCACAGAGCGCCGCTGAAGCCGGGTGAGTAAAACTGATTTTTATTTTATATGCACGTTTTTTTCTGGCACGTGTTTCACGGATCACACCACTGCGTGGTCCGTGGGACATCAGTGATGCCAGAAAAAAAATTGACATGTCTCCATGCGGCAATCACGGACACACAGGTACGCCGCACGGAGACAAGGTCAGTGAAAAATCACTGATATGTGAGCAGACCCATTGATTATAATGGGTCTGCGTATGTCAGTGATTCTGGTACGTAGAAAAAAAAGCACAAACATACCAGAATCACTGACGTCTGAAACAGGCCTTAGTGACACTACTACTACTTGATGAAAATTTACAATACTTTAAATGATCATTATAATGACATTATTCTGTCACTATGTGGCTGTATTATGTAGTCAAGATGTAATGGTACTATTTAAAGGGATTGTTACTGTGCTGAGATACCGTAATCTCACACATACTCTTTTTTTTTACTTCCTCCCCTGCACAGGAGCTGTGGTATGATCAGACCATGTCCCTGTATGGTCAGACACCTCCATTACACAGTACAGAGCAGGGACACATATATAAGATTATCTCCGCACAGGAACATTATTTTTTTTTATTTTTTTTTTTTATTATTTAACTTTTATTAACATTATTAATAACACAGGAAACACCGTATTGTACAGAATAAAGCACAATGTCAGAACACAAGCATTGTATCGAGGAATTGTTAGCAGATGAAATGCTAAAATATGGGGAGATACAAAACTCAAGACTGTATAAACAACGATGAGAGCTGTAACCGACAACTGTCGGAGGATCAACATAATACCTTTTTATACTCTATAACGAGGCCACCTTAGAAGAGTGAACAAAACCGGGGCCGTAACTCAAGTGTGAGTTGGCAGAATATAAGATACTGTGTAAAACATGAACAAGAAAGAAAAAGAGAGAAAAGAAAGTCAGAGAAGAAAAAGGTGGGAGGGTTGGGGTCAAAAAGGGTAGATAAATCTGTCAGGATGGAGTGGGAGGTGGGGGGGGGGAGGTTCCAGACACTGACAGTGCAAATTCAACCCGTCTCCAAGTCAACCTGTCTCCAACAGTGAAATGTAATCATCAGATCCCTTAAACTCTGTCCAGTTATACCAAGTTCTAACGAACCGGTCTTGAGAGTTTTGAATTATGGAAGTGAGGTCTTAACATCGTCTCGTTTATCCTGGCGAACCACATAGCCATCATAGAAGGGTTACCTTTTTTCCACAAGCGAGGTATGCAAGCTCTGGCTGCCATGATCAAGTGTCGTAGTAAGGAATTCTTGTACTTTTTCGTTGAAATGTCACAATGATGTAAAAGGACAAGGGCTTGATCCAGAGCAGTGGTCAAGCTAGTAACTTTATGTATAACTGTTTGTACATTCCCAAAACAGGACAAGGCACCTACATGACTAGAAAATATGCATCAGACAGAGTGGGCTCACTTCTGGGAAGATTGAGTGCAGTCTAGTAGGAACTCTGTACCATCTGGTAAGCAACTTAAAACTCGCTTCCTGATCACAGGACGAGATAGAGGACATATCTTTTCCCATTGGGCCTCAGAAAACTGGATTTGAAGATCGTCCTCCCATTGTGATTGAAATTTGGTTTTAGGGGTACTTTGCATGTTGCGACATCGCTAGCATCAGCTAGCGATGCCGAGCGCGATAGTACCCACCCCCGTCGCACATGCGATATCTTGTGATAGCTACCGTAGCGAACATTATCGCTACGGCAGTTTCACACGCACATACCTGCCCTGCGACGTTGCTCTGGCTGGCGATCCGCCTCCTTCCTAAGGGGGCGGGTCGTGCGGCGTCACAGTGACGTCACACGGCAGGCAGCCAATAGAAGCGGAGAAGCGGAGATGACTGGGACGTAAACATCCTGCCCACCTCCTTCCTTCCGCATAGCCAGTGGAGGCAGGTAAGGAGATGTTCCTCGCTCCTGCGGCTTCATACACAGCGATGTGTGCTGCCGCAGGAACGAGGAACAACATCGTATCTCCTATTGGTGCGACATTATGAAAATAACCGACGCTACACAGATTCTAACCTTAGATTTTCGACGCTTTTGCGATCGTTTATCGGCGCATCTAGGCTTTACACGTTGCGACGTCGTTACCGGCGCCGGATGTGCGTCACTTTCGATTTGACCCCGACGATATTGCAGTAGCGATGTCGCAACGTGCAAAGTACCCCTTAGTGTTCCCAGTGGGTGTGTTAATAAGATTATAAGCCATAGAGAGGGTATGTCCAATGGGACCCGTGCTTATACATTCCTTTTCAAAAGGTGTCATAGAGTTAGAAAAATCGGATGTAGGAGGAAGGGATTTCAAGAAATGTGTTAATTGGTTGGCTCTCCATACATCGAGGGCACAGGGAGTTTGGGAGCTCCTTTGTTGGCCACTGCTCTAACTGTAAAGAACCCTTTCCTATTTAGCTGTCGGAATCGCTTTTCTTCCACTCGCAGTGAATGCCCCCTGGTCCTTAGTATTGTCTTCGGAAGAAATAAGTCATGTGCGAGTCCTTTATATTGACCACACATGTATTTATACATATAAATGAGATCTCCTCTGAGACGTCTTTTTTCTAAGCTAAACATATCTAACTTTTTCAACCTGTCGTCATATGGGAGGCATTCCATTCCTTGTAGTAGTCTAATTGCCTGCCTTTGAACTGACTCTAACTTCTGAGTGTCCTTTTTAAAATGTGAAGCCCAAAACTGAATCCCATATTCCAGATGTGGCCTTACAAATGATTTATAGAGGGGTAACAATACGTTGGGATCACGGGATCTAATCTCTCTTTTTATACACCCTAGAATCTTGTTTGCTTTTGCAGCTGCTGCTTGTCATTGAGTGCTGCTGCTCAGCTTATTTGTAATAAGAATACCCAAGTCCTTCTCCTGTTCTGTAGTCCCGAGTTTACTTCCATTTAATGTATACGCAGTTATAGGATTACAACGTCCTAGGTGCATTACTTTACATTTATCAACATTAAATCTCATTTGCCAAGTATCTGCCCATTCTGACATCTTATCCAGATCTTTTTGTAATATTATACTATCAAGGTCCGTTTTTAATATCCTACATAGTTTGGTGTCATCAGCAAAGACTGACACTTTACTATCAATCCCATCCACAAGGTCATTAATAAAGAGATTAAAAAGAATTGGTCCTAGCACAGATCCCTGCGGCACCCCACTGCTGACTATGGCCCATTTAGAGAATGTTCCATTTATGACTACTCTTTGTTTCCTATCTTTTAGCCAATTCCTTACCCAGTTGCATATAGTTTCCCCTAGTCCTTGCTTCTGGAGCTTTAGTATAAGGCTATTATGTGGTACAGTATCAAATGCCTTTGCAAAGTCCAAATAAATCTCATCAGCTGCATTACCAATATCCAGGTTTGCACTTACCCCCTCATAGAACCCCAACAGGTGGGTTAGACACGATTTATCTTTCATGAATCCATGCTGTCTGTCAGTTATTATATTATTTTCTGCAACATATTTTTGCATGTCATCCCTTAAAATGCCCTCAAAAACTTTGCATACTACTGATGTCAGGCTTACTGAACGGTAGTTGCCTGGATCTACCCTCTTACCTTTCTTAAATATCGGTACCACATCAGCAATCCTCCAATCCTGAGGCACCAACCCTGTTACAAGCGAGTCTAAAAAGATAAGATACAGCGGTCTGTCAATTACGGAGCTCAATTCCCTCAATATTCGTGGATGAATGCCATCTGGCCCTGGGGATTTGTCAATGTTTAATTTACTCAGACGTAGGCGTACTTCTTCTTGTGTTTAATTATATCGGGTGGTGAACTTTGATTTTTCACTTGTTGAATGATGCCTGGTACAGTCAGTTCCTTGGTGAACACAGAAGAGAAATGCCTATTTAATATCTCAGTCTTTTGTTTGTCCTCTATAACTAACTTGTTATTATATTTTAAGGGGCCAATACTATCCTTTGTTTTCCTTTTGGCATTAATGTATTTATAAAAGATTTTGGGATTTATTTTAATGTCATTGGCGATTTTTGTTTCAGTAGCTAGTTTTGCTTGTTTGATTTCTTTTTTGCATTGCCTATTGATATCTTTATACTCCTGAAATGCTATTTCTGTATTCTCAGCCTTCAAGATTTTAAATGCCCTTTGTTTTTGTTTTATTATACTTTGTACAGTCTTATTTATCCATAGTGGTTTCTTTTTAGTCCGGGACGTTTTATTACCAGAGGGTATAAGTTTTTTACAGGACTCTAGCAGTATATCCTTAAACTTTCCCCATTTATGTTCAGTATCCCCAGTTACCATGACTTTGTCCCAATCTACACATTTAAGCTCTTCCCTTAATTTGTTGAAATCAGCTTTCCTAAAATTCCAGGTTTTAGCATTTCCCCTTTGAAATGTTTTATTGAATATTACGTTGAAGCTTACCATATTATGATCGCTGGTGCCCAAGTGCTCCCGGACCTGTAGATCTGAAATTGTATCCGGTCTATTTGACAGGACCAAATCTAGCAAATTATCTCCCCTCGTCGGTTCATCTACCATCTGAGAGAGGTAATTGTCTTGAATGGTAGATAAGAGTTTACAGCTTTTAGCACAACCAGAAGTTTCTATGTCCCACTGTATGTCTGGATAGTTGAAATCCCCCATAATAAGAACCCGATTATTATTATTAGCTGCCTTTTCAATTTGTTCCAGCATTTCACCCTCTATTTGTTCAGGTATGTTAGGAGGCTTATAGCAAACTCCAATTAGCATTTTTCCATTATTCCCCTCCCCATGTACATTTACCCATACTGACTCTACATTGTTGCAGTTCCCCCCAATGTCATCATTCAACACAGGTTTTAGGTTAGATTTGATAAATATACACACCCCACCACCTTTTTTGTCTTTCCTGTCCCTCCTAAATGTACTATAACCCTGTATGTTTGTCACCCAGTCATGGCTTTCATCCAGCCAGGTTTCCATAATGCCGACCACATCATAATCCATGGTTGACATAAGAGTCTCCAATTCATTCATTTTGTTTGCAAGACTTCTTGCATTTGCCAGTAGACATTTAATCCTATTAACACCTTTATTACTCCTAGCCTCCCTACGTTCCTTGCATGTCCCATCCCCCCCTAATCCTTCATTGACCCCTACCATCTCACTGTCTCTATCTGCTCTATCTATCCCCTTTTTTGCTCCACTACCCTCCCTCCCCCCAGATCCTAGTTTAAAAGCTCCTCCATCCGTCTGACCCTTTTCTCCCCCAGCACAGCTGCACCTTCCCCATTGAGGTGCAGCCCGTCCCTACCGTAGAGCCTGTAGCCGACTGAGAAGTCAGCCCAGTTCTCCATGAGCCCGAACCCTTCCTTCCTGCACCAATTTCTAAGCCACGTATTTATCTCCCTAAGCTCCCGCTGTCTTTCTAGTGACGCTCGTGGCACCGGTAGTATTTCTGAAAACACCACCTTGGAGGTCCTGGACTTCAGCTTCTCTCCTAGTTCCCTGTAATCATTTTTAAGGACCTTCCACCTGCCTCTAACTTTGTCATTAGTACCAATGTGCACCATGACTGCTGGGTTTTCCCCAGCCCCACCCAGCAATCTGTCTATCCGATCCGCAATATGCCGAACCCGAGCACCCGACAGACAACACACTGTTTGGCATTCACGGTCTCTGCGACAGATGACCCTGTCTGTCCGCCTAATTATAGAGTCCCCTACCACTAACATCTGTCTGGGCTTTGCTGCACTCCTATTTCCCTCCTTCCTACAGCAGTTGTTTTCCTGGTTGCTAGGAGCAACGTCCTGCTGTAGTGACCCTAGTCCTGGCCCTTCATTCCTAATATCAGCCAAACAGGCATATTTACTAGGTTGTGCAAGGTCAGGACTAGGCTCCCTGACACTTTTCCCCCTACCTCTTCTTCTGTTACCCAACTACCTACCTCTGGGTCCTGATCTTCTCTACCTCCACCCTCCTCCATATCACTGGCCCCAGCCAGAGAAAGCTCAGTGAGCTCTTAACTCCTCTCCAGGTTTGCAATGCCCCTGAGTGTTGCAAGCTGCTTATTTAGATCAGTTACCTTGGCTTCCAAATACGCAACATGCTTGCAACGAGTGCAGACATATTCACCCTCGAACGGCTGCTCAAGGCATGCATACATCTGACAAGATACACACCTGGTAGCATAGTGCATGGAGCACCTATTAAATGGGGATAAACGTTAAAGTAGAAAAACAAGAGGGAAAAAAAAAATGGGAAACGTATAAAGATAAATTCAAACTATGCTCTTGTGTCAAACTATGTAATTGTGTTGAAACTGTGCCACACTTATCTTCAAATCCTGCACACTTTGCTTCAGCACCTCGCTTGCTCTGGCTGGTTTATATAGTTCTACAGGACTTCCAGAAGCTGCCAGAAGCTTCTAGAAACAGGTGTGACTAATGCTACTGATTAAATCCCAAGACAAACTTTTTTTTTTTGCTTTTTAACAGTATCACAGACAAACAGACAAACAATTTCCTAATGAAATTAAACAATTACAGTTATCACCACTATGTAATTGTGTTGAAACTATGCCACACTTATCTTCAAATCCTGCACACTTTGCTTCAGAACCTCGCACGCTCATGTTCATTTTACAAATTGCAATCCTCCGAAACCATGTGAAAGTGTTCTTCCTCCACCTAGAGCAATCATTTTGGACTTCCTGTAATATCTTAGGAAAATTTAGGGAGAAGGTCTGGCGGGTGTCCCTTTGGAGCACAGCGCCTAGTTATTTGATCGAAGAGTTCGCCCAGTGAAATTTGTAAGACCTCTTCAATAGTGCCAAGGCAGTGTGAGCTGAATTAATGTTTAATGCCTCCGATTACGCTAGGTTAATTTTAAAATTGGATAGCTTCCCGTACATTTCAAATTCAGTCATGAGAGCTGGTAGAGTAGATAAGGGGTTACTGATAAAAAACAAAAAATCGTCTGCATAAGCTGCAATTTTGTATGGTGCACCTTTAATCATGGGGCCTTGTATGTTAGTGTTAGAACAATTCCTCCGGAAGATCAGGAATAACACTATCGATAGTATGAAAATCAAGGGGGAGTGTGATCACCCCTGCCTTGTTCCGTTAAATATAGAAAAATCAGAGGAGAGGAATGTGACGGGGTGTACAGCAGAGCAAGGAGAGACAACAGGCCGAGGATGATCCAACAGGTTTAGTAACAGGAATACAGGAACAGCACACGACAAGTCCAAATAAAACAGATTCAGGGGCACCTCCTGATAATCCAAAGTGCCAGATCACGACGTAATAGTCCTTTTCAGAGTCCCAGAAATCCCACACAATCCACTGGATGGCGAGATCTGTCCGCAGAATCAGATCTCGCTCCCTTCCTCTTCAAAACTCAGCTCCCAACTGCACTTAGAAACAGGAGTGTATTGTCTGAGCTCGTGGGCCCGCCCCTCAAGGGTAGGGGTCTATGCAATGGTTGGGCCCACTAGAAGATTCTAGAAGGTTGGCTCCGAGATGTCTACAGGTTTGTGTAGTTGGCGTTATCCACTGCTTACGAAACAATAGGAAGTTCCCCTGGCTGTGTGGAGAAGAGATAATTGCATTATGGGCCCAGAGACACAGGAGATGGGGGGAAGGTATGGTTACTTACATCCCAAGACATTTCAAAGTGTTCAGTAAGTACAACCAAAGGAAAGTTACATCACATCCTGACATAGTATTACAGCAAATACAGTGAGAAGGTAAAATACATCACATGGCATCTTTTACAAAAAATATGGGATGGAGAAAAGCACATACATCATGACAAGGAATCCATTCACTTTCACCTTGGCCGACGGTTTTGAATATAAAGCTGAGATCCAGGCGAGCATGTTAGGTCTGAGGCCAATTCGACAGAGTGTCTAAAACATAAATGTCCAATTCACACTGTCAAATGCCTTCTCTACATCAGTAACAAGCAGCATCAGGGGTAGAGATTTCAGCTTTGCTCTGTAAATAAGGTTTAGAGCCTTAAGACCCAGTCACACACAACGAGATCGCTAACGAGATCGTTGCTGAGTCACAGTTTCTGTGACGCAGCAACGATCTCGCTACCGATCTCGTTATGTAAGACACCTACCAGCGGTCAGGCCCCTGGTATGAGATTACTACTCGTTGCCAAATGGTCTGGACCATTTTCTTCAAAGGCGATGTCCTGGTGGGCAGGATGCATCGCTGTGTTTGACGCCTACCAATGACCTCCTAACACGGTCCCAACACCTGCCGAGATCGTTATACAGGTCGCTGATCGTTACTGCGTCGTTGGTAAAGTCTTACTGTGTGATATCTCACCAGCGACTTACCAGCAATCCTTATCAGGACATATCGTTGTCAGGATCACTGATAAGTCGTTGTGTGTGACTGGGCCTTTAGTTGTGTTATCTCTAGCTTCTCTACCACCCACAAAGCCTGCCTGAATAGGGTGAATGAGTGATGGTAAAGAAAGAGCCAATCTAAATGCTATTATTTTCGCAAATAGTTTGATATCTACGCTGAGAAGTGATATCAGCCTGTAATTGGAACAGAGGGAAGGGTCTTTCCCTATTTTATGTGTGACCGAAATGTGGGCTCTCAAAGAGTCTACTGGCAGTCTCGACCCCCCAGGGATAGAGTTCAGGCACCTGATAAGGTGTGGAGACAGGGACTTCAGAAATAGTCTGTAATAGGGGAGTGTAAAGGGTGCTTTACACGCTGCGACATCGCTAGCGATCTCGTTAGCGATGTGACACACCAGATAGCAGATAAGATTTGCCGAGATCGCACATAGGTAATTTTTTTTTTTTGTAGCGCTGGTCACATGTGCTATCTCTGCAAATCGTATGTGTGATCTGGCGTGTTACATCGCTAACGAGATCGCTAGCAATGTCGCAGCGTGTAAAGCACCCTTAAGACCATCGGGACCCGCAGAATTCGACTCTGTGCTTTTATATACCAGGCTTGCAATTATCCCAGTTTGGCCGTGCTTTGGCAGATATTGTGACAAAATGTGTACATGCCACACGCCTAATTTGTTACATATTTTAGACCATTCAGAAAATGCCTACTTTTTAGACCACTTTATTTATTAAACAGTACTGATGGGAGGACTCTCAAATTACCAAATCAACGGGACTAAACAGATTTAAAAAAAAAAAAAAAAAGGGTCTGGTCGAAATTGTCGGATGTCTGACCGTACACCGGTCCCCATATAAGTCTATGGGGACCAGAATCCAGCACTTAAAAATGATGGTAGAAGGGATAGGGGGATTTGAGTGAGCACGCTATACTTACCGAGTCTCTGGCACTTCTGTAACTGCTTCCCAGCCGCTATTTCTACTTCCGGAGCCAGGCATTATCACTCATGCATATGCACTGCTTCCTCCGCCCACTGGCAGTTCTGGCATCTGTGATTGGAAGTAGTCAGACGTGCCTCCAGCCTTTGTGACAGTGTCCGACTGCAACCAAGCACAGACCTGTCTGCAGATCACGGTCGTGGTCTAAAACTAAATAAACAAAAAATATTGGATTATGATGCCCAGTATGGATATCTCTGTAGTAAGCTCGGTTCTGCTCTTTTATCTCTGTAGTAAGGTCGGTTCTGCTCCCATATCTCTGTAGTAAGCTCGGTTCTGCTCCCTTATCTATGTAGTAAGGTCGGTTCTGCTCCCATATATCTGTAGTAAGCTCGGTTCAGCTCCTTTATCTATGCAGCAAGCTCGGTTCTGCTACCATATCTCTGCAGTAAGCTCGGTTCTGCTCCCATATCTCTGTAGTAAGCACTGTTCTGATCTTGTATCGCTGTAGTAAGCTCGGTTCTGCTCCCATATCTCTGTAGTAAGCTCAGTTCTGCACCCTTATTTCTGTAGTAAGCTCGGTTCTGCTCCCGTATCTCTATAGTAAACTCAGTTCTGCTCCCATATCTCTGTAGTAAGCTCGGTTCTCCTCCCATATCTCTGTAGTAAGCTCTGTTCTGCACCCTTATCTCTGCAGTAAGCTCGGTTCTGCTCCCATATTTCTGTAGTAAGCTCGGTTCTGCTCCCTTATCTATGTAGTAAGGTCGGTTCTGCTCCCATATATCTGTAGTAAGCTCGGTTCAGCTCCTTTATCTATGCAGCAAGCTCGGTTCTGCTACCATATCTCTGCAGTAAGCTCGGTTCTGCTCCCATACCTCTGTAGTAAGCACTGTTCTGATCTCGTATCGCTGTAGTAAGCTCGGTTCTGCTCCCATATCTCTAGTAAGCTCAGTTCTGCACCCTTATTTCTGTAGTAAGCTCGGTTCTGCTCCCGTATCTCTATAGTAAACTCAGTTCTGCTCCCATATCTCTGTAGCTCGGTTCTGCTCCCATATTTCTGTAGTAAGCTCGGTTCTGCTCCCTTATCTCTGCAGTAAGTTTGGTTCTGTTCCCATATCTCTGCAGTAAGCTCGGTTCTGTTCCCATATCTTTGTAGTAAGCTCCTTGCAGTTCCCATATCTATGTAGTCATCTTGGTTCTGTTGCAGTATCTATGTAAGCAGTAAACGTGGTTCTGTTCCCATATATATGTACCAGTCTGTTCATAAAACCTGTTACCAATGCTGCTTTAATGCAGCAGCCAGAAATAAACAGACTAACGGTGGCCGCCGTAACTTGAGGGCCACTGCCTTATAATTGCCCCCCAGGCTAAAATGTGCCAGCCAGCCCCTGACTATATACTATACAGCACAACTCTGTACTGGGATTGTGGCATCTGTAGGAAAATATTGAGTACTCAGTGATTCTTTTGATACATCTACTTTGTTGACCTTGTGTTATGTACATATGATCAATGAGAGCAGTTTTAACACAACTAACTTATTTCTTTTGGTATACGAGTATATAGACGACATGGTTTCATTGTTTCCAGCCTTAATTCTATGTCTTTCAGTGGAGTCATTGAATTTGCGTGGTATAGTGTGTAGACAGCTGCTGGAGGTATTTGCAGTCGTACAGTTATTATAGTGTCTGCCTTACCTGCTTATTACATTAAGGAAATGTTTAATTAAAACTTGTATATAGCTGTATATTCCACATCACCAGCAGCAAACAATGCACTGAAGAAACTCAGGCAGAGTCATCGTGTTGGTTTAGCTAGTGTGCTGCTTCTGACTTATTAATATGGACTGGTCATAATTCCCATATTAATACGTGGTACCGCTGATAATATGGAGTTATTTTACCACAACTAATAGTTATGAGAAAATTGCACTCTTGACCTAAGGTACACTTCAGTGAATGGGAAAAAAAAAAAAAAGATATTTCTAGATATTTTGCTTTTTCTACAATGCTTTGTATGTGAAGCTGCAGATTTAGAGCTCAGTGTGCCTTTCCTCTGAAGCATGTTCATTTTCTCTTCCCTTCTCTTAAGGTGGTGTCACACACAGCGACAACGACAACGACGTCGCTGCTACGTCACCATTTTCTGTGACGTTGCAGCGACGTCCTGTCGCAGTCGCTGTGTGTGACATCCAGCAACGAGCTGGCCCCTGCTGTGAGGTCGCCACTCCTTGCTGAATGTCCAGCTTTATTTTTTGGTCGTCGCTCTCCCGCTGTGACGCACAGATCGCTGTGTGTGGCAGCGAGAGAGCGACGAAATGAAGCGAGCAGGAGCCGGCGTCTGGCAGCTGCGGTAAGCTGTAACCAAGGTAAACATCGGGTAACCAAGGTGGTTACCCGATATTTACCTTCGTTACCAGCCTCCGCCGCTCTCACGCTGCCTGTGCTGCCGGCTCCTGCTCTCTGCACATGTAGCTGCAGTACACATCGTTTAATTAACCCGATGTGTACTGTAGCTAGGAGAGCAAGGAGCCAGCGCTAAGCAGTGTGCGCGGCTCCCTGCTCTCTGCACTGTGACATGTAGCTGCAGTACACATCGGGTTAATTAACCCGATGTGTATTGTATCTAGGAGAGCACGGAGCCAGCGCTAAGCAGTGTGCGCGGCTCCCTGCTCTCTGCACTGTGACATGTAGCTGCAGTACACATCGGGTTAATTAACCCGATGTGTACTGTAGCTAAGCTAGGAGAGCATGGAGCCAGCGCTCAGTGTGCGCGACTCCCTGCTCTCTGCACATGTAGCGACGTTATGATCGCTGCTTCGGCTGCTGTGTTTGACAGCTTAGCAGCGATCATAACAGCGACTTACAAGGTCGCTGCTACGTCACAGAAAATGGTGACGTAACAGCGACGTCGTTGTCGCTGTCGTTTAGTGTGACCCCAGCTTTAGTGCTTTGGGCTCTTTGGCCCCATTTTGCCATTCTTTGTGCCTGTGGGCTTTTTTTTCTTTGCATCCAATTCATTATTCTATTTGTGCCATTTTGGAAGTTGATTTTATATTTCCTTGCCTGTCTTTTTTTTGTTTTTTGCTTTGTGGGTAGAGTCTAATATTTCCAGATGTTTTAACCTGATTCGTCAAATGCAACTTGTTTAAACAGTCGCCAAATTTGACCCAGTTTTACTCCAGTTACTCCCAGGTATTTTTTGAGTTTGCCAATTTTTTTTCGTAATTTTTGCACAAAGTCCCGATTTTGGCAAAATGCTGCAAAAATAGTTAAAGGAAGAAAGCATTTTTTTTTGTTTGCACCAAATAATTAATTAAAGAAATTTGATTACTTTGATGCCAATAATGGTAACTAATACCACAAGATAAAAAAGGAAAGTGACTTTACAAATAGGGCTGAATTGGGGCCTTTATAACCACTGTATGGTCTAGCCCAGGGTTCCCCAACTCCAGTCCTCAAGGCCCACCACAAGTGCATGTTTTCAGGATTTCCTTAGCATTGCACTGCTGTTGGAACCAGCACCTGGGCAGGTAATTACATTAACACCTGTGCAATACTAAGGAAATCCCAAAAACCTGCACTGTTGGTGGGCCTTGAGGACTGGAGTTGGGGACCTCTGGTCTAGCCCACCATGCTGGCGTTCAGTTTCAGGGTGTTGGCAATCTTCGTATAGCCTACGCCATCTTTATTGTAGAGCAGGGATCCACAACCTGTAGCTCAGGAGCCACATGTGACTCGCGGACCTGTGATGTGTGGCTTGCGCTGGCCCTGGGAAACTGGTGCCTTGGCGGTGGCGATGTCTCCCCTTTACGGTTGGACGGTTGCCTTCAATCGGGACTTGGTTGTTGGGAGACCTGGTGGTCCCCTTCACTGACGGATTTGGCAAATTATGGCGACTCCTAGCCTTGCCGGGATCCGAAAGGCCCCTGCCCTGGTGCTGACTGTTCTTTGTATACCGCTCCGGTACTGCCGGGTCACCACCCGTCCACGGTCCTTTCGGCAACCTCCGAGCAATCTCTCCTGCAGATGGTCACCGCCGTCTGTCAACCTTGCTGTCTCAGTCCGGGGCACACACCCGGACTAACTTCAGGCTTCTTGCTGTCACTTTTCTCCTACTACTTCCACACTCTGTCTTAGCTGTTTACTCCTTCACTTCCCTAGCTTATCTCTGCTCCACACTCGAGCTCTGCCTGAGCTAACTGCCTGGTTTTCCCGCCTCCAGGGCTGTGAACTCCTCGGTGGGCGGAGCCAACCGCCTGGCCCACCCCCTGGTGTGGACATCAGCCCCTGGAGGAAGGCAACAAGGATTTAAGTTTTGACTTTGGTGTTCCTGCAGGGAATGTGGGGTGCGTGTGTGTTGTGACCTGTGACCCCTGGCTTGCCCAGGGCGTCACACACACACACACACACACCATTCATACAGCTCTGGGGGTATACAGCACTGGGATGGGGGACAACTGAGTGTTGTGGTGGGTATACAGCACTGGGGTCAGGGAACAGAATTCTGGGAGGGTATACAGCACTGAGGTTGGGGGACAGACAGTTCTGGGGGTGTATACAACACTGGGGTCAGGGGACACAGTTCTGAGGGTATACAGGCAGTGCTGGGGTTGGGGGCAGACAGTTCTGGGGAGGTATACAGGCAGCACTTGGGTTGGGGGGAATGACAGTTCTTTGGGGTATACAGGCAGCGCTGGGGTGGGGGGGACAGACAGTTCTGGGGGGTATTATACAGGTAGTGCTGGGGTTTGGGGGGGCCGTCTATAGTTGCAGTTCCAGATTGTTTACTCACTTTTGTACAATGCCGCTCACCCAGGTAATACCGGTCACTTGCTATGATGGGCTCCGTCGAACCTGAATCCCTTTAGAGATAAGTCCAGTTTGGTGGTTTTCTCCTTGTAACGCCTGTCTGTGGATCCCCTGCCTTAAAGTTATGAGGGGACCCTGGTTTTCACGAGATGTACTCTTGTCCCTATATGTAGGGGCCGCGGTTCCGATGTGGGGTCCTGCTTGATGCAAGACCCCAGATCCTATATGGCACTGTGCTGTCGGGCGCTGTGTGGTCAGGGAGGCTTGAAACCGTTCCCGTCCAGGCAGATTCTGGAAAACCAACGTGAAGTATGATCTTCTCTAGGGTCCTAGGGAGCAGAGATCCCTCTCCCCGCGGCAACCGTGGTGAACTTCTCCTCCTTCCCACCGGAGCACCTGTAAGGCACGTCTGCTCCGCTGCTCTCCTGCTGGAGAACTCTCTATCTGTTGTGTTGGCTCCTGACTCCCCCTGCTGGCAGCACCTCCCCCCTCCCGGGTTCTAAGCTAGTGGGACTGGGGCCCCTGTTGAGGGCATCCTGAAAATGCCTCTCTGTCGGCGACCCCTTTATTACTCTACTCTAGCACAGTCCCCAATGGGAACAGGGCAACCTGGTGTGTATTTCAGTGTGTAATGTGGTGAAACCGGGACTGACCTCCTCAGGAACCGGGTTTAGCATTACACCCAATGTTGGGTGCAATACTCTGTGGTGACTGAAGCCTCAGGGGTGCCACATATACATCACTGCCCTTCTCACCTGTCTATCCTCCGTTCCCTTTTGTCCTCTTCTTGCGGCCTGCAGCCGCCTTAGTGATTGTGCCCCTGGCACCGCATTTAGAACTTTAGTTCAGACACACTGCACAGAGTCAAGCTCTGTGCACAACTATTCCACATGTAGCCGCCGGCCGATGAGAAGCAATCATTTGACGATGTGACGTCATACGCTTCAGCTATTGGCCTCTGATTCACCGGTGGCCGCAATAGCTGTGCACAGAGCTTGACTCTGCGCAGTGACGGCAAATCATCTGAAATAAATCGCTGACTGCTGCGGTCTCTGCACTGGCCGGGATCATTAAGGGGGTCATGGGCATCAAGAAGCAGCCTCAGGGGCCGCGTGCTACCTACGGGCCACCTGTTTGAAACCTCTGGGGTAGGGGGACTACTGAGGGCCATCATTGAGTCAGGCTTCTGAAGGCCGTCATACAGTGGGAGGCTACTGGGAGCCATCATACATTGGGGGTGCTACTATGGGCCATCATACAGTGGGAGTGGCATACTGTGGGACCCTTCATGCTGTGCATCGGGAGCTGTGTATTTATGATGCGCTGTATAGGGAGCTTTGGGTGCATCATGCTTTATAGGCAGGAACTCTATATGGGGGGACTCAGGAAACATTATTAAATGTTAAGTGGGCACTTAATAAGCATTATTGTTATAATGTATTGTGATTGTGAAATTCGCACACTAGGGGCATTATTACTTTCTAAAAAGCAAAATGTAGGCAGTTTCTAGGCCATTTGCACAGGGTTTTAATCATTTCTAGGGGGCAAGTTTACCATCTAGAGGACCCCAAATAGAGACATTTTACTTTGTAAGAGGCACAGTGGTGGGCATTATATTGGGCACTAAGAGGATCAGTAACAGGAACACATACGGCAGCAGCGGCTCGGCATTGGGGTGACAGTAGGATGGGGAGTTTGTGTAGGTTGGGAATAGGAATAGATCGGGACGGTGCCAGAAATGTGAGAAGACGAGTCGTGACTGAAACAAAGTTGTCATGTCCGTTAGAGCCAGATGGAAAAGACGGAAAACGCCTTCAGAAAGAACGTCAGCTGTAAGTCACCATCAATAACTGTACTGTACTCTCTTATATGTTCTCCAGTACTATTATCTACCACAATACGGTCACTGTATGGCGGTAACAGCGGCGTTAATCATTTTATAGTAGTTTTCTGTAACAGCCCAGTCATCTGCCGTGGTTCTCCTGTACCTATGATTAGATCTTCACCACCCTAGTTGTACATACAGTTACGTGGTTAGGGGTCCACTCAGATGATTCTTCCCTACTCAGTCCCCCTTGAGCTAAACTACTACTAGCTATGCCTCTGATCATAAGGCAAGACTATTAGCAAACTTGACTATTTGGAGCAGATGACAATAGTTGCAAAGGTTCACAAAAACATGCCAATTTGTAGGATCTGAAAAACATTTTGGTATCAAGTATTGTTAACTTTATGCTGCTTTATGTAATCTACAGCTAACTAGCTTTTTTTTCAATTGCTGAGACATGCTGAGCTACACTTACTACGTCAAGTTCACATAAGGACCTTGACTAAAGTTGAAAAAGTCTTTAATTTCCAAATGTGCTTTATAATGTATGTACAAGAAGCCAAATGTCCACAAACCCTACTAAAACCCAAAGCGTCTCCATACATTATACCGGTGTTCTTATTGTAAATTACACAGCATGTTTATTGCTCAGGGTAATTACATTGGAAACTTTATAAATGGCAGCCGTCTAATACTGGTTCACTGGCTTGGCGGAGATTTTGGACATGGAAAACATTTTAAAAAGGGGAGTAGATCTGCAGCAGCCGATAAACGGAGACACAAGTGTTCAATAAAAGCTTTTATCCAATCTTCATCTCAGATCAAAAGGACTTTTGTGTGATTTACAGCAGCTCGGAGCTAATGTGATTCAGAGGAGCAGGTCCCCGTCCACAGAGACGCTGCTTTCATCTCACACAGTTACCGTATATATTATCCGACATATTGTTATTAATTAAGTGCAAGCTGGGGGCGGAAATCATTGTTGAAATAAAGTTTTTTAGCTTTTTTACTTGAAGAAAAAAAAAAGAAAATGTAAAATTAAATTGGTTGTTCATAGATTTTATATATATATATATATATATATATATATATATATATATATATATACACATTTATATATTTATTTACTTTATATATATATATATATATAAATATATATATATATATATATATATATATACACACACACACACACATATACTGTATATATATATGTGTCGCCCGTGGATCAGGGGGTACTCAGATCCGGGCCACGAGGTCACTTCTGTGGGTATCACGGTGGCGTGACCCGGTCTGTGATCCCAGGCTCCACAGTAAAAGGGGATTTGGTAAGGGAGATTGTCCATGACGCCACCCACGGTTGTGGTGAGTGGAACACCACCGCTGCTCTGGACGGGGATCCCGGGAGTAATGGTATGGAGCAGCTAGATGTTAGTTCCCCCCCCTCCGTGGGTAGGGGGTTGGTTGTCCCGGGGCCCGGTGAGGTAGGTGGATGGGTAGCAGGCGGATTACGGGGCCTGGTGAGGTGCAGGGTCGCGGGGGCAGTGCGGTGCCGCACGGCACGGTGGTACTCACTCAGCCGGTAATGATGATGACACAGTTCTCAGTAAAACACACGGCTGGATGGACGGGTCCCACAGACGGCTGCGGTTGTTGTTTCTCCCCTGACCCAGTTTGATGGTGTAAGTCCTTTCTTTCGCCTCCGTACACACTCCTCCTGCATTCCGGCTTCCAGCTGGCTCCCCGGTTCAGTACCGGTGGGCCACCGCCCAGCCCCGGCTACCTACGGTTCCACCAACTGTCTCCCCGGCTCCCTGCAGACGGCCACCACCGTCTGCCTGACTTTCTGTACGAGGGCCCTAGGCTCCAACCTAGGCCCCTGGCTATGTCTGCCTCTCTGCAGACCTCCTCTCTCTTCCTCTCCTAGGACTTGACTGGGCTCGTTTCCTGCCTCAGGCCAGCCAAACTCTTGGGTGGGCGTCTCCATCTTCTGACTCCGCCCACCTGGAGTGTCTGTCTGAGCCCGAGGAAGAAAGCAGGTCACTTTGGGGATGTCTTCTGTGAACTGCTGGGGGTGGGTGTGTGTGTGTGTTGTTATCTGTGGCCCCTGGCTTGTCCACGGCGCCACATTCCCCCTTAGCAAAATGCAGACCGTCCGCGGGCTGCCCGTCCATCACCGGTTTTATTTTCCTTTTAACTGCAAAAAGAATAAAACATCAAAACACAAGCATTCCCTTGCAAACCTCCCACAACGGGATGCACATTACTTCAAAGTTGCAACAAAAATAAACACTTTTAATAATAACAATGGAACGTGTCCTTCAGTCACCCACCCAAACAACCTGGCCCTGATGCTGCCCCTAAGCAAATGGGCAGCACCCCTTGACCCCAGTCCAGAACCAGGCTTCCCAGATAGTTAACGGGATGGGTGCTTCGCTGCCGTTGCGGCTGGGCGGACTGCCGGAGCCGTCGTCATCTCCGTTGCGGCCGGGCGGACTGCCGGGGCCGTGGTCATCAGCGGTGCTGGACGGACGGGACATCTCGGGCAGCGGTGTTCCAGGAACAAAACACTTGCAGAGTCCTGGCGTCCCTGCTTCCACAGCCGCGGTTCACATGCGGCCGGACGCCATCCCGTCCCCCATAGCCTCTTTTTAGCACTTCCTTCTTCAGGGGGTGGGGCTCCATTTTCGCGCCTTTCCTGCTCGGGGAAGACGCTCGAGCGGGAAATTTTCGCGCCCAAGATGGCGGCTTTGCAAAATTTTCGGCTGGACACCTCCGGCGGTAACAAGGCGCACCTCTACCAAACGGCAGAGCGGTAGGATCCTGTTCGTGACGCCAAATGTGTCGCCCGTGGATCAGGGAGTACTCAGATCCGGGCCACGAGGTCACTTCTGTGGGCATCACGGTGGCGTGACCCGGTCTGTGATTCCAGGCTCCACAGTAAACGGGGATTTGGTAAGGGAGATTGTCCGTGACGCCACCCACGGTTGTGGTGATTGGAACACCACCGCTGCTCTGGATGGGGATCCCGGGAGTAATGGTATGGAGCAGCTAGATGTTAGTTCCCCCCCTCCGTGGGTAGGGGGTTGGTTGTCCCGGGGCCCGGTGAGGTAGGTGGATGGGTAGCAGGCGGGTTACGGGGCCTGGTGAGGTGCAGGGTCGCGGGGGCAGCGCGGTTCCGCACGGCACGGTGGTACTCACTCAGCCGGTAATGATGATGACACAGTTCTCAGTAAAACACACGGCTGGATGGACGGGTCCCACAGACGGCTGCGGTTGTTGTTTCTCCCCTGACCCAGTTTGATGGTGTAAGTCCTTTCTTTCGCCTCCGTACACGCTCTTTCTGCGTTCCGGCTTCCAGCTGGCTCCCCGGTTCAGTACCGGTGGGCCACCGCCCAGCCCCGGCTACCTACGGTTCCACCAACTGTCTCCCCGGCTCCCTGCAGACGGCCACCACCGTCTGCCTGACTTTCTGTACGAGGGCCCTAGGCTCCAACCTAGGCCCCTGGCTATGTCTGCCTCTCTGCAGACCTCCTCTCTCTTCCTCTCCTAGGACTTGACTGGGCTCGTTTCCTGCCTCAGACCAGCCAAACTCCTGGGTGGGCGTCTCCATCTCCTGACTCCGCCCACATGGAGTGTCTGTCTGTGCCCGAGGAAGAAAGCAGGTCACTTTGGGGATGTCTGCTGTGACCTGCTGGGGGTGGGTGTGTGTGTGTGTTGTTATCTGTGGCCCCTGGCTTGTCCAGGGTGCCACATATATATATATATATATATATATATATATATATATATATATATATATATGTATATATATATATATATATATATATATATATATATATATATATATATCTATATATATATATAATGTTGTGACCAGGCGACCGGCCTTATTGTAAATGGCAGGTATGTACCACGAAACTGGTGTGATCCTGGGATCTTTTGCTGGCACTTGCAGTGCCACAGACATGTGCCTATAGTTTGAATGGGCCAGGATTACGGATGGCTAAGGCCGGTTTCACATTGCGTCATTTTGACGGAAACGGAATCCAGCACAGATGCAGTACAGTTCATTTATTTACAGTGGAAGCGCGACACCATGCGGTTGTGTCCTTCATACAGAACTGCATGAGTCCACTGTAAATAAATGAACTGTACTGAATCTGTGCTGGATCCCGTTTCCATCAAAATGACGCAAATGTGAAACCGGCCTAAGAGATGGGTGGAACTGGCCATCCACATACCTCTGCCTATGGGTGTGTCTGAAATGTTTAAATAGCTTGTTTGGAACATGGCAGATCAGTATGTGTGGAGCAGTGTGTGGAACAGCACTGCATGAGGAGCAGCCTCTGGCAGGTAAGGAGGTTGCTATCCTCATAGGGGTTGGAGTCTCTGGAAGGAACTCTCCTAAGGGAACGTGGGTTGGCTTCAACCATCTGGACCTGAGTAAGTAGAGGCCGCGATCTATACGGACAGGTATCCGGGTTATCTGTAATGGACTGTTAGTTGTGGGACACTTCTGTGGAGAAGCGTGTCCAAAACCTGTGCGGGCGTACCGCGACGGTTACGGACCAGAAATCCGTGTGTGATATGTATCACCAGTGCAGTGTATGCCGTGAGGTTAAAACTGTTGGACTTTTAAGGAGATTTGTGTTCCTGTGCTACCTCAGAAATGCAACCAAGTGAGGGCCCCCCATCATGTGAGCAGGCGAACACACATATATATATATATATATATATATATATATATATAATTTTTTTTTTTGCTGAACTACGTAACTACGTATTTGAAAATATATTTGAGCTAAAGAATAATCCTTATTTTTATATAGCGCCAACATATTCCCGTTGGGGTTCACAATTTAAATTCCCTATCAG
Source organism: Anomaloglossus baeobatrachus (assembly GCF_048569485.1). Classification (NCBI taxonomy): domain Eukaryota; kingdom Metazoa; phylum Chordata; class Amphibia; order Anura; family Aromobatidae; genus Anomaloglossus; species Anomaloglossus baeobatrachus. The sequence goes on along the minus strand of NC_134353.1, from coordinate 141,967,596 downwards.
TATGTCTCTGGAGTGTGGGAGGAACCCAGAGGAAACACATTCAAACACAGGGAGAACATACAAACTGCAGTGCTAACCACTGAGCCATCATGCCAACCTTAAAAATAAATTTTGGGTTTTGTTAAAGATTTTGCACAGTTTTCTTCTTTTTCCTCTGCACATTCAATGTCATAAATCAGCTGAGGGGAGCTCAGAAAAAACTCCATGTCAGACCTTTACAGCATGATGACTGATGGATTCTCAGTTGACTAAAGGGCGCTTTACATGGTACAATGTATCTTACAATGTGTCGGTGGGGTCACGTCGTAAGTGACGCACATCCGGCATCGTAAGTTATTTTGTAGCATGTAACAGCTACGTGCGATTGCGATTGAACGGTAAAACGTTCATCGCACCCACGTCGTTCATTTCCTAAAAATTGAATGTCAGGTTGTTCATCGTAGCACACATCGCAGTGTGTGACACCCCGGGAATGATGAACAGATCTTACCTGCGTCCCGCGGCTCCCGGCCGGCTATGCGGAAGGAAGGAGGTGGGCGGGATGTTTACGTCCTGCTCATCTCCGCCCCTCCGCTTCTATTTTATTGGCCAGCTGCCACGTGACGTCGATGTGACGCCGAACGTCCCTCCCACTCCAGGAAGTGGATGTTCACCGCCCACATCAAGGTCGTGTGGACGGGTAAGTACGTGTGACGGGGGGGGTTAGTCGTTTGTGCGACACGTTCAACAAATTGAACGTGCTGCACATACGATGGGGGCAGGTACGATATCGTATGCTGGATCGTATGGTGTAAAGCAGGCTTAAGTCTGAAGCCAGCAAAAGACAGTGCAAAACGGAGGCTAAAGAAGGCAAAAATAAAAATAGTTTTAGCCCAAGTTACATGGATATAGGTAAAAAAATAAGGTCTCCAAAAGTGGACAACCTTTCTAAGGGTATCAATGAAAAACAGTTGAACATTCCGGCACCAGGCGTCTCTTCATGAAATCTTCAATATTTTAGTTGCATGTCAAGAATAAAAAATTCATGTGGGGACGCAGCCCCTATACTCCTGCCGTGTTTCAAACAAGGTTCTTAATCATAGGCATATGACCCTAATGACTCCCCTTTCCATCAGCTCAACAAGGCTTCAATATGAACTGAGAAAAGAGATAGGTTCCTGATACCTTACGCGTTTTTTCTCATGTGTGGTAATAGAGGAATTCATTTATTTACTTCAATGCAGATCAGTCACCTGATTTAACAATAAGCTGCATATATTATTAAAGATAAGACTGATGCATTTACTTTTAAATGTCCGTTTGATCTTTTTTTTCTAAATTTGCCTTACTAAAATTAGCCTTTTATGAATACAATTGAAGAGTGAGAGTCGAATTTTAACCGTTATATCAGTTCCCAACCACCTAGCCCAATTGACAGAACTTAAGTGTACCTCCTTCCTGCTACTGCTGAAGTCTCACACTGATCAGTACAAGCTGCAGATGTCACTGAGGCTGGGCAGAGACTGAGCGTACCTTATAAATATACTAGGCGAACCTTTCACAGGCTGAGTGCCCAAACTGTAGCCCTAAACCCAATTTTTTTCCCGAAGTGCCAACCAATCCTATTATGTAAATAATTGATTTTAACCTTACCTTTGCAGTCTTCTCTTCTCTTCAGCAGGGGGCTTCCCGCTCATGCATGATTACCACACACTGAAGCTCAGCCACTGCCACTGCCCTTTCCAGACACAGCAGTTGGATTGATCTTTCTGGAAAAAATTGCAGCATATTAGAAAGATTTTAGCATGGAATGCAATCAGATTTCACCCTGTAATCCACATCTACATTTCAAAGTCTGAACATCTACGTATCTCAGGTAATATTTGATGAAACAGAGAAATTTTGTTACTTGTTGCACTCCTCACCTGTTTTTAATTGGCAGTGACGTAGACCTGACACAGCCCTCTCATAAGACGATGATCTATGCCTGTCCACATGGACCCGAGGAAGTGTATCCATACGCGAAACGGCTTTCGTCCGTGAGGGGGGCCCACTGTCAGCTCTGCTCCTGCTGTTTTATTGCACCATAATAAAGAATTTTGCTGGATTCTGTTGAGTGCTGTTGAGGAAAGCCATAAGATGAAATACTTAATTAACTTCTTGACAAGGGATTGTGGGAAATATATCGATTTGCCTTACATAATTCAGGTTTCAGATCATATATGTGACACAGATATAAAGATGGCCACCATTTCCTGTTATCCACACCTTGCTTGGAATGCAAGGTATGTCCAGATGAAAGAAGACGACCAAATAAGGGAAGATCCCTGGTCAAGCTGGAAGACATCCCAGACCAAACCATCATCATGGATGCACCAGATGACGTCCCTCCCATCGTCATGGTTTCATCCACTGGAGTCAGACCTGCCCATCAACAGCAACATGAATCTCCCCATTCGCTAGCCCATGAACTGTCCCACTAAATGGGCATATCTGAACTTGTGTACGCCCCTAGCCTATATCAAGAGGATGCATGAGTCTCCTCTGTCTGTTTTGGTGCCATTTTCTACTGTGACCAAGAAGAGATTACACATCCAACTGTGTCTGGTGTGGATTCTTTTATGCATGCACTTGGCCCATATCAATTCGGCCAGGCAGTAGGCAACTAGTGATCTCTGGTTAAGAGTTCACCTTAACATTATTGGTGCCCAACGTGGGGCCAATAGACGGAGACACCTGAAATCCTGATGAACCGGCAACTGGAATGGCATGACGTGCTGGACACCCCAGGAAACTGATCACTTCCTAACGAGAGTATGGTAAGTCTGCTGATTTTTCATAATCTGTAGTCTTCCCGTGGTCTCGGTGGGGTGTGTGGCACTGATTGCCTGACTGTGTCCGGTTTGTTGGGGTATCTGTTGACGGGCAGACGGGTCTCACAGCTATTGGCCATATTAATCTCGGAAGAACCGTCACATATTCAGTTGCCTGCTGCCTGTTGTGTATTTGTGAAGAGAGCATGTGGGTTTGTGAGTAGTGTCTGTAAAACGTGTAAAGTATATGGTTTGTGGTTGCCTGTGATACGGTTTGTGGTTTTTGTAGTGCCAAGCTCAGATTGAGTGCAGAGTGCAAGAGAGGCGAATTGGCCGGTATAGACACCTTGTAGTCAGGGGTGATACTAGGTATTTTTTGTATATTACGGAATGCAGAAATCAGACAGGAACCACGTGGCAGTATAAGGAAGGATTTGGAAGTGTGTGCTGCAAACTGCAGGTTTTCTTTAGTGTTTCAGTTATTTGTCATCTCACCCGTCTTTTTGTTTGTCTGTTTTTATCTGGTATCCATAGAGAAAGATTGCTTGTTTGGTGTTGTTTATCTTGAGAGAAAGATGGAGAAATTGAGAAGTTGTGTCTAGTTGTGCCGGAAAGATCCGGATGAAAGTGGACTTTGTTGGGATGTGGGGACTCTAGGCCGCAATCCTGTGATAAACCATGTGCTAGTCATGGAGGCAGACATTTTAGGTAAGATTTTAAAATGGTGGATGAAGCACATGGCTACAGCATGATTGAGACAAAGAAAAAAAGGGAGTCAGGGGTTTGTGTGAAGAAGACCATGTGCTCTGTAAATGTTTGAGCAATGGATTGGATGGAGTACTATATACTTAGACCGAAAAATAAGTGTTTTTATCTATAATTAGACTTAGATCTAGGACATATGTGTGTGTATAAATATATATATGTATAAGTACAGACTATAGAAAATGGGGAGACAGAGTTTGAACAGATGTGAGGTCAGTTTTCCCTTTTCTCTGCCACATGTTCCTACAGATTTTAAAATGGTGGATGAAGCACATGGCTGAATGGAGTAGTACATACTTAGACAGAAAAATTAGTGTTTTTAACTGTAGTTGGACCAGGACTGTGGATATGTAAATCTGTGTGTATATGTATAGAGTATGGAATATAGGCAGGAAGGATAATTGGTTAAACTTGTAAGTTTAGCAGAAGTAAAATAAGTTTCTCCCTTCCCCCTCTCATGTGGTTCAACCGCCCTTACACAAAGAAGCCATGTGCTATTCTGGCAGTGGCCATTTTGTTAGTAAATCTGTATGGAGCCCTTCAGTGCAGCTGACAAAACTGCAGCCACTGAATTACATCAAGTGTTAGTAAATGTTTATAGCACTAAAAGATGGAAGATTGTATGATTGGGGAGTTGTGGAAGACACTTAATATAGATCCAGTGTGCAGGTTGGATTGAGTCAGGACAGTCACAAGGAGCAATATCTTATTAAATAATATGCAATAAAATTAGAAAAAAAAACTTTAAATAACATACCTTTGCAGTAGAGGTAAAGATAAAGAAGTAAATAATAAATATTTCCGTTATGGATCTGATAGATTTATCCTGAGAGTTGCATGTTTTAAAAAATAAAAATAAACAAATAAATCAACAGAAGAAGGGAAATTTGACTCTCCTGCAGCTGAAGAAGCCTCTTTCCATCTGGTTTTGGGGGGAGGAGCAATCTTAAAAACTTGTGGAACAGGGTTTTTTTTGTCTCCCTTTGGAATCTATTGTGAGAGCAGCCCAAAAGAAAAAAAAAATAGGGGCTTCCTGCATTTAATTCATTGCAAATTATATTGGAAAAAGGTCATTGACAATAGTTTTATTTTACTAATTTTATCCCAAAGAAATAAAAGTCAACTGTGGACATGTTTACATTCATTGATAGCTTTTCAAGCATAGAAGTCTGTTACATAATTTTTCTATGGCAAATCAACATTTTGTTTTCCCACATGGCCAGTTTATTTGTTCTAGATTCTTTTATCCCTTCAAGTTATAGGACAGTATCACAGAGATGCTGATAATCTCCTCAATGATTCAAAAATAAACGCCCCTACATCCAATATCCAAAGGTGTGCTACGTTATTATAGTTAATAATAATAATAATAATGATAATAATATAATAATAATTTATTAATATATTTATTAATAATTACAATAATTTGTTTTAAGGAATGTGGATGATTTATGGAATTCTGTGTTTTATATTTAATGTATTGAATAATCTGCTTTCTTTATATAGAAAGAATGATTGCAATGCAGATTTCTGTGGTCCAAGCAAAGGTTATAAAAGCCATTGAAAGGGTTTTCCATTATTACGTTACAGATAAAAACAATATTTCTGGTGTTCCCGATTAGGTACAATCTATACAATGTGACTTTTATGCCTAAATGTAGAGATCCGGGGCCACACACTTTTTGGATCTAATTATGTTTTGGATAATAGATTCATAAAGGGGGGGAAAGATGATGTGGAAAATCACACATATTATTTAAGGTTTTAATTTGTTCATCGATTGAGTTTTTCTATTAAGTTTTCTTTATATTTTTATCTGTAAGGAGGATACAGCAGACAGACATATATCTCATGATTGCTCTGATGTAACAAGAATCGTCAGGTTTTGAGCATGTCTCAGATGAGGCCATTGCTAATGCAGATTTTGAGTTTTTCCGTAGATGGATCCAGATACCAAGATGCTGGTTGATTCTGCACTGGATATGCTGAGGTTACGCAACATGAGGTAATAAAAATCAAACCACTCCTCTCTCATCGGAATAGGAGAATGAGATGAAGATTTGCGATCACTGTGGTTTGTAGAGCGGAAAGGGGTAAGATAGTCAAAATGTGGATATAGGCAGCAGCCGGAGGAGATGCTCGCACAGGTGCACAACAAAGAAGCAGTGAATGGGCCTAGAGTTGAGAGTCCTTATACAAAGCAGACCAGTACCTCGGTGGCTCCTGTCACGTCGTCCGTGACATTGGTCACTCCTTGTGTTCTTAAATCCTTACAGGAACAAGCGATTCAGCAAGGAACGGAGTGTGAGACGCAGGGAGCCAGTGACTGAGGAAGGTCTGTGGATAAAGGGCGGTAAGCTTTCTCTGCCGTGAGCGTTCTACTCAATAATGGCCCAGGTAACCCATGTGACAAAGGTGTTGGGATGGACAAGATATGGGCGACACCACTGCTCAGTACCCAGGTGCCCAGACACATCCAGTCTTGTAAGACGTGTGCCTATTAAGGTAGAAAAACTGTAAAGACCTCGTAGAAACACCCCCCTCATCCGCTCTACTGCTCCGGTGATTGCAGATTAGTCATATACATCTACCATGAGTAGGTTTATATGAGTTTTGTGCGTGTTGAGTGAATTTCTTTTCAGGCCTGCTCTGAAACATATCCAGTGTGGAAAACGTTACTGCTGAAAAACTCATGGTGCTGGTGGTATGTAAAGCTGGAGTTCCTAAAAAAAGTGGTAAAAAGTACATATTCTATAGCACAGGTCATTATAAAGATCTTACAGTACCTGGGGATGCCCCTGATGAACCCTGTCTGCCATTGTGAAGAAGGGAGAAACGCGTTGCGCTTCTTTCATGCTAAGTGTCTGATAAATATGCGTTTATTTTATTAGCCTGAGTGTGAATTGTACAGGGAGGGTCTGTGATTGGACGAGATCTCCTCATGACTTTACCTGGCCTTATTATTATATTGATACAGTGGCTACATGTTATACATGTGAGATATTTAATTTATTTTAGGGTTTGGTCCTTGAATTTGCTGTATCATATTGATTTAAGTTACCAAACAGCTATGTAAATACAGAGTGTGAATATTTAATCTTTGGGAATGAATTGGATATATATACTTGCATATTGACGCCTCTTTATCCCGGTATTTCACGGTTTCTATATTCCCTCACTGACATTAGCAGCACGTATTAGCTTAGCAGTGTAGGGATAGGAAGGGTGAGCCATCGGTGAGCGGAGGCACCAATTCTGCTTATAGGGTGCCGACCTCCGCTGCGAGGTAGGGAGAGTTTAGGGCTATTGCCCCAATCCCTGCCCCCTCCTGTATTGGAATATCTTATTGTGTCTATAGTCACATGGGTGTATGTTGTTTGGAATTTTAATGATTATAACATAAACATGTAACGATCCACAAGATAATGGTGGACGCTGCAAATCATGTAACAAATTTTCCTTTTTCTTAATAATTAGATCTTTATATAAGATATTTTTGGTTTAGCACCTAGAGCGTGATTATATTTCTCACACATACTGCAGATACAGTGTGATATCCTGACCAGTGATGTACGAGCCGTATACAACTGCCTGTATAGTGTGTTAAATATGTGTATCCTCCAATTCCAGATCCTAAATCAGTGTCAGTAGCTCGTGGTCTCCAGCCAGGAGACTGGGTGATCCTAAAAAGACAAGTCAGAATGAGCCATGAGTCAGAATCAGATGGGCTGATCCAGCTTTTCCCAACCACAGCAACTTCCATGAAGCTTGAGGAAAAACCCATCTGGAGACAACAGCCGCTGTAAAGAGTCCATCGTACCAGCAGAATTAGGGTCACAACACACATAGTGCTGGATTATCTCACATAGAACCTTATGGAGAATTTCTAGATTGGGGATGATACATGGGAAATAACCATAAGGGAACAATGGGTACAGGAACATTACGCAAATAAGGGCTCATGGTGGGAAAAACATTATCTGACCTGAACCAATCAATTATTTTAAGGGTTTAAGTGACTTAAGGATAACATACACTTATAGGTAACTGGTATTGTTTTATTTGTTGGTATTTGAAGCCGTAAAAGTGCTACTCTGTGTTACTGAAGGTAATCGGATCCATGTGTAAGGGAAATCTTGTTAAAGGCCTCCTGGTGGTAGATTATAGACCCGAGACAAGAAGAGATCCATTAGAGTTGTGATACAATCAGGTGTATTCGGGTAGAAAAGTCTCGAAAACGCGGACAGCACTCGGATATTGACTGAGAATCAGCCTTTCAGAAATAGTAATGCTAAAAGCTGCAGCATAACAGTAAGAAGCTTATTCTTACAATTGCCTTACTCTTTCTAATCGATTAATCTCAAATTCTGAGTAAGCTCTTCAGCATTAAATAAATCTGTTCTAGTTACCTGTACCTCTGTGAACTGTGTGTGCGGGATGTGATCAACTCTCTGATCAGCAGTCTGTATCAGCGGGGGCAAAGGCTTAGTATTGCTTGTATAGCGGATAGAAAAATGAAAAAGGGTTGCAGTTAAAGCATTAGAGCTGATGTGTTAGAGGACCATGGTAGGGTCAGAAGGTTAATAAAGTATTTAGGGGGGACTGTTGAGGAGAGCCATAAGATGAAATACTTAATTAACTTCTTGACAAGGGATTGTGGGAAATATATCGATTTGCCTTACATAATTCAGGTTTCAGATCATATACGTGACACAGATATAAAGATGGCCACCATTTCCTGTTATCCACACCTTGCTTGGAATGCAAGGTATGTCCAGATGAAAGAAGACCACCATATAAGGGAAGATCCCTGGTAAAGCTGGAAGACATCCCAGACCAAACCATCATCATGGATGCACCAGATGACGTCCCTCCCATCGTCATGGTTTCATCCACTGGAGTCAGACCTGCCCATCAACAGCAACACGGATCTCCCCATTCGCTAGCCCATGAACTTTCCCACTAAATGGGCATATCTGAACTTGTGTACGCCCCTAGCCTATATCAAGAGGATGCATGAGTCTCCTCTGTCTGTTTTGGTGCCATTTTCTACTGTGACCAAGAAGAGATTACACATCCGACTGTGTCTGGTGTGGATTCTTTTATGCATGCACTTGGCCCATATCAATTCGGCCAGGCAGTAGGCAACTAGTGATCTCTGGTTAAGAGTTCACCTTAACAAGTGCCATCCTGTGTCTTGAATTTGATTCAAACAGTGAGAGAGGAGTAGCAACTGCTCTGACACGGGGAGTGTAACGGGGACCTGAAGGCCCAGGCGTATGGTTGCCGGAGGAGAACGGTAAAGTACTCCCGGAACCATAGCACCAACTGGGCACAGAGCCCTAGGTCAGGCAAATGCTCCAGGCAGACCTGGCAAACATATGCACAGTGAGGAGACCATCCAGGACCTCACCGACCTTAGAAGTCCGGGGCCACCAGCAGTAACGGGAGAGCCAGGGATCGGAACCGAACACCGTCCCTACAGGGTTCACACTGCCGTCGTACGGACCAGAGACTGAAAGACAAACAGGAGGGGACCCCAAGTTGCTCCAAGCCACGGGGACACACCAACTTGAGAAAGGTGCAGGGGAAAGAAGCCACCAGGTCATAAACCGGCACTGGGACTAAGGGAACCAGAGGTGAACATCAGCCTACCAGTTACCAACTACAGTGAGTAAAGAGAACCAGTTAACAGCAACCCCTGTGTGGACTACTCTTCTTTCTGTCTTTCTGCGCCCAACTCCTACACCTGTTGAGAATAAGAATTGAGTATACAAAAATACTTAAGTCAGCCATTTCATAGACTCAGGTATATAGTTCAATAGATGTAAACTAACACATATATTTGTGAATGCTTTTGTTCCTTACTAATATGTATATATGTATATTGCATATTCAGTGATTTTTTTCCTTAATACAGTATACCAGCACATGTAATTTTAAAGATGGCTGCCATTTCCTGTCTACACCCGAGGTGATAAACAAAAGAAATTCCGGGAGCCTAGACAGACCAATCCAAAGAGGATATGCAGATTTCTATATGTCTTGAAGCCCCGACCTACGATACTTGATTGGACTATATTTTGTCCACACCCTTCACTTCTCAAGAGTTGTGGAAAGTTTTAAACAATAAAGAACAGTTGCCTCAGGGTCTGTCATGGAGAAGGTCCACCGATATAGTGTCTGTTATCGTTCATTCTCGTGTGCACACATGACATTATGATTTGAAACAGCGGTCAGATCCAAAAGTGACCGGTTGAGTCGTGCCCTTAACACACCTAACCCCCTGGGGCCCCGGCCCTACTTCTGGAGGGCCCAACACGCAACAAGCTGACATCACATCAGCGACAGTGGAACGACTGTGCAGTGGCGGTTCAATCACCATAACCGCAACCCGCAAGTGGCGTCACGACAGACTTTATTGAACATTCCCTTGTACATAAACCCCTTTTAAAAGTGACCCTAGGGTCACGGAACCGGGCAACGGCCACCCAGTGACACATCCCAATAGTACACTGCCCGGGACTGAGTACCCCATAGCCCTGGGTGACACACTGCCATGTCTCCTCATTCTGCCATGTTTCACCATCCTGCCTGTTTATGTACTCCCATCCTGGCATGTTTCCCCCATCTTGGCATGTCTCCCCATCCTGGCATGTTCATGTACCCACATCCTGCCATGTTTCCCCCGTTGCTGCTATGTTTCCCCCGTTGCTGCCATGTTTCCCCCGTTGCTGCCATGTTTCACTTATCCTTGCATGTTTTCCCCATGCTGTCATGTTTCCCCAAGGCTGTTATGTTTCCCCCATACTGCCATGGTTCCCCCACCTTGGCACAGCCACACAAAGTTAAAAAGTTTAAAACAAAAAACCTCACCTTCCAACACCCGCTCCGCGCCGCTGGGTCCTCATTTCCTGCGTGGCCACAAGACTTCATTACACCTGCGCCGCTTACTGACGCTTCTGCCATCTCCTAGGCAACAGGCCTGCAGCCTAGGAGAGGAGGAGTATCAGGGCAAGGAGAAATGTCTCCTTTGCTCCAACACAACTTTGAACTGCTGGCACGACCGTGCGAGCAGTGCAAAGTGGCAGGATGAGGCGACAGTGCGCGTGCCAACAGAGAGGGCTCTGCGTGTCCAGTCTGGCATGCGTGCCATAGGTTCACCATCACTGTACTAGGGATTATGAGCTCAAACTGGACCCTGGGATCATACGGTCATTTTGACATAGATTTTTAGATTAAGTACATCAGGTCTAAAATGTCTAGTTAATAACAGAACACTTCACACAACACTAGTCTTAGGTCCAGATCAGCAGGGCTGTATTTTGCCTTCGTGCTGCCCTAGGCACTTTAAGTGGTCGCGCCCCTTAGTGACAATGTAACACTATGAGTTTTCGCACACGACATCTGTTTAAGGCAGATCTACTCTGTAAAACACTTGAAAAAGTATCAATGAGAAACGAAGGACACGAACCCCCCCCCCAATGGGGATCACCACAGGCAAATCAAAACATAGCATGAGTATAAAATATTCCCACCACACTGTCCCCACTTATATACTGTGACTGTCACACTGTCCCTAATAAACTACACACTGCCCTCCGTTATAAATTATACCCACCACACCTTCCTCAATTATGAAATATGATCTGCACATTGACCTCACATCATGTTGCCCCCTCCTCACAATGTCCCATGCATGCTGCCCCCTCCTCACAATGTCCCATGCATGATGCCCCCTCCTCACAATGTCCCATGAATGCTGCACCCTCCTCACAATGTCCCATGCATACTGCCCCCTCCTCACAATGTCCCATGCATGCTGCCCCCTCCTCACAGTGTCCCATGCATGCTGCCCCCTCCTCCCAATGTCCTATGCATGCTTCCCCCTCCTCAGTGTCCCATGCATGCTGCTCCCTCCTCACAATGTCCCATGCATGCTGCCCCCTCCTCACAGTTTCCCATGCATGCTGCCCCCTCCTCACAATGTCCCATGCATGCTGCTCCCTCCTCACAATGTCCCATGCATGCTGCTCCCTTCTCACAATGTCCCATGCATGCTGCTCCCTCCTCACAATGTCCCATGCATGCTGCCCCCTCCTCACAATGTCCCATGCATGCTTCCCCCTCCTCACAGTGTCCCATGCATGCTGCCCCCTCCTCACAGTGTCCCATGCATGCTGCCCCCTCCTCACAATGTCCCATGCATGCTGACCTCCCCTCACAATGTCCCATGCATGCTTCCCCCTCCTCACAATGTCCCATGCATGCTGCCCCCTCCTCACAGTATCCCATGCATGCTGTCCCCTCCTCACAATGTCCCATGCATGCTGCCCCCTCCTCACAATGTCCCATGCATGCTGCCCCTCTCCATGAGCTCCTAATGCTGCCTTCCTCTTTTCCATAATGACACCTCCATGCTGCCCCATTCATCATACTGACCACCACACTAACGCTTATGCTGAGACACCCCCCCCCCCACACACACACACTACCCCACTCTTGATATTGACTCCCCTACATTGCTCAACTCCATACTGAGCCCACACATGCTGCCCCATCTCCATAATGAGCTCCCAATGCTGCCCCCTCTCATTCTGAGTCCTTACACTCCCCCCCATTGATTTTGACATTGCACTATCCCTCAACCCTTGTCTTCTGTCTCTAGCATTAGCCCCTCTCTCCCATTCCCCCAGCAGCAGCCTCTCTCCCCCGCCTTCAGCAGCAGCCTCTCCCCCAGCATCAGCCTCTCTTCCCCAGCCCCCCCAGCATCAACCTCTCTCCCCCCAGCATCCCCCAGCATCAGCCTTTCTCCCTCCAGCCTCCCCCAGTTTCAGCCTCTCTCCCCCAGCTTTCCCCAGCATCAGCCTCGCTCCCCCAGCTTCCCCCAGCATCAGCCTCTCTGCCCCCAGCATCAGCCTCTCTTCTCCCAGCCTCCCCCAGCATCAGCCTCTCTCCTCCCAGCCTCTCCCAGCATCAGCCTCCCCCCTCCCAGCCTCTCCCAGCATCAGCCTCCCCCAGCATCAGCCTCTGTCCTCTCAGCCTCCTCCAGCATCAGCCTCTCTTCTCCCAGCCTCCCCCAGCATCAGCCTCTCTTCTCCCAGTCTCCCTCAGCATCAGCTTCCCCCTCCCAGCCTCCCCCAGCATCAGCCTCCCCCAGCATCAGCCTCTCTCCTCACAGCCTCCCCCAGCATCAGCCTCCCTCAGCATCAGCCTCCCTCCTCCCAGCCTCCCCCAGCATCAACCTCCCCCCTCCTAGCCTCCCCCAGCATCAGCCTCTCTCCTCCCAGCCTCCCCCAGCATCAGCCTCTCTTCTCCCAGCCTCCCCCAGCATCAGCCTCCCCCTCCCAGCCTCCCACAGCATCAGCCTCCCCCCTCCTAGCCTCCCCCAACATCAGCCTCCCCCAGCATCAGACTCTCTCCTCCCAGCCTCCCCCAGTATCAGCTTCTCTTCCCCCAAGTCTCCCCCAATATCAGCCTCTCTCCCCCCCACCACATGCGCAGATCTCCAGTCTGCATTAGAAACACCCCCACGCTCCTTATGAATCTTCAGCTCTGCGAGCACTTACCTGCTCCATGGCCCGCTGTCATCTTCCTGGCTCACATGAGTATCCTCTTCTGACACCGGCTTCCATCGCGGCGTCCTCTGCGGCGTCCTGCTGTGAGCTCTGCATGTGAAATCCACACAGCATTGGACGCAGCACAGAGGAAGGAGCTGATTGGCGCGCCTGTGACCCCGGAAGTGCAGGCGCCGGCAGTTCTGGGGTCAATCAGCTCTCTATGCCCGGCCGCCGCAGTTTGTCTGCATTTGCGTCTTAATTGATGCGGATACAAATAAATGGAGGTGCGCCTCTCCCCCCTCCCCCCTCCGAAAATACAGCGTATTTAATGGATATGTAAAAAAAAATATTTTTTTTTTTTATTTTTTTTTACTGCTAGAAGGTGTCGCCCCGCCCGCATCCTGCCGCCCCAGGCACGGGACCACGGGTGCCTAATGGTAAATACGGCCCTGCAGATCAGTGCTCGCTGACCATGGATATGAGCCCCACAAATTCCTTTACTCTCTACTCAGAATTAAACGCTCGGCTTATGATCTGACAGGCTGCGACACCTATGTTCTCCACAGATGACTTCAGAATCAAACGCTGCCTCGGGGAACACAGAAGCTATTCACGCAGCTTCTTCGGCAGCCAGAGATCACTGATGTGAATTGTGGACCAGGGTTGTGCGAATCAATATGTTCATCTCTATGTAATAATGTTTGCAGCATGTACTGTGAAATCTGGTGACAGATCTACTTTATGTTAAATACTCTTGCGCTATGTTCACATATCCGTTTGTATTGCTGTTATTACGATCTGTTTGGGGAGCAAGTTTTAAATAAAATATTTAGTTACAAGACCCATGTTTTATTCTTCATGCCTTTAGTATACATCCACTCCGTCTGATGTTCATTTTTCGAATGATAAAAGAAGTAGTCTACAAACCTGAACTGGATACAAATAACCAAAACTGTACTGAACTGGAGAAGAAACAGACATTTCCATTTTTTTGTTAGTATGTTTTTCAGCATTGCAAATGTCCAGAATATGGACAAATGGCCTCTGGACATGTGAATGTGGCGCCCTGGACAAGCCAGGTCGTCACAGGTACTGCAACAACACACCCCACACCCTGGCTAGGCACACTGAAGTCAGACAAAAATCCTTGTTGCCTCCCTCCAGGGGCTGATGTCCACACCAGGGGGTGGAGCCAGGTGGTTGGCCCCACCCACCGAGGAGTTCACGGTCCTGGAGGCGGAAAAAGGAAGTCAGTGTGTAGTGAGAGGAGTCAGTGCAGTTAGGAAGTTGAAGAGTGAAGTGGGAGTAGAGGAGACTGACCATGTCCGGGTGCGTGGCCCGGGCACATACAGCAAGGTTGGCAGACGGTGGTGACCATCTGCAGGAGGGGCTGATTGACGTGAACCGTAAGGACCGGGGACGGGCGGTGGCCTGCCGGTACCGGATCAGGGAGCGAGGACAAGCCAGCACCATTCGGCAGGGCCTACGGACCCCGACCAGGCTTGGAGTCGCTGTAAAACCGGTCAAATCCGTTAGCGAAGGGAACCTCCGGGGTTTCCCAGCAGTCCAGACCCGATTGAAGGCAACAGCTCAAACCGTGAAGGGAAATAGTGTCACCGTCAAAGCTACAGTTCCCAGGGCCAGAGCCTGCGGGCAAAAGGGGCTCCCTCAGCCTCCATCCAAGCTGGAGAGCGGGTTACCGGTGGGAAGCCACCAGAACCGAGAACACAACACAGGTGCAGGGAAAGGCAGTCACCGCCAACCTACCGGGAGAAGAACCACCGCGGCTGTCTGTGGTACCCGTCCATCCAGCCGTTTGTTTTACCGGAGACTTTGTATTCATCATTGGCTGAGTGAGTACCACTGTGCGGTGCCGCACCGCGCTGCCCCCGCGACCCTGCACCTCACCAAGTCCCGTAACCCACCTGCCATCCTCCCCTCACCGGGCCCCGGGACAACCAATTCCCCTACCCACGGAGGGGAAAAACAACATCCAAGCTGCTCCCTGTCATCGCTCCCGGGATCCCCGTCCAGAGCAGCGGTGGTGTCACAACCTCACCACAACCGTGGGTGGCGTCACGGACAATAAATCCCCACAACCATTCCCCTTTTCACTCACGGGCGAGGAGCGCCGCTCGAGTCCCCGGGATCCGGCCTACCGCTCGAGCCACCACCGAGCAGCAAGCGAAGCAGCGGCAGCAGTGCCGGACCCGAGCGTGGTGAGCGCAGCGTCCCCTCCTCCGCCCGCGACATGAACATAACCTTGGTGGTTTAGAATGCTCATCTCAAACATTGCTTGGCTCTGTGTGAAGGCAACAGAAAAGTGAAAATCATTTGTGTTACACCACTTTTCCTCTTCATACATGACAGCATCAGTGAGGAAGAGTGCCGCCCCTGGACAGGAAACCTAGCCCAAATAAAAAGACATCACTCCCTCTTTCAGTGATTTCTGTCCTTTGGACACAGGAGCTTGGAGCATGTGGCTTGAGAGTCATGAAAATAGAGTATTTTGGTAGATAAAGTGGCCTCAGGCAAAAACAGCTGTAAATATGACAGTCGGGTTGGGATGTAACTTTTCATTGGGAATAGTCCAGCAGTCTCGGTATCCTTCCTCTCACTTGGCCTGCTACCCTGGGTTTAATGTGTGACTTGACTTGATGCTTCATGTCTTATGACTGCCTCATGACTTAGCTTAGACTGTTCTCACACCTCTGTGCTTGGCCTGATGTCTCACACCTCATGCCTTGACTTGGCCTGCTACCTCCTTGGCTTGCTTGACCTGCTGCTTCACTCCTCATATTGCTTCACTCCTTATGGCTTTTCTTGGTTTGTTGCTTCATACCTCATAGCTTTGCTTGGTTTGCTTCTTCATGCCTCACAGCTAAACTTCATGCCTCTGGGCTAATGCCTAATGGCTGATATCTTGGCCTGATATATCCGCAGGTACATCCGCAGGTTTACCGCAGCTATCCATTGCTGCAGGATTCCAAGGATTCCAGAGAAATATCTGCGGTAAACCTGTGGACATTCGTGCGACTTAGAGCAGGACTTCTGCAGGTATCTCCAAAGTGGAGGTCCGTGAATTCCGCAGATATTTCAGCAGGAATAATTGACATGCAGTTACGTGCGGCTGCAGGACATCCGCAGCATATTCCGCAGCCGCACATACCGCAGCATGGACACAGTACTCCCCATGTCCCATAGGATAACATGGGGAGTGTCTGTACTTGCTAAAACCTGCGGATTTAGCTAGAAAATCCAGAAGGATAGCAGTAACCTGATATTGTGCAATCAGACACTCATGAGAGCCCCAGCAAGTGACTGTGAAAGAATGAGCTGATGTCTGACAAAGCCGGTTAAGTACATTCAATGCCTCTTAGTCTAGATAGGTGAATTGGAACACAATTTGGAGAGACCATCCAAAGCCCAGTTAATGCTCCTAGTTGGAATCAGAGAACGGGCTAGCCGGCTCTAATTCTGGTGAGTATAGGAATCAGTGAGTAAAGAACTTTCCATTTAGTTTATCCTTGTAAGATGAATACCTTTTGGAAAGACGGCGGTCAGACTGTTCTGATTTGAAGCACTTTAAAATCATCTGCTATATGTCAAATTGCGAAGTCTTTTTGCTGCGCTTTTTATCCATTCTAATGAATGGGAAAAAAACATGGCAAAAACATACGTTTTTATGCCGCATTCTTCCTATTAAAAAATCTGTTTTTGAAGTAGAAATGTCTGCGGCAAATACTTAACATGTGCTCATTCCCCATGTCTCCTCATCTTATAAATGCTTACATGAGAAGACTGTCTACTGGGGTTACATCCTTGTATAAGGAGTACAATAAAGACCCCATTCACATTAGACTATTGTCAACCGAACCCACCGATATTGACATATTTGGCTGACAGAGTAATATGTATGGCCCCCAGACAACTTGGGTTGATGTAGATCCGATGTGTCTGATTTCGGACTCACGAATACCAAAATAGTACTTTGGGATTCATTACAAATAATCTAAACAGGAATAGTTACTATTCACCCATCACTAAAGTGACATGTCCAAATTCTTTATCAGTTCTATATTTTTGTGATATGTATAATGGTCTTTCAGATGGATTATCAGTTTCCTTTGCCAAAGAGTTGGCCATGTGCTTGACAACCAAATATCTCTGACTAGATATATCTGACCATTTTTTGTTGGCTGTTGGAGACTTTTAGTATACTAACCAGCCGAATTAAAGGTTTCTACTGTTGCTTTTTGCCTCATGGGCACCTCTAATGAAAAAAGACATTGTGCTGTTGCTGGCACACCTGTCTTTTTAAGGACCCCAAGAAGTTGCATGAGGCCTACATGCACAGGCCTTTTATGCTCCAGAGATGCCCATGACATTAGCATTCGAGTGCCGGCCAAGGATGTTTACGGGATCCTGGTCCAGCTGGTAGAAGGATACCTCTGAGGACGCTGGAATATTTTTGATCATCTGTATCTTGCACCAGATTGGTTTCTCATATGTGGTGGGCACTATGACAGCTATTACAACGATAGCTATGCCCAAGAAACAAAGGATAAGATATGATCTAAGAGCTGTTCAATCCTTAAGCCTGCTTTACACGTTGCAATTTCGCATACAATATCGTATGCGATTTGCAACGCTCCCATCGTATGTGCGGCACGTTCAATTTGTTGAACGTGCCGCACAAACGACTAACCCCTGTCACACGTACTTACCTACCATACGACCTCGATGTGGGCGGAGAACGTCCACTTCCTGGAGTGGGAGGGACGTTCGGCGTCACATCGACGTCACGCGGCAGCCGGCCAATAGAAGCGGAGGGGCGGAGATGAGCGGGACGTAAACATACCGCCCACCTCTTTCCTTCCGCATTGTCGGCGGCAGTCGCGGACGGAGGTAAGCTGTCGTTCAATGTTTCCGGGGTGTCACACACTGCGATATGTGCTGCCTCGGGAACATTGCACAACCTCACGTTCATTTTTTGAGGAATGAACGACGTGCACGCGATGAACGGATTTTCGTTCAATCGCAATTGCACGGAGGTTTTACACGCTACAATCATACTTACGATGCCGGATGTGCGTCACTTACGACGTGACCCCGCCGACACATCGTAAGATTTATTGTAGCGTGTAAAGCGGGCTTTACTTCCGCAGATTGAAGATATTGAGGGGCTGCTCCCATATTAGGTGGGTATTGTTAGCTTTAGTTCACATTACCATTAAAGAGATTGGCAAAAGTGAGAAAACATGGCTGCTTTCTACTAAAAACAATACCCAAACTGTCCAAGGGATGTGTCAAGTGTTGCAGCTCAAGTCCAATATAGTGTATGGACTGAACATATCATAGACAACCTGAAGGCTGATTTGGTGCTGTTTTTGTAACTAAGTAGCTGTGTTCTTCTAATCATGAACCGTCGTAACGACGACCTGCCTTTTCTCATCTCCGCACTTGGCAGCTGAGCTCTGAACAAGTGAAACGTTTGAGAATATCGTCTTGACTCAGGCCAAGTGACACATTGCTTTATAAAGTAGCGTGGTAACTTGTGGCCTTCTACCTGGCCAATATAGTTGAAAAACCTAAGCATGACTTCACCATGTTACCGCATCACATACCGACGGACACTGCAGTTTGGGCTGAAATGATTTTCTGACTATCTGTTAGCTGATGATTTATTCAAAGCTAAATATAATGAAAAATAATAAGTATTTATTTGCTTTTTTAATATGATACACAGTTAAATGGAATACTATACATAATGCATTTGGCTGGATACAAATAAATTTCTATCATTTTGATTATTGTAAAAATAACCCAGGTTTAGGAATTAATACCTAAAGTGGTATCTTCTCAGACCAACATATTCCACATCTGGCTGGATGACATCTTCAGTACACATGGGCAACTGGAAAGAAGTACAATTTGTTATGCTGGTAATATGCTCTGGTGAAATCTGTTTGAGGTTTTAAGGAATCTTGTAAGCTTTGCCTTCAAGGCATTCTTGTCAGGAATGGAGGGTCCATTTAATATCTGTCCACTCTGGTAGCAAGTGTTGTCTGTCCTCGGAGATTCTGTGCTCTGCAAATATAGTAGCCAGCATCAATTGTTTCAAAGTCTTCTACAGTGATGATGCTTTTTGAGATTCTGGTGGTGTGTCCAATGCCGCGGTTGACAAGTCTCCAGGAGTCTTGAATGGTCACAGGCCGTTCATACTGTTTAACAATATACATAAAATAAGTGTTAATGATATAATTAAAAATATTAATCATAGATAATAGAAGTACAACTAATTTTATGATGGGGACACCGTATCATTAGGGTTCAGCAGGATTTAAAGACAATCTGCCAGCAGGTTTTTGCTAAGTTGAAGCCAGCATGCTGTAGGGGTTAACACTCCCCCCCCCCCTTCCCCGAATGAACTATGACTCTCTTATTAAGCTCCTTGCTTTTATTTACTTAAACTAAAGGCTTTATCACTTGGTGATTATCATTGCTAGGTCTAGCTGGCACTGTGCATGTCCTCTCCTCTGAGTGACATCTCACGTCAATGTACAATCTCTTTTAGAGAGCCTGGTGTGGGTGGGAGCAGCTCTCTCAGCTCTGCTACATCACTAAAGCTAAAAATTCAGATTGTGCCAGAACAGCTGCACCCAGTAATCTAAGTGATACATAGTTGAATTCAGGATCTTTTTCCTACATCATGCTGCTCTCAGATGAGAGAATGTAAATTAGAAAAAACGCCTAAAATATACCTTTTAATAGTATTTATAATAAAAAGGTCATAGAAAATGACCCTGATATTAAAACAGACAAGACATGAACATAGAAGTTATCATATTGCCAATGGCCCCATAAGCAGAATATTCCATCAGAAACTGCCAATTCCTTAATACATACAAATGGCCCTAGGCATATATGTCAATGATAAATTCAAACATGGTGCCCAAAAATCTGCTCCAATTATCCATAATAGGGAAGAAAAGGGAGCGCTCTGCCCAGGATATGCCTGTGGTCCATGAAATGTTTGCCAGTATAGGGGTCTTTATTGACCGGAATCATTGATTATGTTTTTCCCTGATGATTGTGGAAACGCGTTGGGAGACCGCACACTCTGCTAAGAGTTGGTTTACAGCTTTTGAGGATCCTGAGTCACAAGGATAACGACTAGGTTATCTGGTCATTATTAACCATTTCATCTGGCAGTGGTGTACATTTTTGCAAGAAAGGGATAGCACGGCAGATTGGGTAAGACCGTTCCTTTTTCTTCCCTATCTATGGATAATTGGAGCAGATTTTTGGGCACCATGTTTGAATTTATCATTGACATATATGCTTAGGGCCATTTGTATGTATTAAGGAATTGGCAGTTTCTGATGGAATATTCTGCTTATGGGGCCATTGGCTATATGATAACTTCTATGTTCATGTCTTGTGTGTTTTAATATCAGGGTCATTTTCTATGACAGTTTTATTATAAATACTATTAAAAGGTATATTTTAGGCGTTTTTTCTAATTTACATTCACTTTGCTATTTGTCTATTTGACTTGTGAATCTTGTCCAGTAGCTACCTGAGTGCTCTCAGATGAGGTAGCAAAAACCTGCTGACAGATTACCTTTAAAGGGGTACGCTAGGAAGATTGAAAACTCTTCTGCTGTCCCTGCCCTCACAAACTATAAAGATGAGATGCATAGTGCTGTTTTATATCCTCACAGTACCTGTAAGGCCTCATTCACGTCAGTATTTTTCATCAGTGTTTGTATGCCAAAGCCAGGAGTGGAACTTACAGAGAAAAAATTTAATTGAAAGACGGACCCCTGTTCTGTGTTTTGGTGACACTCCTAGTTTTGGTATAGAAATATTGATGAAATACTGATCAAAAGCACTGATGTGTGAATTTCCCCCTCCCCTCTGGGATGTTGCATCACACATCAGAGTGCATGGCCTGCTCCATGCTACCTAGTAAAAGTCCTAGTAACAGTTCTTTGGTGAGTTCCCTTGTGAAGAAACTGTGTAAGGCCCCCTTCACACATGCACATAAAAACGCATGTGTGGTACGTTCGGTTATGTCTATCTGTGTGGCCATCCATATGTACGTGTGTCATCCATGCGTTATCTGTGACAGGTACCGGAGAAAAATGCATCACATTGGCATTAATGTTTTTTACGTGTTAAAGATGTGCAAAGATAGATTAATAGATAAATAGTTAATAGATTAATAGAGAGCTGATAGCTAATAGATTGCTATATAGATTTTATAGCTATTAACCAAATACATAAATATTTAAAGGGAAAAAAAATACTTGCGGTCCCCCCATTTTTGATAACTAGCAAATGTAAAGCAGAAAACTGTGAGCTGATATTACCTGGCTGGGAAGGTCCATGGTTATTGGGCCCTTCCCAGTCACAAAAATACCAGCCTGCAGCCACCCCAGAAGTGGAGCATCACATTAGATTGTGCAATTCTGGCGCTTCACCTTTACTCTTCCCGATTGCCCTGGTGCAGTGGCAATTGGGGTAATGGTTTTCGGGCTGCTTGTCAGCTTGCATCAAGCTCTGTTAGTAATGGAGAGGTGTCTATCTATCAGACACCTCTCCATTACTAACCCAGTAAGTAAGAAAAAAAAAACAACTCACAAAAATAGTTTATTTGAAAAAACACTCCCCAAAGTTTTCTCTAGTTCACCAATATATACTGTATAGTATATAAGCAGGTCTAATGTAGTCCAGAGTCCAGGGGTTCTCTCAATGTTCCTCGATTATGTAGATCGAAGGCTGTCAAGCCTCAGAACGAGGCTCCATAGACTTTGAGCAGTAGCCGCCTCAGGAATGTCATCACTCATCACTCTGATGAGCGGTGACATTCCTAATGTTACCATTCTTCAGTCACCGGGTCTCGTGGAGCATAGTGTGAGCCAGGAGTGACTGCTGCTCGAAGTCTATGGAGCCTCGTTTTGAGGCTCCATAGCTTTTGATCTACATAATAGAGGAATGTCATGGGAATCGCTGGACTATGTTGGACCTAGGAAATTAGTTTTCTAATAATTGGTGAGCAAGGGAATCTTTTGTTTCTATTTCTGTCTTTTTAGGTCTTTTGGGTTTCCAAATTGTGGACTATGTCAGATTCCCAGGACTATATCAGAATCCCTGGACAATGGCAGACCTGCCTGGGTTTTTGTGTTAGTAAAATGGTGAACCAGGTTGGGGTGTGTTTATTCAAATAAACTATTTTTATGTGTTTTTTTTTTCTTTTTAATTACTGTATTAGTTATGAGGGTGTCTGCTAGACACCACTATATTACTAACACCAGGGGTTGATGCCAGCTGGCACTACACAGCTGACATTAACCCCAAAAACCATTAACCTGATTGCCACCGCACCAGGGCAGTCGGGAAGAGCCAACATGAAGCACCACAATTGGCGCATCTAATGTGATGTACCACTTCTAGGGTGGCTCCGGACTGCTATTTTTAGGCTGTAAAAGGCCCAATAACCATGGTCATTCCCAACCTGTTAATATCAGCTCACAGCTGTCTGCTTTACCTTTGCTGGTTATCAAAAATGCAGGGGTGGTCCCTACATCATTTTTTTCTTTATTTATTTGGTTAATAGGTATATAATCTGTGTATATATCATCTTTGAACATCTTTAACACATTAAAAACCATGAATTTCTTCAATGCATTTAATTCTGATACATGTCTCATGGATGTCATGGATGTCACACAGATGTCATCCTTGTGCCGTACATGTCTTTCACCGACTCATAGACTTGTATTGACCTTTTTCATCCCTGCTGAGGGTAAAAAACGGATATGTCTTTGTGTGAATCACACCTCAAAATCCAATAAGTTAATATTTATGGTCGACTCCTCTAAAAGGCGCATTAATCCTTTTCAATATCTATTACAGAGAAACCATTCATTTTTCTTTATGTAAAATTGTGATAAAATTTAAATATTGCGGTTTTTGCTCCCTATATCTGATAAATGGCATCTAATCCTAATTTTAAGGGGGCCTGTCATATATCCCACATATTGTAATTGGCAAAGTAAATACAAGATTAAATAGACCACAAAAGATGTGTTGAAGTTAATATAGTCTTGAATTGAAAATGCTGTGACATTAGAAAATGAATGAAAGGAGGTTGAATTTATCATCACAAAGCAACATGTGGAAATTTTATGATCACATTTGTTATGATCCCTTTAGTTGTAACCAATTTGAAGTTTTAGGGGACTCATTTCTAAATAATAGACTAGGGGACAATATATTACCTAGCGTACAAGCTCTCTGAGAGATATACCTTAAAACCCATTTTAGAATGTTACAAAGCCTTGGTATAGTCTAGGAGTAAAGCCTTGGTACAGTCTAGGAGTAAAGCCTTGGTACAGTCTAGGAGTAAAGCCTTGGTACAGTCTAGGAGTAAAGCCTTGGTACAGTCTAGGAGTAAAACCTTGGTACAGTCTAGGAGTAAAGCCTTGGTACAGTCTAGGAGTAAAGCCTTGGTACAGTCTAGGAGTAAAGCCTTGGTACAGTCTAGGAGTAAAGCCTTGGTACAGTCTAGGAGTAAAACCTTGGTACAGTCTAGGAGTAAAGCCTTGGTACAGTCTAGGAGTAAAGCCTTGGTACAGTCTAGGAGTAAAACCTTGGTACAGTCTAGGAGTAAAGCCTTGGTACAGTCTAGGAGTAAAGCCTTGGTACAGTCTAGGAGTAAAGCCTTGGTACAGTCTAGGAGTAAAACCTTGGTACAGTCTAGGAGTAAAGCCTTGGTACAGTCTAGGAGTAAAGCCTTGGTACAGTCTAGGAGTAAAACCTTGGTACAGTCTAGGAGTAAAGCCTTGGTACAGTCTAGGAGTAAAGCCTTGGTACAGTCTAGGAGTAAAGCCTTGGTACAGTCTAGGAGTAAAGCCTTGGTACAGTCTAGGAGTAAAGCCTTGGTACAGTCTAGGAGTAAAGCCTTGGTACAGTCTAGGAGTAAAGCCTTGGTACAGTCTAGGAGTAAAGCCTTGGTACAGTCTAGGAGTAAAACCTTGGTACAGTCTAGGAGTAAAGCCTTGGTACAGTCTAGGAGTAAAGCCTTGGTACAGTCTAGGAGTAAAGCCTTGGCACAGTTTAGGAATTTTTTTTTAATAAACTTGCATATCTTTCAAAAAAATTGTAGCTGAAGTAGTAGAAAAAGTATCTATGTATTTGTCTTTGATGTTAGATGTTTTGAACTTGTTCTTCAACAAGTCCTGCCTGTTCCTTTTTTATCAGTTCTTTAGGAGTAAAGTCTTAGTACAGTCTAGGAGTAAAGCCTTGGTACAGTCTAGGAGTAAAGCCTTGGTACTGTCTAGGAGTAAAGCCTTGGTACAGTCTAGGAGTAAAGCCTTGGTACAGTCTAGGAGTAAAGCCTTGGTACAGTCTAGGAGTAAAGCCTTGGCACAGTATAGGAGTAAAGCCTTGGCACAGTTTAGGAATATTTTTTTTAATAAACTTGCATATCTTTCCAAACAATTGTAGCTGAAGTAGTAAAAAAAGTATCTATGTATTTGTCTTTGATGTTACTTGTTCTTCAGCAAGTCCTGCCTGTTCCTTTTTTATCAGCTCTTTAGGAGTAAAGTCTTGGTACAGTAAAGGAATATTTTTTTTTTTACTAAACTTGCATATCTCTCCAAAAAAATGTAGCTGAAGTAGTAGAAAAAGTATGTATGTTTTTGTCTTTGATGTTAGATGTTTTGAACCTGTTCTTCAACAAGTTCTGCCTGTTCCTTTTTATCAGCTCTTTGTAGCTCACAATGGAGACCAATTCACATAGCCTTGAGTCTGGCAGCTAAATTATTACCTTCATTTACATTCTCATTAGCTTCAGTACAATTATGATTGACGAGTAGAAATTCTCCAACTGGTATGTTGTTGTTGATAATGTGTGGTGGGTGCATGTACCTTCTGAATCCCAATGTTTGAGAGATGACTCACGGTGAGTGCTAAAAATGTATTCAACTATTACACATGTAAAAACATATCTACGCATTTTGGGTTGCCCCTTCATCAGGATAAATTGGTCTAGCCCCCCTTTATTCACATCCTGTTGTCTAATATTGGACTGCCATTGTCGCGGGCGGGGAGGACGCCGTCGCTGCTGCACTCTCGCTAACGCTCGGGTTCGGCGCTGCTGCGGCTGCTCGATGGTTCGAGCGGTGGGCCGGATCTGGGGACTCGAGCGGCGCTTCTCGCCCGTGAGTGAAAGGGGTGGTTGGTTTGGGGGATTTAGTCCATGACGCCACCCACGGGTCGTGGTGAAGATGGGCACCACCGCTGCTGGTGACGGGGATCCCGGGATTGATGGTAGGGAGCAGCTGGGATGTTGATTTCCCCCTCCGTGGGTAGGGGTCGGTGGTCCCGGGGCCCGGTGTTGTTTTGACGAGGAGGCAGGCTCAGTGAGGTGCATGGTTGCAGGGACAGCCCGGCGCGGTGCCGGATGGCACGGGTGTACTCACTCAGCAAGAAAGGTACAAAGTCCTCGGTAAACCAAACGGCTGGATGGACGGGTCCCGCAGCCGGCTGCAGTGCTTCTCCCCGGACAGGTGATGGCGGCTGTCTTTCCCTGCACCTTGATGTTCTCTTTCTGACTCCCATGGATTCCCAAAGGTAGTCCGCTCCCTGGCGCTTGGCACCGGAGGAGCCCGTTTGCCCGCAGACGCTGGCCCTTGGGTCTCTAGCCTTAGGCGGTAGCTATATACCCTCACGGCGTGGGCTGTTGCCTTCAATCGGGACTTTTGCTGTTGTGAAACCCCTGGGGTTCCAGTCACACTAGGATCTGACTATTGTCGGCGGCTCCAAGCCTGGTCGGGGTCCGATGGCCCTACCTGTGTGTGCTGGCTTCACTTCGCTCCCCGGTCGGTACCGGCGAGCCGTCGCCCGTCCCCGGTCCTACAGTTCCGCGTTGCTCCACCACTCCTGCAGACAGCCACCACCGTCTGCCAGCCTTGCTGTCAGTGCCTGGGCCACAAACCCAGACACCCAAGTGCTTACTCCTCACTCTTCAAACTCCTACACTGTTCTCTGTCACTTTTCCCGCCTCCAGGCCTGTGAACTCCTCAGTGGGTGGAGCCAACCGCTTAGCTCCGCCCCACCTGGTGTGGACATCAGACCCTGGAGGGAGGCAACAAGGATTTTTGTTTGGCTGGTGTAACTGTCTAATGGGGTGGGGTGTGTTTGTGTGTTATCTGTGATGACCTGGCTAGGCCAGGGCGCCACACCATCATCATGTAAATACCTCCTTTCCCACCAGGATATATAAATATTTGCAATTGAAGGTGAGAATTTGGCCCCCATTGATGTTCCAGAAATCTGAATATACTACTGTAAATCAAAAGTAAAAAATTGTGTTTTAACAAAAAAAAAAATAAATTAACACAAGTAATTAGATATTGCTGAAATTCCAAGGTATAGTCACTGTACACTTTTCAAAACCATCCCAAAGATATGAGACAAGTATGGGGCTGTGTGGGGCCATCATATTGTGTGTTGGGGTGATTGTGGGGGCATCATACTGTGTTGGGGCTACTGTTGGGCTAGCATACTTTGCAGGGGGGTGTACTGTGGAGGGATTTACTAGCAGGGTATCATGAGTCTTTGGTGGGCACTGTTGTTGGCATCATACCTTATGTTCCATGAAAAGGATATCTTAATTCTTGGGAACACTACGGAGCTTTAATAGGAGAAAGGCTACTATGTAAGGGCTGCAAAGTTGTGAGATATGCTTCTTACGAATCAGCCACTCACTATGTCATAAAGATGCAGTGAGTAACAGCTCAACCACCCAATAGATGGCAGGGGCGTGCTGGGCTGTCAAGATTTTGAGTGAGAGTATAAAAGCCCAGTCACACACAACGACTTACCAGCGATCCCGAAAACGATGAAACCTGATAGGGATCGCAGGTAAGTCGCTGGGAGGTCGCAGGGGAGATGTCACACAGTCAGATTTTACCAGCGTCGCAGTAGCGACCTGTATAACGATCTCAGCAGTCACTGTGACCCTGTCACACAGTGTCAAACACAGCGATGTGTCCTGCCCAGAAGGACATCGCCTTTGAAAAAAATGGCCTGGACCATTCTGCAACGACTAGAGATCTCACAGCAAGGGCCTGATCGCTGGTAGGTGTCACACATAACGAGAGCGCTAACGGGATCGCTACTGCGTCACGGAAACCTTGACTCAGCTGCAATCTCACTAGTGATCTCGTTATGTGTGACGGTACCTTAAAGCCGCTCAATCTGGGAATGGAGCAGACTGAACAGTTCCAATGCAAATAGAGGATTGCATTACAGCCTTATCACGGGCTGGGCTTCCTCCATCCTTTATGGTGATTACCTGGCCATTTAGCTGGCTGGCAGTGGTCAGTTCACTGCCAATTGTATCTTTAAAGGCCCAGTCACACTAAACAACTTACCAGCTATCCCAACAACGATACAACCTGATAGGAATCGCTGGTAAGTTGCTAGGAGGTCGCTGGTGAGATGTCACACTAAGTGATGCTCCAGCGATCCCACCAGCAACCTGACCTGGCAGGGATCGCTGGAGCGTCGCTACACGGATTGTTGGTAAGTTGTCACACAGGCAGATCTCACCAGCAACCAGTGACCAGCCCCCAGCGCCGCGTGGAAGCGATGCTGCGCTTGGTAACTAAAGTAAATATCGGGTAACCAACCCGATATTTACCTTGGTTACAGCGCACACCGCTTAGCGCTGGCTTCCTGCACACCTAGCCACAGTACACATCGGGTTAATTACCCGATGTGTACTGTGGTTACGTGTGCAGAGAGCAGGGAGCCGGCACAGGCAGTGTGAGAGCGGCGGACGCTGGTAACGAAGGTAAATAACGGGTAACCAAGGTAAGGGCTTCTTGGTTACCCGATGTTTACCGTGGTTACCAGCGTCCGCAGAAGCCGGCTCCTGCTGCCTGCACATTCAGTTGTTGCTCTGTCGCTGTCACACACAGCGATGTGTGCTTCACAGCGGGAGAGCAACAACTAAAAAATGGCCCAGGACATTCAGCAACAACCAGGGACCTCACAGCAGGGGCCAGGTTATTGCTGGATGTCACACACAGCAACATCGCTGCTACGTCACAAAAGTTGTTCCTTAGCAGCGATGTTGCTAGCGATGTTGCTTAGTGTGACGTGGTGTCCGTGTGCCTTGTTCCTGTGCTCATTCTGTGGTTGCCCGACCTCAGGCCTCGCCTCTGACTACCCGTTTACCTAGCCCCTTTGTCTTGATCCGCTACCTTCCTGAAATTTTGACCTCGGACCATGACCTGACTTTGCCTTTGTCTTAAACTTTTGGTTATTACGCGCCTGCCTGGTATTTGACCCTTTTAAAAGACCTCTTACATACACAGCCTTAAGGCTAGCCATTTAGTGTAACAATGCTCTTCTGTGACACTGCCAAATATATATATCTATATATTCGGGAAAGACTGATGCTAGACTTTTTGCATTTCTGGGTAGAATGTACTAGAATGATCAACTACAGGCTATCTTGGCCTCACTTAGCTTGACAATTTTATGTAACATGTAAATACACATTGGCCTCAAGTTATCAATGATTTTGACACCATAATTCTGGCTTAAAAATCTTTGAAAAGTCACAACATTTTTGTGCAACATGAAATTGCGCAAACATTTTGCAGTGTTTTGAGTTTTCACGCTGGTGTTGCACAGCTCCACTAAAATGCTAAAAAGGTGGAACACTGGAGCAGCGGGGGTAAGACACCACAGCCTGTGTTATTACTGACGAGCTGTGTCATGCCTTTCTCTTATTCAGGTAAGATTTATGGAGAGGGACAAGGAGGCGCATGCCACTTGTCAGACACTTCGACAGATTAATAAATCAGGAGCATCTGACTCCAGAGCGCCACTTCCTCAAGACCGATCTTCAAAATTGATGGTCTTGTTGAATTATAGCCGTATATTTCTGGTGAATAACATATTATAAACTTCTAATATATCAAATTTGAGTGGAACATTAGTCATGTAATATAATACTCTGCAGTGGTCAGTTATACAGGCCATCTCTCTCTGGAGAGAGATTGGCCAGTATAACTTTCTGCCCTTCATCCTGTAGTATAGTGACGACACAGTAGTTAAGAGGATTTTCCTACTTTTAGAAGTTATAATTTAGCTACAGAAGAGGGAGCATTGGGCGGAGCGCTACCTCTAGCTCCTCCTTCTGCTTCTAGCTCCTCTTTCTGACTCTAGATCCTCTTTCTGACTCTAGCTCCTCCCCCTGATTCTAGCTCCTCCCTCCAGTCATCATGGAATCTCCTCATTGACAACTGCCATCTCATCTCAGTGTTAAACAGAGTAGAGAGACAATACTGGATCTCATGATATGGTTAATATGGCAAAGGCTTCATACAGGATAATTAAAGACCAACAAACAAGAGAAGTCTTTTAAAACTGCCTAGTAGAGGCCCCCTATATATCTTGCAATAGCTCAATAAAATATAACAAAAAATGCATATAAAAAACATTTTTATTGGTACAAAAGTCATATAGAGCCATTCAAGGAGAACAGAGTAATTACAAGGTAATATAGTAAAACCAAGTACAAACAGATACAAGAGGGTGAAAGAAAACCCTCACAGGTCTACACATCACATATCTAGGCATAGTTTCTTAGGACCATGTGATTGCCACAAAGCAGATAGACAGATTCACTAATAAAGAAACTAGAGAGCTCTCTGTTGCTGCGTTAGTACAGTGCTGCACAGCACAACCAGAGAGTCACTGCATTATAGGGCAAAAACACAATGTGGCACACAGGTACACTAAGCATATACCATGCAGACTGCTTACCAGAATAGGACGTGTAGACAGGTGGGGGCACCAGTCCCAACACGTGTTTCGCGTTCCCCCAACGAAGCAACACGCAACACCAGAAGCAACACCAGAAGTCATGTGATGTGATTGTGACGCCCTAGCAAAACCAGGTAGTCAGAGTTAGGCCCCCGCACTAAACCGTTCCCTCACTAGGAAACACACAGCCAACCAGAAATCCTAGTCACCCCCCTTAGGGAAAGATAGACACACCAGTGAGCGTGACCAGGCGGTTGGGACACGCCCACCCAGGGGTCCAGACAGCTCAGGGCGGGAAAACAGTCAGAAAAAGTCGGAAGTTCAGTTTGGAGAGGAGTGTGGGCTGGAGCTAAGTGTAGCTCCAGCAGGAGAGTTCAAGTTGAACGGTACCAAGGTAGGAGCTCTGGTGCCACTAGCTAGGAGGCAGACGGTGATCTCCGTCAGCAGGAGCCGGGTGACAGCTTGGTGGAACCGAGGTGGACCGGGACAGGGTTGCAGCCCGCCGTACCGACACGGGGAACCGACCCCGGAAACCGGAGCACAAAAGGGGGGTACTCGGACCCTGAAGCCAGGACCGGAACCAAGTGGAACTGGTTAATTAACCGATTGAGGCCAGGACTAGAGGTCCTGTCCCACCCAAAGTCCCTCAAAGAAGACAACAGCCCAACTGATTAGGGATAAGAGGTCACCGCCAGGGCCAATAGATCCCACGGGCTAGCGTCTGCGGACACGGCTCCTTAGGCCACATCCAGCCGGGAGCAGACTCCTTAGTTTCACACTAGGAATGTCCACCTTACACAAAGCAGTGCAGGAAAAGGATAGAGACCACCAGCCGGGTGAGGGACCCGAACGCAACTGGCCGCGGCACCGGCCACCATCACCTTGGTTTAACAGAGACTTGTGTGTTTTACTAACAGTGGGTACAGCAGCACCCCCTGCGGTCGCCATCCCCTGCACTGAGCCACCAGGTTCCGGGGCCACCATCCCTACCCACGGAGGGGTTAACAACTTGCTGCACAACATCTCCCCTGGGTGCCCCATAACAGCAGCGGTGGTGTCCCACCTCACCACACACTGTGGGTGGCATCACAAACTTACTACAGCCTAGCCCGTACATCTACGTCCCCCCATTTATTCGGCGTGTCCATGAGAACCCCGGGTCCGGAGACCCTCAAGCCACCACCCTTGAAGGCCCGGATCCAAGCAGCACCGGCTGCTGGCACGGGGGCGGCACATGATCCTGTGGATCCGATGGTTGTCATGCTAGCACAGGGTCATGTGATGACTTCTCTAGCTCACATGACTCGGGTCCTGCAACCAGCAGCCGAGTACTGCAGATTACAGGAGATGAACATTTCTCCCGATCTGAGTGGTGCAGCTCTGATCGGGAGAAAAGAATGAGTGATCAGATTGCTGATCCTTATAGCCCCCATGGGGGACTAGTAAAATAAAAAAAAGTATAAAAAAGTGTTTTAAAAAATAAAAAACCTAAAAGTTCAAATCACCCCCCTTTCGACTCATTGAAAATTAAAGGATTAAAAAAATAAAAAATATACATACATTTGGTATTGCCGCATTCAAAAATACCCGCTCTATCAAAATATAAAATAAATTAATCTGATCGATACACTGTGTAGCGGCAAAATATTCCAAACATCAAAATTACGTTTTTTGGTCGCTGCAAATTTTGAGCAAAATGCAATAACAGGCGATCAAAACGTAACATCTGCACAAAAATGGTACGAGCTCGAGATGCAAAAAATAAGCAATCACTGAGCTATACATCCCAAAAAATGAGCACGCTCTGGGTCACGGAAAATGGCGCAAAATGTGTGCCACTTTTTTTACACAAACCTCTGATTTTTTTTTTAACCCCTTAGAAAGAAGTAAACTTATACATGTTTGGTGTCTACGAAATTGCACCGACCTGAGGCATTACACCAATACATCAGTATTACCATATAGTGAACACAGTGAATAAAATATCTCAAAAAGAATAGTGCAATCGCACTTTTTTTTTTGCAATTTTTCCGCATTTGAAATTACATGGTAAAATTCATGATTTCATTTAAAAGTACAACTCGTTCCGCGAAAAACAAGCACTCACATAGCTATATGGACGGAAAAATAAAAAAGTTATCGCTCTCGAAAGAAGGGTGGCGAAAAAAAACAGCGCAAAATCGGCAGATCATGAAGGGGTTAAAACAATGGTTTACTCTTTAATGTTCAAAATATTTTTAGACTACATGTAATGCAAACTGGTTGTTCACTAACAACATCAGAAAATGTTAATATTTGAGATATAACTATTTGCAAAAGGCTCTTCACACTCAAATGCATTTTATATTCATTACCTATGTAAATAACACAGCCTGGTTGGCACAAACTCTTCCAGCTCAAGAAAACCTAGTGCCAGGAGTTGCTCAATACTCACATCCCCATGTGTCCCAGTTACACGGCCCACTACTTGGCACAAAATTTTTCCACTGTGAAAATAACCAAGTATATAATACGCACCCAGTGCCTGTGTACTCCAGCCTGGGCTTAGGTCCCAAAAATCAGACCCCCAACAAACATCAAATTCTCAACTATTCTATCTACATAGAATCTCATCAGCACCCACTGCCATCTCCTCTCATCTGCACTGAATACAGATTTTACCTCAGAATTGAGAATTTTGATGACTGATCAATTTTGGCAGAGAAAGAAGCAGATTTCTCTGCTAAGATACATCACAAAGTTGATTATTTTCATGTGCACTATTGATGTATGAACTAAAACATAAAAGGACAGTTACGCATTAAGACCTGGGCGTTATTAAAGGGAACAGATAATAGAAACAATAGCAACATGAATCAGTCTATCTGTGCTATATAATAATTTACAGTACTGTGCAAACGTATTAGACAGCTGTGGAACATATGCTGCAAAGTAAGAATCTTCCAAAATTACAAATGTTAAGTGTATTTTATTATTTGGTGTGATCACCATTTGTGCCATTAAAGCAGCATGAATTCTTCTAGGTACACTTGTATAGTTAAGGCTTTTGTATATTTATATTCATGTGTAACCAATTACACCAAACAGGTGATAATGATGATCATCATTTTCATATATAGGTTGAAACAGTTATTAACTGAAACAGAAACAGCAGTGTTGGAGTGTTGGCCTAATGCATATTGATCTGTATGTATTGCAACAACTATTGTTTGTTTAATATGATGTGATTTTATGTCTGCATGCATATTGTTCAGATGTTAACAAAGTTAAAAAAAAAAAAAGGTCCTCATTCACAGACAGGATGTTCCTCCTCCTTCTCCCAGTGTGTATTCTAGTGTGGAGCTGGAAGCTGAAGGTCACATCAGATTTTCTCTCTCCCTCTCCCAGAAACCAGACTGATCCTATTCTCATGTTGTAAGCTGGATGTTCTTAATTCTCAATAAATGAATATTCTCTGTTGCTCGCTGTGGACATCACGCTGATTAACCCGCTGCTAACATGCAGGCTTAAAACTGGGTAGGGAACAGCTAAAGTTTAGCTGCTAAACTGTGCTATAGAAGTGAGGTTGTGGATCAGCTAGCAACCAGTTGGGCCCAGTTACACCCATCTATTGACTGGAGACATCTGGTTATAAGTGAGCTTCATAGAAGAGTTGCGACCAAAAAGCAATATGCTCTACAAAGAAACAAGGCCAAGTGACTCAACTATGTACAACTGCGGTGCAGCTCTATGGAGCAAATGTTATGGACTGATGAGTGAAAATGTGAAATATTTGGCTGTAACACAAAGTTGTTTGTTTTTTTTTCAGAAGGGCTGGAGAGCGGCACAATAATGAGTCTGCAGGCAACAGTGAAACATGGCAGAGGATCTTTACAAGTGTGGGGATACATTTCAAGAAATGAAAATTATGATATAGTTAGGATTAATGGTATCCTCAATCAGGGTCACCATCAGGGAATTGCTGCCCTTACTCCTGTATGGAGCTTGGTGAGCAGAAGCAAAGAGGGGGGCCCGGACAAGTTGGCAGCCCCGGCCCCTCTTCTTTTATTCTTCTGCTCACCGGGTCCCAGGGGCAGGGAGCAGGGCCTGGTCACTTAGCAACAGCCATGGTAAATCAGGAGCCTGAGAGGCATGCTGATGTAGCACACAAGCCTCAGTGCATGCTCGTTATGACACCATGCCCACCATATCTAACCCTCCACGTGGAGACAGATGGGCGCCATGAGAGACGTCAGGCACGCGGGTGGCTATTCTGTGTGGCGGGCTGTGCACGACAGTGTTTGTGAGACTCCCACAGTAAGTCCACAATTTCCCTACGTCTACTGTCATAGAGCTGTTATGATTCTGAAGCAGAAGTGCTCGGGTTCCCGACTGGAGCCTGGAGGAACAGAACTGTTATAAAGTGCTGTGTATCTGTAGGGATATTGACCCTGCAAAAAGGTTGAGTACTATGACTTTAAGAGGTGGTGCTTCCCTGTTTTTCTGTGTATTATGTATGGACTGGTTGATCCATCCGGCGCTCCCTCTCTCAATTGCAGACTTGGACTAAAGGCCCCGTCACACACAGAGATCAATCTTTGGCAGATCTGTGGTTGCAGTGAAATCAGGGACATATTGTTCCATTTGTACACAGCCACAAACCTGGCACTGATTGTCCACAATTTCACTGCAACCACAGATCTGCCGCATGAGAGAAGAACAGTTTCCCTCTGCCCTGCAAGGAGAAGTGCACATTGACAAGCATCAGAACACCAAGCTTTCAAGAGTGGACTTGATCTCCCTGAATTTTACCTTTACCGGTGTGAGCACATAACAGGGCGTAGCGTAGGCCTCAGTAGCCAGAGAGCGGTAACTGCACGACTCGATTAGCAGAGAACAGCTAGTTTGTTAGCGCAGTGCAGTTATGTATATTTTGTGCTTGCCTGTTTGTACTGTTGAATTGATCTTTGTAATAGCTAGAGCGGTGTATAGTTGGGGCAATAGGATCTGCAGTATGTTAAACATGACTGTTACAAGAATACCTATCCCCATTCACTTGCATAAATCCTTATCTCCTGCCTATAAATAAAGCTATAACCTTGTTTGAGCCACCTCGTCTTGTGTATCGTAATTGAACTCAACACAACATTGGTCCCTCGATCACAGCAACATGCCCACCCAGTGCTATGCGCCCAGGCCCCTCCCCTAGTGCTGTGTGCCCTGGTCCCCATTGCTGTGTGGCCTCCTTCCCCAGTGCTGTATGTGCACCCCTCTCCCAGTGCTGTGTGTGTCTCCCCAGAGCAGTATGTGCTCCCTCCTCTAGTGTGTTGTGTTCTCCCCTCAGCCTGTGCTGTGTGTGCACCCAGCATCTTCTATGCTGTGTGTGCCCCCAGCGTTTACTTTGCTGTGTGTGTTCCTAGTATCTCCTGTGATGTGTGCCCCCAGTGTCTCCTATGCTGTGTGTGCCCTCGACATCTCCTGTGCTGTGTGTGCCCCCAGCGTCCCCTGTGATGTATATGATTTACAAATCTTATTATCACAATCAGTTTGTGATCCAGACAGAGACATACTTGGAAATGCAGTTGAGAAGCAATATCACGGAACATCACAGCTGCCCTAAAAAGAAGCTGCTCCAGCCACCACAGTAGAAGCGAGTTAATTGTTTAACCAAATATAGCAATGTGATTTTCAACCCCTGAAGGTTGGCAGAAATTTCCAAATGGCCATTGGCAGAAAAATGGTTCCCCACCCCTGTTATAAGGGCTCATTCAACCTTCAGTGAAAATTGGTCTACACTCGCTCAAACCGCAGTGGAAGGACTGGGCATCGATCTCCTGACTCACAACCTTATATATGCTGAGTTCAGGTCAGGAGCCCCGCAGCTAGTCCATGCACTGCAGTCTGAGTGCAGACCAATTTTTACTGACGGCTGAATGAGCTTTAAAAGGGTTCCCCTGTGTAAATCCACAAGTCTGCAGTCCCTCCATATGTCACAGGGTACAGATATGGCAATCAGTGGTAAACAGGTTACTGGAAGCAAAACAAAAAGGTGCTGTGTGCAAAAAGTGCTACATGTCCCAGAAAAGGGGATCCCCTTACTGATAAGCCCCCAAACCATCCAACGCACGTTTCGTCGTTATATAAATACCCTTGTGGTTACAGCTTCATCAGGGATGGAAGGCCACTGATTGCCATATCTGTACCCTACAAGCTATATTTAATATTGCTGGTATATGTACATTATAGTCTTCCAGGCCTTTGTATACTCCAACTTTTGGCAAGATGCAATAATTTGTCTCCTCTATTTTTGCAAAGTGTTACACATGATGTATCAATGTATGACATATTCCACATGAGACAATTATTATTGGCTCAGGTTATAAGCACTTTACAGCTACGTAGCTGTCCTTGCTTGAAGGTCACTCTTCCCCTTTCCATGGTGTTTTTAATGCTTTTATTTTTATGGCCATTCCTTCCTTTTTGTGTCTTGTGTATTTGTATATTAATAAACATTGTTATATTTTGCACATTTGATTACATTGATTCTCTTGTTTTTGATACATGTCATGGAGTAAGTGCTAGTCACGGTTAGCCCCCGCAGGGGGCATCCGTGAACTTAAATTGCATAGTTATGGTCATGAGGTATATTTTTCTCGGAGTCTCAAGGGGACCTGTAAATTTTGCCAGTATAGGGCCCTGAAATTCCTGGTGGCAGACCTGTCCTCAATACTGAGAAATACAGGCATATACTTATCCATCATGCAAAGTAAAGTATAAGTTTGTATTTTTAGCTCACTCAGTTGGTGCCTACTGATCCAAGCGGGATTCCTTGTGGATGACGGTGCACAAATGTGAGCTTCCAGCCCAAAAAAGCATGGGTAACCCAAGAAAAAAAACCTTACACGTTTTGGACTTAAGAAAAATCCTATCCTTAAGGACTTTCCTTAAGTCCGAAATTCGTAAGCTATCCATGATCCTTAGACATGATGTTTTTATCATCTTGATATTTTAATATGAAAAATAAAGAATTAATTTTACTTAGCCCCATTTTGACGTTTTGCTGGATGTTTTTTTTTCTAGGATTATCTATCATGCAGTATCATCAGGGAGGCGTCTGATTGGCTCCTAATTTAATCTGTAGCAGGAGAACAACCCCAAACTTACAGCCAATGTCAATAAGAACTATCTTCAGATAAAAAAGAACAAGGAATCCTGGAAATGATGGTATGGCCCCGCAGAGCGCTGATCTCAACATCATTGACACAATATTACAGTTGTGTATTTTTAAAAGGTCAATGTCATTTTGCCCTGATAAATCATAGTCATGAAAGTCACCCCCCCTCCCCCCACCCTCCTCACAGTACTCTTTTGGTACAAGTCGGTCCTCCTAAGGTCTTTTTGGCACCAGTCATAAACATGACAGCACTGGTGGACACAGACAGAAGAGGCCCCTGCGCAAGTGAAAATGGGCACCCTTACCTCATGGGCCTTTGTGCGGCTGCACAAGTTGTACCAATGATATGTCCACCCCTGCCGTACATTTATGTTGCACAGGATACCGTAGATGTAATTTTTCTAGGAAATTCATTGTCTGTTCAACTGTGTACTAGTGACCTTCATCTGAATAAAGATAAATTCACACTCTGCAGATTTGTTACAGACATTTCTTCATGACGATTGCAGCGTATATTCTTTTCTGGGAGAATAAGCGATTACACGGTTCGTACTTTGCAGAAAATGAAACGGTCTGTTTCTCAGGTTATACATGCCGTACTGGCTAAGCATTGTGGAAAAAGAGTAAATATAAAACTCTTCTCGCACAGAACATCCTCTGCAGCTGTAATGCTATCTGTCTTACTTCCAAATGACAAGTGACTCATTTTCCTCTGATCATGGACTCCGGCTAATGCTTCCTTTCAGTGCATGGCTTTGTCAACCCTTATCATTTCAGTTATTGCCTATGGCACCTACATACTTGAGATAAAAGTCAATTGTCCCTGCTATCCATCTGTTGTACATGGGGACTCCCAACCCTTCCCTAATAGATTACTGGGTTAAGACAAAGAGCGGGCAGTTGAGATTTTCAATGTTCAATCATTTTGTTTTCCGGGAAGATAAGTAGCTGCCAGACATTTACGGCAGCGGATTTCTCCTTTCTTCCTGTGGAAAACATATGAACACTTAGCTGAGCCAATGGTCGGAAATATGACAAAATTGAAAAATGCTTGTATCTTTTATTATGTGGACCCCTGGGTTGGTATAGGGACTATAGACACACAGCTGTAGGAACTTTTTAACTTTACTTATTGTCATTTCCAAAGATGCATTGGAACATATAAAACTGGATGAAAAAGTTTGAATTGCTTTCAATACACGATAGGTTGGGGGCTGATTATTGAGGTTATGTACATGTGTTATTTCCTGAAACAATAGGAAGTATGAATATACATTCCATTTTTTATTTTTAATAAATATTGTAAATATTGACAAAAATTAAAACAAATTATATAAATTTAACTCAAAAAGCTGGTTTATATGATATCTCATTTTCTAATGATAATTTTAGTTTAACCATTGCCAAATCTATAATTCTTGCAGATGTACATAGTTAAATATGGAGTTGTTATTCCTAAGCCCTTGATATAGGTGAGTATCTGTAATTTATCATCTTGATTGTGAAGTGAGCAGCTGAACAGTGGTATCATATAGCACTATAAGGCTATGTTCACACAAATGCATTTTCAGTCTAAGGCTAGGTTCACACACTGCGTTTTTTTTATGCTGCTTTTTTGTGCGTTTTTTGCAACAAAAAACGCACAAAAAAGCACCCTCGTCAAAAAAACGCACGCGTTTTTGCTGCGATTTGGTGCGTTTTTAGCTGCGTTGTTGCTCACTGCGTCTTTATGCGTTTTTATCAGTGAACAAAAAAAAAAAAGGTCTGATGTCATTTCCTTTTTCAATATGTTCTTCATTCTCCACTAGTGTATGAAGGAGAGCAGACACCTGCAGAACTACAAGGCTCAGCATACTCCAATCAATAGTGTATGCAGGAGAGCAGACAGCAGCTGCAGAACTACAAGGATCAGCATGCTCCATCCAGGACTGTATGCTGGAGGGAGAGTCAGGGGGAGCAAACCTACAAGGCTCAGCATCCTCCATCCAATAGTGTATGCAGGAGAGCAGACAGCAGCTGTCGAACTACAAGGCTCAGCATCCTCCTTCCAGGACTGTATGCAGGATTTCTTTGCCCCCCCAAACAAAAAAAAATGACGTGGGTTTCGCCATATTTTTGTATGCTAGCTGGGTACAGCAGGCAGGAACAGGCTGCCCCCAACCCCCAGCTGCCTATTTGTACCCAGCTGGGAACCAAAAATATAGAGAAGCCCTTTATTTTTTAATTATTTCATGAATTTCATGAAATAATAATAAAAAAAATGATGTGAGCTTTGCCTAATTTTTATGTCCAGCCGGGTACAACTAGGCAGCTGGAGATTGGAATCCACAGTGCAGGGTGCCCATGCTTTCTGGGCACCCCCGCTGCAGTCCGCAGCCACCCCAGAAAATGGTGATTTCATAGAAGCGCCATCTTCTGGCGCTGTATCCAACTCTTCCAGCTGCCCTGATGCCGGGGTGGCTCACTGAGTAATAATGGGGTTAGGGCTAGCTGTATATTATCAGCTGGCCCTAAGCCCAAAATTCATGGTGTCACGCCAATATTAGACATGGCCACCATGAATTTTTAGTAAAGATAAAAAAACCACAATACACAGAAAAATATTTTTATTAGAAATAAAACACAACACAATTAGTGACTCCATCTTTATTGAAATAAAGCACCCCCCTCCGCAGTAATCCTGGGTCAAGGGTCCCGCGCCGTCCAATCCGGATCCAATATCATCTGATCGGTTTGCTGGAATCCGCTGATAGGTTAAACCGGCCGGCTGCTGGCGTCACCCCGAGACTTACGATCAGCTGATGCGTCAGGTGACTGCATCAGGTGATCCATCGCCAGGTCCTGCATCCTGCAGGCATACGTACCCGGGGAGACTGCACACACCCAGAGCGGCGGTACCGAGAGGAGGATCTGGGAGCGGGCATAGCACCGGGAGTATG
The DNA here is from genome assembly GCF_048569485.1 of Anomaloglossus baeobatrachus. NCBI lineage: Eukaryota > Metazoa > Chordata > Amphibia > Anura > Aromobatidae > Anomaloglossus > Anomaloglossus baeobatrachus. Next base: position 141,927,530 of record NC_134353.1, on the reverse strand, counting down.
CAGACAGGTGAGTATGACTTTTTTTTTTTCTACTGTTCACTTTTGATTTCGCAGCCGCTGCCACCTCCCGCCCAGACATGGCGCCGCACGGCAGCATACATGCACAGGATGGGAGGTGGAGGCAGCGGTGACGGTACCGGGAGGATTCACGCTTCTGTGTTTACTGACAGAAGGAATCCTCTTCCTGTACATGTCACTTTACTACCCACCTTTTTGGTCTTAGAAACGCACTAAAACGCACCAAAACGCACCTATTTGCGTTTCTCATTGCGTCTTTCAACATCCCATTGCACTCAATGGATGAAAAGCGCAGTGAAAAATGCGGGAATAATTGACATGCTGCGTTTTTGTGGCACCACAAAAACGCAGCTGAAAAAAACCGCTGTGTGCAGACAGCAAAAATGAAAACTCATAGACTTTGCTGGGGAAGCAAAGTCATGCAGTTTTCTGAGCAAAAACGCACCCGAAAACTGCGCAAAAACACCGCGAAAAACGCAGTGTGTGAACTTACCCCAAGTGTTGTCCAATGAAAAAACTGTACTCACACAAAAAGCACTGGGACCCATGTTATTCAATTGAGATTTTCAGATGACCTTTTCTTGCAAAGGCTAAATGTCCAAGTGAAAAAAAAATTGCAGCAGGTAAGTTCTCTTTCATATTTTGGATGAAAGTCGCCAATTTCAACTCTATAGGGTACTTTACACGCTGCGACATCGCTAGCGATTGCTAGCGATGATGAGCGTGATAGCACCCGCCCCCGTTGTATGTGCGACATTTGGTGCTTGCTGCCGTAGCGAACATTATCGCTACGGCAGTGTCACACGCACATACCTTGTCAGCGACGTCGCTGTGACCGCCGAACAATCCCTCCTTCAAGGGAGAGGTGCGTTCGGCATCACAGCGACGTCACTAAGCAGCCGTCCAATAGAAGTGGAGGGGCGGAGATGTGCGGGACGTAACATCCCGCCCACCTCCTTCCTTCCGCATTGCCGGTGGACGCAGGTAAGGAGATGTTTGTCGTTTTTGCGGTGTCACACATATCGATGTGTGCTGCCGCAGGAATGACAAACAACATCGTACCTGCAGCAGCAACGATATTAAGGAAAGGAGCGACGTGTCAACGATCACAGTTTTTGGACGATTTTGCAATCGTTGATCGTCGCTCCTTGGTGTCACACGCTGCGATGTCGCTACCGGCGCCGGATGTGCGTCACTAACGACATGACCCGATGATATATCGGTAGCGATGTCGCAGCGTGTAAAGTGACCTTATGGGTGCACAAAAAACTCAAATTCCATACAAGTCAACCATATAGTATCCAATATTTGTTTCTAATAATATATTATAATTATTATAAAAAAAAAATCATCTGTTTTTTTCCTGGATGAAGGTCGGACAATTTTTTTGTATGCTTGTGTGATTACTCAATATGTAACCAAAATTGGATCACTAGACTCATAATAGATTGTAGTATAACAAATAAAGAGACAATTGCACACTGCAGTGCTAAAATATGTGGAACAATGAATATGGGAATATAGACATGCATTATTGCTATGAAAAATATATAAGGCTATGTGTCCACGGTAGAATGTACCTGCGGACTTTTCTGCCTGAAAATCCGCGACTTTCGCGGCAAATCCGCACCCGCGGATTTACCGCGCATTTGCCACGGATTTTGATGCGGATTTTATTTATTTATTTTTTTTTTTTCCCCATTCTATACCCAAATCCGCAACAAACAATTGACATGCTGCAGATTTTTCCGGATCAAAATCCGCAGCATGGACACAGCATTTCCAAAATGCCATTGAAATGGCTTGGAAGTGCCGCTGCTGCAGATTTTCGGCAAATCCGCGGTAAATCCGCAGCAAATCCGCGGCAAAATCCGCGGTAAATCCGCAGCGTGGGCACATAGCCTAAAAATTGAAATACTTAGCACACAAAAATGGCCAGTGTTATGTGAGCCCAACAACCAACATCAAGGCGTACCTTTTAATGTTGGGTCCCTATCTACTCTAATGACTCACTTTGGTTTCTCATTTGCATGTTAAGAAGGGAAGTGCCATCAGTCATTTTACTTAGATGACAGGGTCATGCCTTCTGATTGAGCACTCTTGCTCTTCAGCCTTAGACGATTTTAATTATTTATTAGCAGGTTTCTATTCTATAAATTGGAGGGTTTTTTTTTAACCAACAGAGAGGCATTAGAGCAGGACTCACCCAACATAAGAACTATGCCTTGACGTTGGGCTCATTTAAAACTGGCCTTTTTATATGCTAAGTATCTAAATTTGTATATTTTCTTAGCAGTAATGCATGTTCATATTCCTATAGTCATTGTTAACATATCTTAGAATTACAGAGTTCAACTGTCTCTTTATTTGTTATAATACCCTTCATGTTCAGTATACACCTGTTCACACTTGCATGTTAGGAAGTGCTACCAGTTTTTTTACTTAGTCTATAGTTTGTAGTTCATATTTTGTCAGTAAAATCCTGCATTTCGAAGTGTTACTATCATGACTGGGAAATCTTTTTGTGTAGTCTGGAATATTTTGCACCTGCTGATATTTTTATGGATTTATTGTGTACAGTTATTATGCCATGTGATGTTTAGACTCTTTATCTGACCATGTTATAAGTTCTTAATATATTTTTGTTAGCATTTTTTTGCATTAATAAAGCTTGTAATTTTATATTACTTTTTTTGTATTGGTGGTCGTTGATATTCTTAGGCGGGCTTTACTTGCTGCGACATCGCTAGCAATTGCTAGCGATGTCAAGCGCGAAGGCACCCGCCCCCGTCGTACATGCGATATCTGGTGCTTGCTGCCGTAGCGAACATTATCGCTACGGCAGCGTCACACACACATACCTGGTTGGCGACGTCGCTGTGACCACCGAACAATCCCTCCTTCAAGGGGGAAGTGTGTTTGGTGTCACCGCAACGTCACTAAGCGGCCGACCAATAGAAGCGGAGGGGCAGAGATGAGCGGGGCAGGACATCCCGCCCACCTTCTCCCTTCCGTATTGCCGGTGGACGCAGGTAAGGAGATGTTTGTCGTTCCTGCGGTTTCACACAAAGCGATGTGTGGTGCTGCAGGAACGACAGACAACATCGTATCTGCAGCAGTAACGACATTATGGAAATGAGCGACGTGACACAGATCAGCGATTTCTTGCGCTCGTTCATCGTCGCACAAAGGATTTACACATTGCGATGTCGCTACCGGCGCCGGATGTGCGTCAATAACGACGTGACCCCGATGATATATAGGTAGCGATGTCGCAACGTGTAAAGCCCGCCTAAGTGTTTTGTGATTGAGATTAATTTGTAGAATATTGACTACACAATATGGACTGAGCGAGGAATCCTGATGAAATTCTCCTGCTGCCAATACCAACATGTGAATCGGATCTGACACATTCCCACCCCAGATTCATGTTCCGCAGGAACGTAACTGTCTCTGTGTCTAACAGAAAGATGGGTCACAGTGGGTCAAAAGACAATATATGGAAAGCACTGCCAATGATGACAGGAAGAATCCCATGGGTGTGTGCGATTATGAAACAGACATATTGTGCTATCCACTCTTGTCCGACTGCCATTGTAACACATTGTAGCACATTACATATCTAGTCTAGTGCTTTATAAATTGTTATTATCTACCATTCATATAGAAGAACAAATATGGCTCGCTATGTGCACACAGTCTATATCGATTACAATAAATAATATTATCCAGACGCAGCTTCTGTAGGGAGCGGTGAGCTAAAAAGGGCTAAACCTATGATGACCCAACACTAATAGAGTAAGAGGCCATATCGTAATATATGTTTCTTATCAACATCATTCTCATTAAAAGTTGGTGGTCTTAGATGATCTCATTAGTGAATTTCCTTTTCCCTGTTGTTGTTTTTTTGAAGCCTAATGTCTAATGGTGTAGTCACATTTCATCCTGTTCTGCTGTAAGGGTAAAAAAAGAATCAGCGTGTTCAATTTCCCAGTCCTTAATACTCCCAGGAGATTTCGTCACTTTCAGAAGGGACTGTGAAAGATGCATATTAGCTCCCATAGCAATCAACATAAAACATTCAGCACGCAAGAGTCAGAAGAATCAGATACCTAAACTGCCTTCAACCTGTCATAGAAGCTTATTGATTCCCCTTAGTATACCAGTTCCTATACATGAAATGCCTAAGACACTAAAGTGAGCCTGAGTAAATTCATGCAGCATAAATCAGTCTGGATGCGGCTCTGCAGTCATGCATACTTTAACCTGAAATGTTGCAGCATTTCAGAATAAAATACTATACTTCTATAGGGACTATGCGTCTATGATAACTAGTCCAAGAGGTTGATCCCAAGGAGGCTTCTCCTCGACCCAATAATAGGTGTTTCTCTATGACAAAATACTAGCGATTGTCTGTACGCTGTCTCCAACATCATGTCCTCCGTCTATCTAAAACTGAATCTGTCAAAAACTGAACTTCTCCTGTTTCTTTCCTTTCCTAACTTTTCCAAACCCAATATTACCATTCTTGTTTGTGGTTCTACCATCACGCCCCAGCAGCACGCCCGCTGTCTTGGGGTTACATTTGACTCCGAACTCTCCTTCGCTCCCCACATTTGTTCACTCGCTCGCTCATGTCACCTCCACTTCAAAAACATCTATAGAATTCTACCTTTTCTTACCGTTGACTCTGCAAAAACTCTTACTGTCGCTCTTATTCATTCTCACCTGGATTACTGTAATTCTTTACTAATTGGTCTCCCTGTTACTAAACTCTCCCCTCTCCAATCCATTCTGAATGCTGCAGCCGGGATAATTTTCCTCTCCAACCGCTTCACTGATGCCACTGCTCTGTTCCAGTCATTGCACTGGTTGCCTATCCGCTATGAAGTCCAATATATAAAGCTATCACTCTTACCCACAAAGTGCTCCACAGTTCCTCTCTCATCTCTGTCTATCAACTAACCCATGCCCTTCATTCTGCTAATGACTTAAGACTGATGTACCGCACCGCGCTCGGCTGCAGCCGAGCCGCTCGGGTCCAGGCTTGTTTGGTGGGTGGCTCGAGCGCCTCTGGACCCGGGGGTCACGTCGCTAAGCAAGGGGGTGCTGGCGATCTTGATGGGGGTGGTTAGGTAGGTGTACGGCCAGAGCCGTGTTTGAGTTCGTGACGCCACCCACGGGACGTGGTGAAGGTGTAAACACCACCGCTGCAGTTATGGGGGCACCCAGGGGAGATGGTAGTGCAGCAAGATGTTAACCCCTCCGTGGGCAGAGATGGTGGCCCCGGGGCCGCTTGGGGAGATTGGCAATTGGGCGGTGCAGAGCGGTGCGTGGCCGGATGGCACTGTTGTACTCACGATTACTGACACACACAAGTCTCTGATGAACAAAGTTGATGGTGGTCGGTGCCCGCAGCCGGCTGCGTCTTGTCCCCCACCCGGGTTGGTGGTCCTGGCCTTCTTCCTGCACCTTGTTATGTTCGTGTAGACTGCCTGTGCCTTAGCAGTGGGAGTCCGCTCCCCGGCCATGTATGTACCGGTGGAGTCCGTTTGCCCGCAGGCGCTGGCCCGTGGGATCTCTCTGCCTGTGCGGTGGCTTTCTATCCCCCTCGGTGGGCTGTTGCCTTCTTTCGGGTCTTGGGATGGGAAAGGACCGAAGGTCCAGACCTCAATCAGTGAATTCAACGTGGTCCAGTGGCTTCTGGGCCTCATTCTGGGTCTGAGTACCCCCCTTGTGCTCCGGTTTCCAGTCAGTTCCCCGGTTCGGTACCGGCGGGCCACTATCCTGTCCCGGTCCCTTACGGTTCCACCTGGCCATCTTCACGGCTCCTGCAGGCCAGGCCACCGTCTTCCTCCTAGCCAAGGTACCAGGGCTACGACCCTGGCACCTGTCAGTTTCCGCTGCAGACCTGTCACCACAGGCCTGCTGCACTCTACTCCTCTTCACTTCACTGTCAACTCTCTACAACCCAACTGAACTGAACTACTTTCTCCTGCCTCAGGCCTTCTGGACTCCTCGGTGGGCGTGGCCAACCGCCTGGCTCCGCCCCCTGGTGTGACCATCAAGCCCTGAGGGAGGTGACTAGGGTTTAATGTGGTTGGCTGCTGTTACCTTTTTAGGGGGACTGGTGTTATGCAAGGGCCTACCTGTGACTACCTGGCTAGTCCAGGGCGTCACACTGACATCCTCAATAATTCGAACCTCCCACTCCCGTCTTCAAGATTTCTCACGAGCTGCACCGATGCTCTGGAACACATTACCAAGAACAATTCAATTAATTCCCAACATCCACACCTTTAAGCGGGCCCTAAAAACGCATTTCTTTAGACTAGCCTATCACCTCACCTCCCTCATCTAATCTAGTCCCATTCTGCCCTTCATAAAATTTTCTTCCAATTCCTGTTCCCTGTATCTTCTGAATGCATTCCTCTTCATGTACTTTTTTATACTCTGTACTTGTGTAAATTCTGGCTGGTGACCGGTCCACGCAGCTATTTTGAATCCTCTACTAAATTGATGGCTGGACTATATATGACAAGCCCCCCCATTCACCTTTTGTGCCCCCCTATTTCCTCATAGACTGTAAGCTTACGAGCAGGGCCCTCACTCCTCTTGGTATCTGAATTTTGTTATTTTGTATTGTCTCATACTTTGAATTGTAAGGTGCTGCGGAATATGTTGGCGCTATATAAATAAAAATTATTAATATTATTATGTATGTGTATACAGTGGGAAAAATAAGTTTTTGATACTCCTAAGTTTTCACACTTAGAAAGAACGGAGAAGTCTGTAATTTTTATCGTATGTACACTTCAACTATGACAGACAGAATCCCCCCCCCAAAATCCAGAAAATCACATTATATCATTTTTATATAATTAATTTGCATTTTATTGCATGAAATACATATTTGACTGCCTACCAACCAGCAAGAATTCTGACTCTCACAGACCTGTTATTTTTTTCTTCAAGAAACCATCCTACGCTGCACTCTTTACCTGTATTAACTGCACCTGGTTGAACTCGTTACTTATATAAAAGACACCTGTCCACACACTCAATCAATCACACTCCAACCTCTCCACCATGGCCAAGACTAAAGAGCTGTCTAATGACATCAGAGACAAAATTGTAGACCTGCACAAGGCTGGGATGGGCTACAGGACATTAGGCAAGCAGCTTTGTGACAAGGCAACAACTGTTGGTGCAATTATTAGAAAATGGAAAAAACACAAGATGACTGTCGATCTTACTCGGTGAGGGGCTCTATGCATGATCTCGCCTAATGGGGTAAGGATGACTCTGAGAAAGGTCAGGAATGAGCACAGAACTACACAGGAAGAACTGGTCAATGACCTGAAGAGAGCTGGGACCAAAGTCTCAAGATTACCATTAATAACACATTACGCCATCATGGATTACAATCTTGTAGGAAATGCAAGGTCCCCCTGCTCATGCGAGCACATGTCCAGGCTCATTTGAAGTCCACCAATAAACATCTGGATGATCCAGGGGAGACAAGGGAAAAGGTCATATGGTCAGCTGAGGCCATAATAGAACTTTTCATTATGAACTCCATTTGCCGTGTTTGAAGGAAAAAGAAGAATAAGTACAACCCCAAGGATACCGTCCCCACCATGAAGTATGGGGGTGGAAACATCATACTTTGGGGGTGCTTTACTGCAAAGGGAACAGGATGACTGCACTGTATTGAAGGGAGGAGGGATGGGCTAATGTGTCACGAGATATTGGCCAACAACTTCTTTGCATTAGTAAGAGCATGAAGATGGGTCATGGCTGGCTCTTCCAGCATGATAATGACCTGAAACACACAGCCAGGGCAACTAAGGAGTGGCTCCATAAGAACCATTTCAAAGATCCTGGAGTGGCCTAACCAGTCTCCAGACCTGAACCCAATAGAAAATCTTTGTAGGGAGCTGAAACCTGAAAGCTCTGGAGAAGATCTATATGGAGGATTGGGCCAAAATGTCTACTGCAGTGTGTGCAAACCTGGTCAAGAACTACAGGAAAAGCCTGACTTCTGTAAATAGGTTTCTGTATCAAATATTAAGTTCTGTTTTTCTATTGTATCAAATACTTATTTCATGCAATACAATGCAAATTAATTATTTAAAAATCAAGCAATGATATTTTCTGGTCTGTCACAGTTGAAGTGTACCTACATTAAAAATGACAGACCTCTCCATTCTTTGTAGGTGGGAAAACTTGCAAAGACAGCTGTGTATGAAATACTTATATTCCTGTTAGTCTAGAAAAGGAGGCAGGAAAATCTCGCTGGAGACCTGCCCCTTGGACTAGTAATTCAAGTTGCATAGTCCCTTTTAAAAGAATGTGAAACATGATGCAGTCAATGTCTGATTCATGCTCCTTGTGATCTGGGCAGAATGAATCTCCTGCCTGGTACTTGTAAGGACCCTCACCAAGATAGATAAATAGTAGGAACTGTGTAAAGTGTCTTTTCTTCTAATATAAGACTGTGCTGAAATTGATTGTTCCCTCATAGATACTAATGTCCTTGTTACAAAAACCGATAATCCACCAAATGAGTGTTATTGAAAGTGATTATTCCCAGTCATTGACCTGTGTAAAAAGAGAATTGATTAGCTGATGAATGAGTAAAACACTTTGTTGATTTGTGAATTGCATTGGATCATATAACTGGGTCTAATAATCAGTGTTATTTGTACCATATCGTCCCGAATAAATAAAGGACTGAATGATTGTAATAATGATTGTCCCCATAAATGGGGCTCAACAAGTCACTGATCATCCTGAAATATAATTTCCCAGTGCTTATGGCAGATATCTGAGTAGGTAAAGGTCCTAGAACAGTGTGAATAGCTCACCACCGGGGAACCTTCTAACAAAAAAGGATTGTTTTCCTTTTGTGTCCTCTTTTTCCTAAATTAATACTGATTTCTATAAAGACATCACCTATAAGTGTCTCAGATCAGCCATGTCCCCCCTCTTTCTCATTGTTCTGTGATTGTCAGTAACTGGCTGCAGCAGGAGTTTCCCCCCTAAGCCCCACCGCAAAAAAAATGTAAATGTTAAGCACCACCATATTGCTTGTTCCCTAATAATAAATAAATGGAATAGTAGGAAAACATAATCTGTGTGAGTATACAAACATTCCTGCATAGTCACAAACACTGGGGGAAAATTCATCTGTTGCTTACTTTTATTATGTATTTCTGGCTTAAAAGTCAGTTTTTGGTCTTAGAATGGTGTAACCCTTATGCCAATAATAAAATGTCACATCAAATGTGACTAAATATGTCACATTATGTTAAAGAAGCCTCTCACGAAGTATTTTATTTATTAAATGTGCGTATGTGCATGTGTATTAATATACTCACTACACTTCAACTGTGACAGACAGAATCCCCCCCCCAAATCCAGGAAATCACATTATATCATTTTTATATAATTAATTTGCATTTTATTGCATGAAATACATATTTGACTGCCTACCAACCAGCGAGAATTCTGACTCTCAAAGACCTGTAATTTTTTTCTTCAAGAAACCATCCTACTCTGCACTCTTTACCTGTATTAACTGCACCTGTTTGAACTCGTTACTTATATAAAAGACACCTGTCCACACAGGGCTGTTTCAAGGGCTGTTTTTCCCCTCTTCTAAGTGAGATCACTGCTCTGCAGACTAGTCGGGTCATGCTGGCCTCTGTAGACCTATGTAGCGTCAGAACAAGGCTCCATAGACTTCTATTGTAAAAGAGACTTACGGCTCACACACAGAGGATAGTCAGCCGGCTAGTTTCAACTGTGGTGACGCCACAGATAAGAGGAGGTAGTTGAATATATTATCATACTCACACTACACTACATATTCGTGCACACATTTAATAAAAAAAAACTTAGCGGGAGGCTTTTTTAAGACATTACGTTACATCAATATAAAATTATAGTAAAATAATTAATGTACTGTATCAGGAAACGGATTTTCCTAAACTTTTTTTATACAAATGTTTCATGGTCAGAGAGAACACAGTAGTGCATTACAAAATGTGAAATGTCCTCATTTTTGACCAGTGATAGTGATTCTTGTGACTCGCCCCAGGGCTATGGCGCACTCGGTCCTGGGCCGTATATCTACATGGAACAGTTCACTGGGTGGCCATTGCCCGGTTCCGTGACCCTGGAGGTCGCTTGAAAGGGGCTATATACATGGGAATGATAATAAAGTTTTTGTCGTGACGCCACCTGTTGTGCGCGGCAAGGTAGGGGGCCGCCGCTGCCGGGTTCTTCTCACCGGGGGTCGATGTTGATTGCAGCCAAAATGGAGTCACTCCCCACAGGCAGAGTGGGTGCCCCGGGAGGATGGCTGGCTGGCTGGTAGTGGGCCGTGGGCGCAGGAGCACGGGATGGCGTCGCCGGTAAATAAGGGAGACGAGGCAAGACCTCCGGTTCAGGTGTTTTACTCACTGGTAGGAGATTGCCCAAAAGTGTCCTGGTTCAATGCTTGTAAGTCTCTGATTATCCGGTTCAAGTTCCAGGCGGTTACCAGTGTCAGTGTAAATGTCCTGTTTGTCCTCGCTGTCCAGCGACTGGCAGAAGGAACCTGGGCTGAGCTCCTGCTCACAAGCCCCCGACTCCGCAGCAGAAAGATGAGCTGTGTCTCGTCCCTCCAGCACTGGTGCTCTCCTGCACCCAGTCTGTTCTCATGGGATGTCCCTCCAGGAAAAAACCTCTATGTGTCATGGCTACTTCCTCTTATACCCCATGTTGCATCTGCCCCCTAGTGGTTGTCCTGGTGACTGGGAAGTCCCATACTTCTGGATGGCTAAAGGGTGCTTTACACGCTGCGACATCGCTAGCGACCTATGTGCGATCTCGGCTAATCTTATCTGTGATCTGGCATGTCACATCGCTAACGAGATCGCTAGTGATGTCGCATAGTGTAATGCACCCTATAGCCTATGATGTTCATTGAGTCACATGGGGTGTCTGTGCAAAATTTTGTGATTGTAAATGTGACGGTGCGGATTCCTTTAGCGGACATACACACATACACACACATACATACACTCAGATTTATATATTAGATATAATACATGTTTACATATGCAGAGGTGCATCCTAATAATCGTGGTTTATTCTGTGTATCAGCATGATTATGGTGATGCCCAATTTATATAGTTTTTTCTACATTTTTCTAAGTAAAAAAAATATAATAAATGAACAGCTGATAAACCAAGAAGTCAGATTTAGGCCAGGGCAGCACAGCAACCATGGATTGCCAGGCATTGCACACCTGAAGATTGCAGTATGGCAATGCTACATCCCAATATAATAAAAGTGTATGTGGCCTTATTACACCCCATGAATTGGTGCTTTTGTGACATAAGGGTACGGTTCCACTTGTGTTTTGCACAGATGTGTCTTGGCTCACACACCCTCATACAAGTCTATGGAGCATGTGAAACATCGCACTGCACTTGCATGTAATCCGAGTACAGTGCAATATACAAAGAGGCAGCGGAGATGGGGAGAAAATGCTCCCTCCCTATTTTCCGCACCTGTGATGCGATCGCATCAGTCGCATGGCACTCACAGTATAGGGTCATTAGCTATACGCTAGTGGAACCATATCCTTAGGCTGTGTGCACACGTTGTGTGTTTGCCGACCTTTTGCATGCAGATTTTTAGATATCTGTAGGGAAATCCTTCCTTATGCCAGCACATTCTACAAGAATCCTGACTTGCTGTGCATACATTCAGGATTTTGTCTTTGCAGATTTGGTTGCAGAAAAAATCTGAACCATGTTATTTCTTAGTGCGTTTTTGCAATTGAAAGCAATTAAACGCATTAAAAAAAATCATAAAAAACGTGGCAAATTGCAGGTGTTTGCAACATCGTTTTTTCTATACATACATTGAGACCATATCGAATACCCACATAATTAATTACCATATATTATTTTATAATCGATCCCATATCCAATGGGATAATGTATAATATGTGGGTTATCTGAACCATCAAAGACAATCGCAATACCAAGTAGAGAAACAAAAGAGGAGGCGATCAAACCATGTTGACAAGGCTACACGGTCGCTGTACGTGGCAGCCCTTCTTCTTTTATTAATATGCCATAAGTATGACTGATTATGATCAAGAGTGTGTCCGGATACTTATGATCTTTTATGGTGTTTTTACCTTCACTTGATCAATAACATTTTGCACATTTAATGGACTGTTTGATCGCCTCCTCTTTTGTTTCTCAACATCGTTTTTTCTGCCAGAAGATGCAGATCTGATTGCAGAATGTCTACCACCAAATCTTCAATGTGTGCACTTAGCCTTATGTAGCACCAATGGGGCAAGGGGTTAACCACTTACTCGTCACTGGGGTCTGGGGATGTCACGGGTGGCCTTACCCAGCTTCGTGGCCCTGAGGTGTACAATAAAAAAGGGGGGGGTGATGATGGAGGTTGATTTTGTGATGCCACCTGCGGTACGCGGCCAGGGAATAGCTGCTACTGCTGTCGCTGTCCTCCGGGGCTGATGGTCGTAGCAGTTAAAATGTTTCTGATCCCCACAGGTGTAGCGGGCTCCAGGGTGGATGATGAGGGAAGTAGTAATGGCGAGCGCCGAAGCGCGGGGCGCCAGCGTCAGCAAGGACAGGCAGACACAGTGTCTGCGGATTCAAGTTTTTTTCACTCACAGTCCTGGTTTACCTGGGAGATGCCGGTCACCGCCGTGATGGCCCCTGTCAATCCCGAGCAATTCGACGTCACCACAGGTTTTCCCACTGTGAGTCTTTTCTGGTCGGGATCCCTCCAATCCCGATGTAGGTGGAATATGGAACGAGCTTCGGGTGTTTCCTGCACTCTCCGCAGACCCTGGAATCCCGTGTAGTTGTGTGAACCCGGGCCGAGTAGCTTGCTCCAAGCCACGCGTCTCGCAGTGCTCCCAAAAGTGTGAACATAGAGAGAAAATGTGCCTGGACCGAAGTCCTGACTGTGCTCCTCACCCCAAGCTGTGCCTGGGACTAACTAACTTTGTGTGAAGATGCTCCTTCCTTTTCCCCATGTGGTGCCCTACCCCCAAGTGATTGTCCTAGTGACCGGGAAAGTCCCATGCTTCATGATGGCCACTCCCCTGTCTACCCCAGGCCATCCCCTCAGTGGGAAAGCACCTAACTGTGTTTGATGTGTGAATGTGAGAAACCTAAGCGATTAACCTCTCCTTACCTGGGATGAGTACTACATTATAACCCTAGAACGCATACTTGGGGCCTCGCAGGCCTGCTAGGTTACTTGTTTTCTATTGTAAATTTCTATGGTTGTGCGTTCTAGGGTTAAGGGAGATGCAGCACCCTGTGGCGACTGAAGCCTGAGGGGCGCCACACTTACACAACAAGAAATCTAAACCTGAAATTCTTCTTGCTACTTGTATATAAGTAACATGAGAGTCTCCATCTTGCTCAGTTGATAGGCTATGTGCCCACGTGTCGTATTTTCATGCAGTTACGCTGCGATCTGCACCACAGCGTAACTGCATGCGTCCTGCGTCCCCAGCACAATCTACGAAGATTGTGCCTAATCCATGCCCACGTGGCGTATTAGAACGCAGCGCTTCGACGTGTCACTTCTTTCGTGCGCTTTGCATGCAGCCCCCGCTCTGTCTATGGGAGAGGCTGCATCCAGAGAGCATGGAATCGGCTTTTCAGTACGGACTGTTTCTGCAGCGATTTGAATCGCACGTGTGCTGTTCAAATCGCTGCAGAAATGTCTGCAGGGACAGAACGCAACGTGGGCACATAGCCATACTCTGTGTTATGATGTAGCATTGCCATACTGAGATTTTGGCTGGTGGGTGTGGTCTGCCTCTGGATGGCACATTCCCTCCTGAGATACAGGTATCCCATTACATATCTGCTTCCCATGCCCCATACTAAGACCTAACAGGTCCTTTACAAATATCTATTTGTATATCTTTTGTAATTTGTATTATTCTAAAATACTCTTAATTCTCATTATCCAGCTAATTGCTAAATCGCTGATCTCACTGACTTCCCTGCAGCATTTATCACTCCACCTGGAACGGGACATTATCAGGGGGCAGTGCTGCAGTCACTTATCTCGGTTTCTTTCATTGCCATCTCCTGAAGTTGCCCTGAATTCATGTCGTTGATGGAGTGAAAACAGACGACACGGGGGGCAGTAATAGAAGCCAGGTGAATGACAGCACCGCCGCCCCACAGTATCTGTCACCACCCTCACACTGGCAGGACGTGAGTGCAGCCCAGCCTCCTGATGATGCCAGCCATCTAGATATAAAAATAAGATACTTTTTTACACGGTCCTTAAAATCAAATTTGATGCATCCATGAATTTTTTCAAGCTGCAGTAACTTGTTCAGATTATTATGACTGATTATCGTCATTTTAAAGTTTCTAGTGAATGCAGTTAATGTTTCATATCAGAATATTAGGCTGTAGGCATGAATCACTTGTAATCTTATTGATTTAATAGGGATCCAAAGTGTCCATAACAAATGTTGGCTTTTCAGGATTTTTTTTATAAACTGTCCAGAAAAATATAAAATCAAGTTGTCGACCCTGGATGAGGCCTCATTTAAAAATCCTCTCAAGCTAAACATCATAGGAAGTGAATAAAAAAAACACATTAAGGCTATGTGCGTACTTTGCAGTTCAATTCTGCAGCGTGTAAGTCACTGCGTGTGCGTCTCAGAACGCAGCCGAGAAAGCTGCGTTCTGAGACGCATTTAGCAGAATGCAAAGTGCGGACATTCCTGGAGAGAATTCATGCATTCTGGATGCTTTCTCTGCCATAGACAGAGTGGGAAAAGCATCCAGAACGCATATTTTTCACAGTGCGGTCCCACTTGGCTCTGCAGCATCCCCATAGACTTGCAGCAGAGCCGAGTGGGATCGCACTGTCACTGTCATGGCTGGCTGCGGGACAGTGCCACGCGATCAGAATGAACTCGGATGAACTTCACCCGACTTCATTGTGTTTGCCCGGCTCTGTGCGTGTGCCGCGGCTTGATTTGCGGTCACACGTGAAGGACTCACCTGTGATCGCAAATCCCCTGAGTGACTGCAGTGAGCCACGCGATCAGCTGTGCTTTCACTCAGGTTACTCGCGGCCACAGCTGCAGTCCTCCACCTGAGAGTGGTGGCCGCGAGTAATCTCAGTGACAGCACAGATGATCGCGCGACTCACTTCAGTTGCTGCATGGAGCTCACAGGAGCGGTGGTGTTCTACTGCCGCTCCTGTCAGATTCCGATGTAGCAGAGCTGGAAGCGTTGTGGGACCTTGCGTGGATTACGTCGGACCTGGAGGTGTTTTTGAGGGTTTAATAAAGTGGTGAAAGAGGGTGTTTGTTTGTCTTTCATTTCAAATAAATGATTTTTTGGATGTGTGTTTATTTACTTTAACTTTCAGGTTCATCATGGAAGGTATCTCGGGGAGACGCCTGCCATGATTAACCTAGGACTTAGTGGCAGCTAGGGGCTGCTGCCATTAACTCCTTATTACCCTGTTTGCCAGCGCACCAGGGCAATTCGGGATGAGCTGGGGGGGCTCCCCATAGCGTGGAGCTCCCCATCCTGAGAATACCAGCCTTCAGCCGTGTGGCTTTACCCTGGCTGGTATCCAAATGGGGGGACCGCACGTCGTTTTTTTTCCCTTTATTTATTTATTTCTTTTTTTTACTGCTCGATATAGACGGCTGTGATTGGTTGCAGTGAGACAGCTGTCACTCAGCGTGGGGGCGTGTCTGACTGCAACCAATTATAGGCGCCGGTGGGCGAGGGAAGCAGGGAATACGTGATGGATTAATGAGCGGCCGGCATTTTAAAAAGAGAAGTCGCCACAGTGTGACAGCCATGCAGCGCCGCGCCCGTGATCGTGGATCGGTGAGTATGAGAGAGGGGGTGGGAGGGAGAGACCGACATGGACAGAAAGAGAGATAGAGATAGAGAGAGAGACCGACCGACCGACCGAGAGAGAAAGACGAAAGACCTGCCTTTGTTATGTTAAATAAAAACATGTGGATCGCAATAATAATGCAATGGAAGCGCACTGCTCAACATTTTGGCAGCGATTTTCTACAACTCATTGATTTCAATGGGTGTAGAACGCAGCCAAAATGGCAAAAACAACTGACATGCTGCTTCTTTGAACGCATGTTTTTTGCCCAAAATTATGCAAATTAAACGCAGCGTTTGGAAACGCAAAGTGCGGACAAGAAATTCACATGACTTAGGAACGTCTGACTGACGGCCCTAACTTGCCGTTCTGACCCAAACCAGTTATCCACCTTTCACCACTTTTCCACTAAAATAAGACACAGACTGCGTGACATTGGATGTAAAGGCCACAGCAGCCTCGTTTATTAACACCAAAATAATCAATAACATTTTATTCATAAATATAGTAAATAACTCCATAAGCATAACCACCAGCAAAGGAGGGGGGGTAAGTGAAGAGTCCCTTTGTCCATGATTGCAACACCAGCTCCACCATGTGCCCTCAGCCGCACCACACCGACTCGAGGACACCCAGCCGAGTGTTGCTCCACCATGTGCCCTCAGCCGCACCACACCGGCTCGAGGACACCCAGCACATTAACATGCCCTGCTGTGACCCAGCACAGCAGGGTCCCACGTTAACATGTCCCGCTGTGACCGAGCACAGCAGGGACCCACCAACCATACCATTGCACACCAGGGGTAACCCGCTCCTGCACTGGGTTCCCCCCCGCTCTTTGTGCAATCCACCGACTTCAAATACCCCCCTCCTTTCCGCCGACTGCTGCGACAAGGTCGATCCTCCTCGTCTCTCCATGACGATCGCCAGGAATCCAAAAATAGGGCGGGTGGGCGGGACAATTCAAGACGTCTTCCAGGTAGTGAATGACCTCCCACCTCCCAATCTAGCCCTGTATATACTCCCCTACACTAGCAACCCCCTGACCAATTACATGGCCCCATAGCCCTATAACTCCACCTCCCACTTTTCCCGCACAAAATACCCTGTACCTTAACCCCTTGCTAACCCTCAGGCCTAGCATCCCTCCTCAGTCATGTTGCCCTCCCTTGAGCCCTTTCAGGGCAGGCGTCCGGGCTTTTCTTGACTTAGGAACGTCTGACTGACGGCCCTAACTTGCCGTTCTGACCCAAACCAGTTATCCACCTTTCACCACTTTTCCACTAAAATAAGACACAGACTGCGTGACATTGGATGTAAAGGCCACAGCAGCCTCGTTTATTAACACCAAAATAATCAATAACATTTTATTCATAAATATAGTAAATAACTCCATAAGCATAACCACCAGCAAAGGAGGGGGGGTAAGTGAAGAGTCCCTTTGTCCAGGATTGCAACACCAGCTCCACCATGTGCCCTCAGCCGCACCACACCGACTCGAGGACACCCAGCCGAGTGTTGCTCCACCATGTGCCCTCAGCCGCACCACACCGGCTCGAGGACACCCAGCACATTAACATGCCCTGCTGTGACCCAGCACAGCAGGGTCCCACGTTAACATGTCCCGCTGTGACCGAGCACAGCAGGGACCCACCAACCATACCATTGCACACCAGGGGTAACCCGCTCCTGCACTGGGTTCCCCCCCGCTCTTTGTGCAATCCACCGACTTCAAATACCCCCCTCCTTTCCGCCACAGCGAGCACGTATGACACCTTGTACGTGCGAGCCCCACCACCAAAACCCGACCCGAGCCGACTCCTCGGGTCGAGCAACCAATACTGCGGGACCAATGTCAATCCAGCAAAATGACCCCCCAATAGACTTTACGATGTCAACCTGCACCAAAACACCAATACAACAAGGTCAGCCGACCCAAGACCTGCAACTAGCCGACCACATCGTCCGATCCTATGTACCGCCTGCGCGACCAGTCCCCAACGAGCCACCAGAGCCGCCGCCCCCATCTCCCCGGAATAGGGGGCAAGCTTGGCCTCGTTGAGACAGCTACCCTGCAGGCGCCGCTGAAATTTACACATCCACTGATAATCAAACAAAGCCAACCATTATTGGTGTACCAGTACAACAAGGGCAGCCGCCCCAAGACCAGCAACTAGCCAACCACGCTGTCCGATCCTATGCACCGCCTGCGCGACCAGTCCCCAACGAGCCACCAGAGCCGCCGCCCCCATCTCTACGGAATAGGGGGGCAAGCTTGGCCTCGTTGAGACAGCTGCACTGCAGGCGCCGCTGAAATTTACACATCCACTGATAATTAAACAAAGCCAACCATTATTGGTGTACCAGTACAACAAGGGCAGCCGCCCCAAGACCAGAAACTAGCCAACCCCGCTGTCCGATCCTATGCACCGCCTGCGCGACCAGTCCCCAACGAGCCACCTGAGCCGCCGCCCCCATCTCCAAGGAATAAGGGGGCAAGATTGGCCTCGTTGAGACAGCTACACTGCAGGCGCCTCCAAATACATATCAGCTGGTAATTAAGCAAAGCCAACCTTTATAGTTGGAAACAAAACAACCTCTCCTGTTCCCCAACATCTGGCAGATCCTAAGACATACCAGATAATGAACCGCTAGACAGTCATGCCCCTGCGAACAACAACACGAGCACGCCACCCAGGCAGGAAGAAATGGCCCAGGGCAATCAAGCCCGATGTCACGGATCAAGCACCCCGGATGCCCCCCCAGCGACCACGTCTCCTCCACCCACGTGCGGTACCAAAACGCTGCTGTTCCCGTAAACTGTGTATTATCACACCGATCCTAGGAATTACCACCCAGTCCAATAGCCAAAACCATTCCACCCCAAAGACACAACAACACGGGACCAAAGACAGTCAAGCCGACCACCGGCCTGACGAAAAGACCTTAACTATATCCCACTGTGTAACCATACTCCCACCACCAGATGATTTCCCTAATTAAGTCAGCATACACCCTTCTGACCACCGCATCATGCTCAAAGCCCCGTAAAAGGGGGGGGGGGGCACATAAGCACAGTTAATCATTGGTATCTCCGTGTGCTTTGAACCTGGAAACACAACCCTACCGTTGCCACCCTCTCACCAAAAGCCAACTGCACACCACACCCCATCCCCGCTAAACTGCAGACTCAATACAACTCACAAAATGAGAGAACAGAAACTCCCCCTCGACCCGTAATCCAGGGAAACTCAAACACCATATTTCTCCGAAATTGCAGACCCCATAATCCAGGGCCAACCGTCAACGTTGCACCCACGAGTGTCTGGTGCCTCCTCGCCATTCAGCCCCAAAGCGCCGCAAAACAACCCCCAAACGGGGCACCGCCCCAGACAATTACCACGTCCTTAAACCATGAGAGCCAGTGCATACCGCACTGGCTACCCCACCCATCCAGCCCAACATTGCGGGAGGTAATGGCATAGTTGCGACCTACTCACACACTACTTCAAATACCTCACCCGCAGCTGCGCCGCACCACTGTGCACCCGTGATACCTGCCGGTCCCGACCAATATGTAAGACCAAAGGAACCGCCCGGCAATGTACTGCCGGGAGGGGCTGCACCACCGCGTGACAGCCCGCGAAACCCACAACAGGCCCCACAGTCTGTCCACATAATCAACAAATGAAGCAACACCCGCCAGCCGCACTACCTGGCTGGAAACTCCCGCAAGTCGCCAATAGGAGGCCCCCCCCGACACCAATAAGCCACACACTGGATCACCCAACGCAAATGTCACTTATTCCTTGCACCGACACATTACCCGAGCCCCCTACCCGGGGGGCACCAGGAAGAAACACACCAAGACGAACCATATACCCATAAGGCAAAGCCAAGTCAGCTGTACCCAAAAGAAACACCCCAAACCCATCGTAAACGAGAACCACCTACTCTTATTATAAACTCCTGTGGAGCTACTATCAACCGCCATAACGAATGCCGCCCAATACGGACTGCCAACGTTAAGCCGGCAACCCTACTAAGAACCGCATACCAATCCGCGTGTATAAAACTTGTTAAAACTGCCCCCGTGCAGGCACTGCCGGCAGACTCCCGTAATCTCCCCCTGAACCCCCAAACGGCACGTGAACCCACGAATTCAAGAAGCCAAACTGGACCACAAAACAGTAGCATGATATACACGGGAACCTGATAATGGCCCGTAACTGTACCTCAAACATAGGGCCCCACCTATACAAACCACACACATCGATTTATCCCACACATTCTAACTCTGCAAATACACTCTGGGCATGAAGAAACAGCTTAGCAAGCCCAGGTTGTCCCAGAAACAGAAAATAAGCACTCAACCATCCCGAATATTGGAATAATACCCAACTATGGGAACGAACCCGAACCATAGACCCCAATAACCGGCATTGCGCAACCATAAAACATCCAGCTCCACACAATACATGTACGAAAGATATCGGAAACAAACACTGAAAACCGATTACAGGCAAAGGCAACAAAATCATGATTTTTTTTTTTTTTTTTTTTTTTTTTTTTTTATTTATCGCCTCTTACTCCTGGCAATAGACGGCTAGCCTGGGCACCGCATACAGGTGACTGGTCAACTTCAAGACCCCCAGAAAGGTGTCGTCCACCGCCGCAAGGAAGAACAGATATCCAAAAACTGCTATCCCCATCATCTCGGCCTTAACATCTGGCCGCAACAAAACATGCCGCGCCCCAGTGGACCAGCCAAAATACCCCCAGTACTCACACAACACCAGTTGGAGAACCGGGCTAGCCCGATGCCCATAAAATTTAAAGCACCCCTCTTAAAACACAACCACCTCCCCCTTCACCTCTCAAATAGCACACACCCCATGCAACGCTCCAGAGTAAGACGCCGAATGTAAATGCGCCCCCGCATGCCGGGCCACCATGTCAGTGGACTACCATCAAACTCTTATCACATATTATGAACCGAGATATTCCTCTAGCTAAAAGACCCCCATGACCATTCCAGAAACCATGGAATTGCCGTGACCATGGCTATCCACAACCCATTTGTAAGTATTCGTATCCCTGCCTCAATCACCCAGAGAATGCAAGCGCCATTACGCCATCTAGAATAACAAAGTCGTCACCTATTAATAGACACCCTAGCATAGCAAGGCACCCGGGACCACGTAGCCACCACTCACACACAAAATTCAACGCCGTACTCAGGGTCCCCAACCTCCTGCCGAAACTTGCTGACAAACCAACTACCGCCCTAATGCACCCAAAATCATACCTATCGACACCCTTACCACCCACCATAATTCAAGCATTAATACAAGGTTTTAAGTGAGCCGTAACTTACTAGGCTGACTCCATGGGATCCCACGGAACAGCCGTCACATGTCCTCCGCGTCGAGCACCGCCATCTTCTCCACGGGTAAACGCAGGTTGCAGCCCTCCAGGGCCGCAACGCAACCGGCCGGACTGGCCGGCCAGCCGGGGACGCTTGTCAAGTAGTCACCGGCTCGGAGCCACAACTTAGGGGGGGGTGGTGCGCTCCAGCCGCACATCCGCCAGCTGGAACCCGTGCTGCCACCCAGCCGCTGACCAGACCCTACGCGGCCGCGCAGGCCGCACTCCTGGCATATCAGGCTGTTCCACCTAGATCCCTGGCAGTAGTAGCCGACCGAGATGCCAGGGGCATGTGACTGCGCCGCCAGACCCCGCACCGCGCCATGGGTCACGTGGCCGCGCCGCCCAGGTATCACGCTGACCCCCGCACCGTACTGATCTGAGGCTGTCAGGGCCAGTGATGTCACCTACCACTGCCCGCACCGCTGCTGGACGGTCGTCTGGGTCTGCGAAATCCTACCCGCATCCTGCTCTGCAGCCGCCGCCGATCGCTGCAGGATTCATCGCCGACACTTCCGGGTCAGCTGACACCAGCGCCGAAGCACGTGACCGCATCGCCAGACCACGTGACCGCGTCGGGTCACGTGGCCGCGACGCACGCGTCACCAGTGCGCGCCGCAACCCGGAAGTGGAGGAGAGGCCGGTCACGTCACACCGCCCCGCTGCCGACATCTGATGCAGGTCACTGCGACGTCTTCCACTGGGACCGCAAGTGACCGCGCCGCCGGCCCACGTAACCGCGCCGCCTGCCCACGTGTCACCGCCGACCCACGTGACACTGCCGACCCACGTGACACCGCCGACCCACGTGACCGCGGCGGGTCAGGCGAGCGCGGCGGGTCAGGCGAGCGCGGCGGGTCAGGCGAGCTCGGCGAGCAAGTGAGCGCGGCGGGCCACGCAGCCGCGACGCGCGCATCACACTGCGCCCCGCGAACCGGAAGTGGAGGGGAGGCCGGCCATGTCACTCACCGCCCCGCTGCCTTGATGCCCGTGGCCCGACTTCCGGCCCAGGCCCCCCTTTGTCCCGCTTCTTTAATCTGCCGCCGCTGCCGTGGGTCTTCTGCTGGGGCTCCTTCTCCGCCGTCGGGTCCTCGGCGGCGTCTCCGGGCTGAGGCGCTAAGGAAACCGCGGTCTTCACTGCCGCTTCGGAGGCAGGGGGGTCCCCATCTGCAGAGCCGCCGACTTCGCCGGGCCATCGCTGCAGCTGCTCCACCTCCTCTTCATCTGTACCCCGAAGCCCTCAATTTTCAGGATCCAAGCGAATCAGCAACAATTCAAGACGTCTTCCAGGTAGTGAATGACCTCCCACCTCCCAATCTAGCCCTGTATATACTCCCCTACACTAGCAACCCCCTGACCAATTACATGGCCCCATAGCCCTATAACTCCACCTCCCACTTTTCCCGCACAAAATACCCTGTACCTTAACCCCTTGCTAACCCTCAGGCCTAGCATCCCTCCTCAGTCATGTTGCCCTCCCTTGAGCCCTTTCAGGGCAGGCGTCCGGGCTTTTCTTTCTCCATAGACTTTAGAGGAAATTCAAAACGCATGCCTTTTGGCATGAAAACGCTGCAGTTCAAAACGGACCTAAAAAGCAGGTGGAAACGGAAAGTGCGCACATAGCCTTAGGGATTAGCTCGATACAGAGAATTGTAGGGTATTATATATTAAAGCACATGACAAAAATGCTTATGGTGTAAAAATAGATATTTTTAAAGGACATTTTAGGTATCTGACCACTCCTTTAAATAAATTGTGAAATCAGAAATAAGGCTATGTGCGCACGTTGCGTAAATACATGCAGTTACGCTGCGCTTTGTAGCGCAGCGTAACTGCATGCGTCCTGCGTCCCCTGCACAGTCTATGGAGATTGTGCAGGGGCCGTGCGCACGTGGCATTTTAGAGCGCAGCGCTTCGGCTACTGCCGAAGCGCTGCGTAAAAAGAAGTGACATGTCACTTCTTCCGTGCGCTTTGCCGGCAGCTCCTGCTCTGTCTATGGCAGGAGCTGCAGGCAGAGCGCATGGAATCGGCTTCACTACGGACATTTCTGCAGCGATTTAGAGCGCACATGTGCTCTTCAGATCGCTGCAGAAATTTCTGCAGTGAACTGTACGCAACGTGCGCACATAGCCTAACTCTAAAGCGGGCTTTACACGCTACGATATTGCTAGCAATTGCGATATCGTAGCGATATCGTACGCAAAAGCACCCGCTCCCGTCGTGCATGCGATTTCGTATGATCGCTGCTGTAGCGAACATTATTGCTATGGCAGCGTCACACGCACTTACCTGGTCGACGGCGTCGCTGTGACTGCTGAACAATCCCTCCCTCAAGGGGGAAGGACGTTCGGCATCACAGCGACGTCACCCCGACATCACTAAGCAGCCGGCCAATCAAAGCGGAGGGGCGGAGGCAGGTAAGGAGACGTTCCTCGCTCCTGCGGTGTCACACACAGCAATGTGTGCTGCCGCAGAAGCGACGAACAACATCGATAATCAATCATCACTGATTATTGGTTTTTGGACGACCTCTCCATGGTGAACGATTTTCACCATTTTTGAGGTCGCTTAGGGTCGCTGGTACGTGTCACACGCTGCGATATCGTTAATTACGCCGGATGTGTGTCACTAACAACGTGACCCCGATGATAAAACATTAACGATATCGTAGCATGTAAAGCCCCCTTTAATCATAGGCTAATATTACTGAAGTTAGGCTCAACTTTTGAATACCTAAATTTGCTTATTCTGCATGGTCTGAATGCAGCAAAATCAGTTATCGACAGGGGCGCAAAGACCACGGTCGCAGAGGTCGCCATCGCAACCAGGTCCGGCAGGGTTAGGGGCCCGGTGCCCACCGTGCAGAGAAGCAGCCGTCTCCTCTCTGTGAGAGAGGAGCTGTGCTGTTCTGTGGCAGACCACGCAGCCGCTATTGGGCCTTTGAGTCAGCGGGGCCGATGTCATCTTATACATGACTATAGGTATCCATTATACATGGAGAGGAGTATGGGGCTGCATAATGCAATATGAAGGACACCTTATATATGGACTATAGGGGTGCATTATACATGGAGGACTATGGGGCTGTATAATACAATATGAAGGTCTATGGGGCTGCATTATAATATATGGAGGTCTATGGGGGCTATCTTATCCATGGACTATGGGGGTGCATTATAAAACATGGAGGACTATGTGTGTGCATTATAATAATTGGAGGGCTATGAGGGCTACTTTATACATGGAATACAATGGGAAATACATTATAATACCTGCAGGACTTTGGGGGTGCATTCTAATATATTAAGGGTTATGTGGGACCCTTTATACTATATGAGAGGCTATGTGGAGGCCATTATTGTATTTGGAGAACTACGCTGCTCAAAAAATTAAAGGGAACACTCAAATAACACATCCTAGATCTGAATGAATGAAATATTCTCATTGAATACTTTGTTCTGTACAAAGTTGAATGTGCTGACAACAAAATCACACAAAAATAATCAATTAAAATCAACTATTTTAACCAATGGACGCCTGGATTTGAAGACACACAAAAAATGAAAGTGGAAACAAGTCAAAATGAAAATCAAAACAAGACAAAACAAAAACAAAATTCAAGAGGAAACAAGTTAAAATGAGGCTCAGTATTGTGTGTGGCCTCCATGTGCCTGTATGACCTCCCTACAACACCTGGGCATGCTCTTGATGAGGTTGCGGATGGTCTCCTGAGGGATCTCCTCCCAGACCTGGACTAAAGTATCTGCCAACTCTTTGACAGTCTGTGGTGCAACATGACGTTGGTGGATGGAGTGAGACATGATGTCCCAGATGTGCTCAATCGGATTCAGGTCTGGGGAACGGGTGGGCCAGTCCATAGCTTCAATGCCTTCATCTTGCAGGAACTGCTAACACACTACAGCCACATGAGGTCTGGCATTGTCCTGCATTAGGAGGAACTGAGGGCCAACCGCACCAGCACATGGTCTCACAAAGGGTCTGAGGATCTCATCTCGGTACCTAATAGCAATCATGCTATCTCTGGCAAGCACATGGAAGGCTGTGCGACTCTCCAAAGAAATACCACCCCACACCATTACTGACCCACTGCCAAAGTCATGCTAAAGGATGTTGCAGGCAGCAGATCGCTCTCTACCGCGTCTCCAGACTCTGTCACGTCTGTCACATGTGCTGAGTGTGAACCTGCTTTCATCTGTGAAGAGCACAGGGCACCAGTGGCGAATTTGCCAATCCTGGTGTTTTGTGGCAAATGCTAAGCGTCCTGCACAGTGTTGGGCAGTGACCACAACCCCCATCTATGGATGTCAGGTTGTAAATAATATAAAAAAGCTTAGACTCACTTTACCCCATTCCCCTGGTGAACAGTGCTGTACCCTATCTCATTTGCGGTCTGTATCCTAATGCAGGCGGCGTGCTGTTGTGCTCTTTATGAGGTTAACCTTTGATGGGGTGTATAGCCTGGAGCAGCCTGCAGTCAGTCAGACTGAGTAGTGGATTTTGATTGATTGTAATGTCATCCACATCCTGGAGATGCGGACATCTTTATAAGGATTGTGAAACCAAGCAGCCCACTCAAGGTCCGATTCAACTGGCATTTGCCAGTTTTCACCGATGAAGGGCAGCTAATGAAGAAGAAAAGGCATGGAGGACATTATTCCGCTGTGCTGAGCAATGTCAGTCATAAGCTAATGGCTAGAAAACTACAGCACCACAGGTTTCTGTGCTTGTATGTAGCTCTGATCTCTCTCCTTCTCCCTCTCTTCTCTCTCTTCATAGACTTCAATAGGCTGTGTAACCTGACACCTCACTGACTTTTCTTGAGCAAGACAAACTTGAGCTACTTTCTTCTGATTGGCGTTTAGGTGGAAGGTGATAAGTGGAGAAAGAACCAGATTTTGAGATGATATATTACAGAGTTTCTTATATTTACTTGTGCTCTTGATTTATGCAAAGATTATTGAAAGTGCAGTTACCGTTTAGTTTCACTCACACTAGCATATAACTCGGGCGAGTGCAATGTAAAGGCCCCGTTACACGCAATGACGTATTTAACGATATGTCGTCAGGGTCACGAAATTCGTGACGCACATCCGGCGTTGTTAGCAATGTCGTTGCATGTGACACCTACGAGCGATCGCTAACGATCAGAAATACTCACCACATTGTTGATTGCTGACACGTCGTTCATTTTCAAAATATCGTTGCTCATTCTGGACGCAGGTTGTTCGTCGTTCCTGAGGCAACACACATCGCTATGTGTGACATCCCGGGAACAACGAACAACAGCGTTCCTGTGTCCTCCGGCAACGAGGTGGGAGTGAAGTTAATGCGGCTGCTCTCCGCCCCTCCGCTTCTATTGGTGGCCCGCTGCGTGACGTCGCTGTGACGCTGCACGAACCTCCCCCTTCAAAAAGAGGTTGTTCGCCGGCCACTGCGACGTCGTTAGGAAGGTAAGTCTGTTTGACGCGTCCTAGTGATATTGTTTGCCACGGGCAGCAATTTGCACATGATGCACGCACAACGGGGGCGGGGGCGATCGCTAGCGACATCGCTGCATGTAAAGCAGCCTTAAGAATAAAGGATTGCACCAGATCCACGTCATTCAATGAGGCAGTGCAGATCTGCGATTTGTTTCTCAGCTGTATTTGGTCTGAGGAAAACAATTGCAGCATGCTGCTAGTGAACGAGTAAATGGGGGATACTCACCTATTCAAGTCTATGGGTGCGAAAAGAATTGAATGCCACACAGGTCATGTATATATTGTCTATTTTTTAGGCATACTTTACCATTCTGTAGCATAGTACATTGTAAATGGTTCTGGAAATGATTGTAAATGAATAACAGCTGCTAAGAAAAAAAATGGACAGCACACGGACAACACACGCATGCCAAGAGAGAAAAAAAATTGTCCTACATTTCTGGTTGACATTCTATACACTAGTGTAAGTGTACTCTTAGGATGGTGTCACACTTGCGAATGACTTGTGCGTGACACGAGGGAGAATCAAGTCGCATAACTCCGTCTCGGTCTCCGGGCAAGAGCGTGTAGCTGCATAGAAATACATGCAGCTGTATGCTCCCATCTGGAGAGCGGCAGGTCGAGCCAGGTGATACAATTCGACTCTTGCACGAGTCACTCACAAGTGTGCCTATATCTGACTCTCTCACAATATATAATGTACAGGCAGATAGTGAGTCCTCGGCACGCAAAGAATAAGCTGTAGCAGGATTGCAGTTGCTGCAGAGCACACAACAATCCATCCTACATCTCTTTTTAACCAATTACATCCAGTATGATGATATCACTTTACCCCATTGTGTTTACATGCTGCACATTACGAATATCCCAGCACACAATAGTGGCATCTCCCAGCAGAGAAACAAGAAGTCTCACAAAGCTGTCAAATAGTGACACAAAAGAGTCCTCACTTATGCCGAATTTAGCCTCTCTTTTTTAAGGGGGCAGTACTGTTATCACTAAATTTGAAATACATTGTTAGTTTTACTAAACACATATTTTGGAGAAAAATTTTATATTTTGACCTTTTAATGCATCGTGATATTTTCCTTGAGCTTATAGTTCCTCTGTAGCACTCAACATGCTAAGACCCTTAATTGAACTTTTTCAATCCATATTTATAGTTATCATCTTACTTGTTGACCTGGGTAGATCCATGTAAATTCTACTTCTACGTGTGGTTCACCCAGGACTGTGCAGAAGATACTGAAGTCACCTCCACTTTGAACCTTGTTGGCTGAGGCTGTAATAGTTGCAGAGGGTGGGCCACTGGGAACTTAAGGAAGCATAAAAAAAATCACGTAATATATATTAGGGCTCAAAAATATAACTTAATTGTTAATTTTAACAAACAATCCATTTGCCAGAGCCTATGTTAAATGTATTGTATTTTCAGTCTCTAGCTTTTTTTTTTTGCCAGAAACTAGAAAATTATTTATGCCATTTTGTAGTTTAAGAGGCTAAATCAAGTTACTGCTTATAAAGAAAGGGCACATAGCCGTATGGACAGGTACAAGTGCATCTCAATAAATTAGAATATCATCAAAAAGTTAATTTATTTCAGTACTTCAATACAAAAAGTGAAACACATAAATTACAGAGAGTCATTACACACAAAGTGATCTATTTCTATATATTCTATATATTATATAGTAATTACACACAGAGGGATCTATTCCAAGTGTTTATTCCTATTAATGTTGATGATTATGGCTTAGCCAATGAAAACCCAAAAGTCATTATCTCAGAATATTATATAAGACCA
Organism: Anomaloglossus baeobatrachus; assembly: GCF_048569485.1. NCBI lineage: Eukaryota > Metazoa > Chordata > Amphibia > Anura > Aromobatidae > Anomaloglossus > Anomaloglossus baeobatrachus. The sequence goes on along the minus strand of NC_134353.1, from coordinate 141,898,834 downwards.
ACTGAAAAAAATTATTTTAAACTCAGAAATGTTGGCGCCTACTGAAAAGTCTGTACAGTAAATGCCTCAATACTTGGTCGGGGCTCCTTTTACATGAATTACTGCATCAATGCAGCGTGGCATGGAGGCGATCAGCCTGTGGCACTGCTGAGGTGTTATGGAAGCCCAGGTTGCTTTGATAGCAGCCTTCAGCTCGTCTGCATTGTTGGGTCTGGGGTCTCTCATCTTCATCTTGACAATACACCATATATTCTCAATGGGCTATAGTGCTATAGTTCAGGTGAGTTTGCTGACCAATCAAGCACAGTGATACTGTGGTTATTAAACCAGGTATGGGTACTTTTGGCAGTGAGGACAGGTGCCAAGTCCTGCTGGAAAATGAAATTTCCAAAATGTTTGTCGGCAGAGGGAAGCATCAAGTGCTCTAAAATTCCTGGTAGATGGCTGCATTGACTTTGTTCTTGATAAAACACAGTGGACCTATACCAGCAGATGACATGGCTCCCCAAACCATCACTGATTGTGGAAACTTCACACTAGACCTCAAGCAGCTTGGATTGTGGCCTCTCCACTCTTCCTCCAGACTCTAGGACCTTGATTTCCAAATGAAATGCAAAATTTACTTTCATCTGAAATCAACACCTTGGACCACTAAGCAACAAACAGTCCAGTTGTTTTTCTCCTTGACCCGCGTAAGACGCTTCTGGCGTTGTCTATTGGTCATGAGTGGTTTGACACAAGGAATGCGATAGTTTTAGCCCATGTCCTGGATACATCTGTGTGTGGTAGCTCTTGATGCACTGACTCCAGCAGCAGCCCACTCCTTGTGAATCTTCCCCAAATTTTTGAATGGCTTGTTCTTAACAATCCTATCAAAGCTGCAATTATCCCAGTTGCTTGTTCACCTTTTCTACCACACTTTTTCCTTCCACTCAACTTTCCATTAATATGCTTGGATACAGCACTTTGTGAACAACCAACATCTTTAGCAATGACCTTTTGTGGCTTACCCTGCTTGTGGAGTATATCAATGACTGCCTTCTGGACATCTGTCAAGACAGCAGTCTTCCCCATGATTGTGTAGCCTACTGAACCAGACTAAGGGACCATATTAAAAGCTTAGGAAGCCTTTGCAGGTATTTTGTGGTAATTATTCTAATTTTCTGAGAAAATGACTTATGGCTTTTCATTGGCTGTAAGCTATAATCATCAACATTAACAGAAATAAACACTTGAAATAGATCACTCTGTTTGTAATGACTATATAATATATGCGCTTCCTTCTTGTATTGAATTACAGAAATAAATTAACTTTTTGATATTCTAATTTATTTAGATGCACTTGTACATATATACATACAAAAACTTGTTCCTTACTTGATGCAATATTTTAGCACATTGTCGTCAATAGTGGGTTTTTGGTTTTTTTTTGTTAAGGAAGACTAATTCAGTTTGTGCCATTTTTATCTATTCTGCATAAAAGGATTTGCCCAAGACAGACATTTTTCACAAGATAGGTAATAATCTTCTGATCTGCCGGGCTCAAACCGATGGGGCAGTCAAAGCCTCTTAGTAAATTTGTCCTGTCCTTCTTATCACAGCAAATCATACAGCAGAACAGCATAACAACATCTAAGTTATAATGCGATTTTAATTATTGACTAAAGTATTATCTTTACTTATACCTTCCACATAGAGGAGCTGGTATTTAATGGATATCTGTGGGGCTCCTCTGGCCTCTGCCCGGCAGTACACCACTCCACTTTGGTTGGAACTGGGATGCTGGTAGACAAACCCTTTCTTTACATCGTAGATTAGGTCTCTGCCATCAGTTTTTATTTCTTCAGCCGGAAACTCTCTGTGTAGGGTGACTTTAGCAGACGCAGTGGTCACACGACATGGTATAACAGCTGGTTTATCTGGATTCATGTAGACAATCTCAAAATAACTTGGAGATGGTACGAAGAGTTCACCTTTATCTGCAACAGAAGGGAATTTCATTTTAATGTTATTTTATCTGGAAAGTCTGGCTCCAATGTTCTTTGATGTTATATCCTGTATTGTAAGATCAAATATATAAATGATAATCTATAGCCTCCAGATGAACATGGACTTTGTAAGTAATTGTCATTTCTTTTTTTTATTGTGGCCTCTGCAAAAAGAACAAAAAACAAACAAAAAAACAAAGAAAAAAACCTAAGAATATTTTTTACCAAGTAAATAGATTGAAGTATTGTTAGTACCAATTGTATCTAAAAAGCTCCTCTTTCTCATAGGCTTGAAGATAGTAGAGGTTTCTCTTTCCCCTCTGTTAGTTACAAGCCGGCTGGCAACCTCCTTTAATTACTATGTTTGATCCATTTTCATTTGAAAAACATATTTTTATTTATCTAGACAATAGCTTTAATACCAAAAAAATGTCACTGCTGATTCTACACCATATTTTCTTGCCGATCCACAACAAAATCCGTAAGTATTACTTTCAGATTCTGTTGTGGATTTCAGCCTCTGTATTGAAAATCCTCAAAAAGAATTGACATTTGTAGTTCAATGAGTTTTTGTTTAGTTATTAACAAATATCTCTTACCATTGTATAGAAAACATGGAGAAAAATTACATGAAGAGTTGCAGTACAGGAATAGAGATTTCCAATTCTACTAGTAATGTGTCTCCCAGGGTTATGAGGCACTCGGCCCCGGGCGGTGTATAACTGGAGAATGTTACTTTGGTGGCCGTTGCCCGGTTCCGTACCCTGGGTGCTTTTTGAAAAGGAATATTTACAGGGGATTGTTGAATAAAGTTTATACGTGACGCCACTTGCGGTTTTGCGGCTATAGAGATGGAGCTACCGCTGCACAATGTTCACTATTGGGGCTGGTGTTAGTGGCATCCTTGATGTAAGGCCCTCCGCAAGCAGGGCCAAGCCCCAGAGGATAGGTGTTGCAGGTGTGTGTTGAAAGAAGGTAGGCCACAACAGGAGTTCGGTGTAACTGGTTCTTTTTACTCACTGCAAGCTGGTAACTGGTCACCCGAGGCTGGCTGGTCTTAACCGCAGGTCCCCTTAGTCCCTGTGCCGGTTTAGTGACCTAGTGGCTTCTATCCCCTGCACCTGTCTTTGGTTGGTAGGTCCCCACGGCATACAGCGGCTGGGGGTCCTCTCCTGGTTGTCTTCTTCAGCAGTCCGTATGACGGTAGCGTGAATCCTGTGGGCTTGGAGTCTCTGGTCCTGTCCCCGGTTCTCCTTTTGCTACTGAGTCCCGAAGGTCAGTGAGGTCCTTGATGGTCCCCTCAATGTGCAGATTTTATCAGGTCTGCATGGAGCTTTTGCCTGACCTAGGATTCTGTACCCCGTTGGTGCATAGTTCCGGGAGTACTCAACCGGCAACTAACCCTCTGGGCCCTCAGGTCACTATTCACTTCAGTCAGTCCATCTGCTCACTTTCATTTCCTACGACACACTCTCCTCCACTACCACCATTACTGTGTCTCCTCTCACTGTCTTACTCTCAACTGTCTGCCCCTCCCACCTGGTTGTCTAGTGGACTGGAGTGGCTCCACCTCTAGGCGACCATCGATTGGTCCAACCCTAGCCTTGTACCATTCTATGGGGGATAATTGGGGAAAAATAGGGAGTTCCTGGAGTGTTTGTGTGTTACCGGCATGGGTTTTCTGGGTCCCTAGGGGGTAGGCCCTACATCCTGGTGGGGATGCAGTACCTTGTAGCTCCCTGAAGGCTAGAGTAACACTGTTCATTATTCAGTACTATATGATATAAAATGATATAACAAATAGAAAACTATAGTCTGAACAATGGCAAATTATTATTATTATTAATAATATTTATTTATAGAGCACCATTAATTCCATAGTGCTGTACATGAGAAGGGGTTACATACAGAATTCATATACAAGTTACAATAGACAGACTGGTACAGAGGGAAGAGGACCCTGCCCTCGCGAGCTTACATTCTATATCAAAGAGATTAAAGAGGTTAGGGGGTAGGGAAGAAGAACATATAACATAAAACATAAAGAAGGGACACAATAGGGAAGACAGTAGGAAAAGAAAGGTACCAGCTCAAGTACAGTGGCATGCAAATGTGGCACCCTGGACAAGCCAGGATGTCACAGGTACTGCAAAAACACACCCCACACCCCGGTTAGGCCGGTTTCACACATCCGGCTTTTTGCCATTTTGCCGGATGCGGCGCTCTCCCATACAGTTAATACAGTACAATGACAGCGCAACAAGCGCCGGTCACATGCTGTCATGTGACCGGCGCAAGTGACCCGGAAGTTACAGCGCTGTCATTGTACTGTATTAACTGTACGGGAGAGCGCCGCATCCGGCAAAACGGCAAAAAGCCGGATGTGTGAAACCGGCCTTAGGCACATCAGTCACACACACAAATCCTTGTTGCCTCTCTCCAGGGGCTGATGTCCACACCAGGTGGGGTGGAGCCAAGCGGTTGGCTCCACCCACCGAGGAGTTCACAGTCCTGGAGGCGGGAAAGGACGTAGTTGAGTTAGGGAGAGTGAAGTGGAAGGAGTGAAGTGGTAGTTGAGGAGCAGACTGACCGTGTCCGGGTACGTGGCCCGGGCACATACAGCAAGGTTGGCAGACGGTGGTGACCGTCTGCAGGAGAGGCCGATTGACGCATAACCGTAAGGACCGGGGACGGGCGGTGGCGGAGCGAAGAGAAGCCAGCACCATTCGGCAGGGCCTACGGACCCCGACCAGGCTAGGAGTCGCCGCTAAACCGGTCAAGTCCGTCAGCGACGGGAACCTCCGGGGTTTCCCAGCAGCAAAGACCCAACTGAAGGCAACCGCTCAACCGTGAAGGGAAATACAGCTACCGCCACAGCTAGAGTTCCCAGGGCCAGAGCCTGCGTGCAAAAAGGGGCTCCTCTGGCAGATACACCGCTGGGGAGCGGGCTACCGTTGGGAAGCCATCGGGGCCGAAAACCATCACAGGTGCAGGGAGAGACAGTCACCGCCAACCTACCGGGAGTGACCACCGCAGCCGCCTGCGGGACCCGTCCATCCAGCCGTTTGTTTTACCTGAGACTCTGTGTACGTTATTGGCTGAGTGAGTACTACCGTGCCGTCTGGCACTGCACTGCCCCCGCGACCCTGCACCTCGCCAAACCCCGTCATCCATTTTCCAGTCACCATCACCGGGCCCCGGGACCACCAAAAACCCCCTACCCACGGAGGGGAGAGAAACATCTCGGCTGCTCCCTGTCATCGCTCCCGGGATCCCCGTCCAGAGCAGCGGTGGTGTCCCAATCTCACCACAACCGTGGGTGGCGTCACGGACTGACTTCCCAAACCCCAAAAACTATTCCCCTTTCACTCACGGGCGAGGAGCGCTGCTCAAGTTCCCGGATCCGGCCCACCGCTCGAGCCACCGAGCAGCAGCAGCAGCCGGACCCGAGCCGCGAGCGCGGTCGAGCAGCGCACCCCCCGCCCGCGACAACTTGGCGTCACGAACAGGATCTTACCGTTCTACCGCCTGGTAGAAGTGCGCCTTGTGTCCCGCCGGAGCTGTCTGGCCGAAAATTTTCAGAAGCCACCATCTTGGGCGCAAAAAGTTCCCCGCTCGAGCGTCTTCCCGAGCAGTGGAGGCGCGAAAGCCGAAGCTCCACCCCTGAAGAGGAGGTGCCGGAAAGAAACCAAGGGGGACGCGGATGGAGAGATGACGGCGTAATGGGGCTGGAGCGCGGGAGCACCCGCCACCGGAGCGTCTAAGCTCTGGAGGAGCAGAGGGGGAGTAGCCTTCGAAGACAGCGGCACGAATGAGCTCCCTGCCGGGACCGCTGCGTGGCTGGAATGAGAGCTGGGCCGGTTCTGCATGAAGGTCAGGGCGCAGAGCCTGCAGCAGCAGTTGGATTGGAGGGCGGAGATGCGCAGAATGGTCGCCGTAGTGGAGGCCCGTGAGCAAGGGGCCGCGGTGGCCGTGGCGCGTCGTGAGCAGGCCATCCAGATTCCCGAACCAGCCCTGATTGAGTTGCAGCCGGGGACCGGCCCTGCCGCAAGGGGTCCAGAGAGAGTACAGTTGATGGAAGAGGAAATCCCGAGCACACTGCCCCCACCACCGTTTCCAACGGCGATCAGCGGTTCCGGACTGCACTGCCTATGGAAGGAGAACCCGATGCACCCTCCGGTCCCGGACTGGGCCGACCCTCCGCGGGGGTAGTCGCCCCAGGGGCAGCGGTCCTCGCTGCAAGTTGTCCCCGTTGGGACCACCAGTACCGTTATCTGTTGAATGTATGAATAAGTAAATGAATGATAAGAAAAGTAATCGACTGAAGTTCACCTGATTTGCAACCTTGATTGAACTGGCCGTTGCCGGCAACTAGTCCCCGTAGGGACTTTCTGCACCATTTGCGTAAGACACTGCTTACGGACACGCCCGAGAACTTGCAGGGCAACCACAAACTTGTGGCATGTAAATATATTTGTTTATTCCGTGACCGCCTCCGGAGAGGCAGATTGGAGGAAGGGCCCGCAGCAGAGTAGGCTGGGGCCCGGTCACCACCTGGACCGGTGGCCATCTTCCGGGGGTCAGGGGTCCCCCATGGACGTGGGTTCCCTGAAAGGGACCGTACCCGCTCGGGAAGCCTGGTGATGGGCTGGGGCAAGGGGTGCTGCCCACTTCTTAGGGGCAGCATCAGGGCCAGGTTGTTTGGGCGGGGGGAGAGCGGAAGCCGTGTACCGTTGATAAAAATGTACCGTTAGTAATGTTTAAGAAAGTGCCTCCCGTTAAGGGAAGATTCATGAAAATGCAATTGTTTAATGTTTTATATGCTTTTTCTATCTTTTACAGTTTAAAAAAAATAAAATAAATAAAACCGGTGATGGACGGGCAGCCCACGGACGGTCTGCGTTTAACCAAGGGGGAATGTGGTGCCCTGGACAAGCCAGGACATCACAGGTACTGCAACAACACACCCCACACCCCGGTTAGGCACATCAGTCACACACACAAATCCTTGTTGCCTCCCTCCAGGGGCTGATGTCCACACCAGGTGGGGTGGAGCCAGGCGGTTGGCTCCACCCACCGAGGAGTTCACAGTCCTGGATGCGAGAAAGGACGTAGTTGAGTTAGGGAGAGTGAAGTGGAAGGAGTGAAGTGGTAGTTGAGGAGCAGACTGACCGTGTCCGGGTACGTGGCCCAGGCACATACAGCAAGGTTGGCAGACGGTGGTGACCGTCTGCAGGAGAGGCCGATTGATGCATAACCGTAAGGACCGGGGACGGGCGGTGGCCCGCCGGTACCGAACCGGGGAGCGAAGAGAAGCCAGCACCATTCGGCAGGGCCTACGGACCCCGACCAGGCTAGGAGTCGCCGTTAAGCCGGTCAAATCCGTCAGCGACAGGAACCTCCGGGGTTTCCCAGCAGCAAAGACCCGACTGAAGGCAACTGCTCAACCGTGAAGGGAAATACAGCTACCGCCACAGCTAGAGTTCCCAGGGCCAGAGCCTGCGGGCAAAAATGGGCTCCTCTGGCAGATACACCGCTGGGGAGCGGGCTACCGGTGGGAAGCCATCGGGGCCGAAAACCATCAAAGGTGCAGGGAGAGAAAGTCACCGCCAACCTACCAGGAGTGACCACCGCAGCCGCCTGCGGGACCAGTCCATCCAGCCGTTTGTTTTACCAGAGACTCCGTGTACGTTATTGGCTGAGTGAGTACTACCGTGCCGTCTGGCACTGCACTGCCCCCGCGACCCTGCACTTCGCCAAACCCCGTTATCCACTTTCCAGTCACCATCACCGGGCCCTGGGACCACCAAAAACCCCCCTACCCACGGAGGGGAGAGAAACATCTCGGCTGCTCCCTGTCATCGCTCCCGGGATCCCCGTCCAGAGCAGCGGTGGTGTCCCAACCTCACCACAACCGTGGGTGGCGTCACGGACTGACTTCCCAAACCCCAAAAATTATTCCCCTTTCACTCACCGGCGAGGAGCGGCGCTCGAGTCCCCGGATCCGGCCCACTGCTCGAGCCACCGAGCAGCAGCAGCAGCCGGACCCAAGCCGCGAGCGCGGTCGAGCAGCGCACCCCCCGCCTGCGACACAAACGTTTGGGCACCCCTGGTCAAAATTACTGTGAACGGATAAGGAAGTTGAAGATGAAATGATCTCTATAAGGGATAAATTTGAAGATTTCACATTTCCTTTGTATATTAAGCAAAATTTTTTTTTCATCTTTTACATTTTTAAATTAACAAAATGCGAACATGAATTGATGAAAAAGTTTGTGCACCCTGCATGGTTAGTACCAAGTAGCACTCCCTTTGGCAAGTATCACAGCTTGTAAACGCTATTTGCAGCCAGCCAAGAGTCTTTCAATTCTTGTATGAGGGATCCATTTTTCCTTGGAGACGTGTTCCACTTCTGTGGGATTCCTGGGTCGTCTTGCATGCACAGCTTTTTTGAGGTTTAGCCACAGATTTTAACTGATGTTCAGATCAGGGGTCTGTGAGGGCCATTGTAACACCTTCATCTTGCACCTTTTGAGGTATTATATTGTCCTGTCTGACATTGTCGCTGATAGAAGTACTTAGTTCATTGCAAATTTTTTTAAAGTATTTTTGCTCTTGCTTGGGGATCAAGCTGTCCCACTCATCGGCTTTCCACCCCAGTCTAATAGTCAAGCTGAGCGCATGAATCAAAACCTGGAACAATATTTGCGTTGTTTTATGTCTGACAATCAAGAGGCATGATTGGCATTCCTTTTTCTGGCAGACTTAGCTATTAACAACCGCCAGAGATTTGCGAGTTCAGGAACCTCTCTTCCCTCCCCTTCACTTCCGGTTTTGGTGGACTCCACCCTTTATAAGGTGCTGGATCCTAGTCCTCATCGCCGATAATGGCTCCAGCCTTGTTCCAACCATTCCAGTCTTAGCGTGTGCTCCAGTTACTGGTGATGTGTTGTATAAGCTTGTGTGGTTTGGAAATATCCCTGTTGTCAGTTTATTTCCTCCCTGTTTGTTATTTCTTTCTGTGCACGTTTCGTCTCCCCCCTGGGTCTGACTGCAGTGTGTATGTTTTTTGGTTCTCCCCTGTATGTGTTATTTGTGGGGTTTGTTTCTTTTGTCTCGGCCCTCCCCAGGGGTGTTAGACCAGGGTATGGACAGGAGCAAGGGTCACGCTGGCGGTCCAGACCTCACTACCATTGAGCGTACTTCTGGGATAAGGGACAGTGCAGGGTCCCCAGTCTGAAGGCTAGCCTAGGTGACCCTGCTTCAGTTACCCATCACTCCTGTGTCACAGTCGCCTAGACTATATTTTTATATCCCATAATCTATTAGACTCTTCCTGTACGTGTTTTATGGACCTACCCGCCGCACAGTTGACAGAGGGCTCAAAGGGTATATTGAAATCTATGGGGAACTTTTGATCAGGGTCATTTGGATGTTTTTGGTTGTCATTATGATTTAAAAAGAGAAAACACAGTATTTTGACAATAAATGGCTTCAACCAACCACTAACCATGAATGTGAAATATTCTCTGAAAAAAGGCCAAGGAAGCAAAAAAAATCTGCCGCGGTATGTAAACCTTTGAGCACAACTGTACAGATCAGTCATCTTGGAGAAGACATCATTGAGGTGCACATTACGGCGAGATACAGGTTGCTACTTTAGGGGCTACACTGTCTCCCAATCAGCATGTGAGATCAACAAGGGTAGAGTATGAATTCCCTGCCACTTTGGATGATGGGTCTGAGCAAGTCGAATGCTGATAGGATAGTCAGGAGAACTCCTGAGTTCTTGAATGCTGTGGAGCGGCTTGCTTTCTTTGCAAAAAGTTTCACAACAGTGGCAGATTATTTCACTAGATGTTCCCTAAAAGTAATTGCTCCTCATCTGCTTTGGCATGGTTTCAGAAACCTCTCCTTAGTACACACTAAATGATCTATTATTGGACAACCTTTTGAGGCTTTACAAGCATAAAAGTTAGCCCTTCCCATTAAAGATGCCACTACAGTGCATAAAAACTTCAACTTATGACAATTTATCAAGCCATATGAGGTCTTGGATTGATCATCAAGCTATTGAGCATTTGGCTCTAACATTGGTAGAGCAGAATGCTTTTTGGATACTCTTGAAACCATTACTGGGCACTGGTGGTATCAAGAATGTATAGAGAGCCATGATGACATAATTTCCTTTTCAAAACACCTCACATACTAAATTAGCTATTTCTCGGACGAGTCCCGCCCCAGAAGTGGTCTGACCGCTCAGATCCGGGTGTCGCTACTCGTGGCTTGAGGGTCTCCGGACCCGGGGTCTCAGAGTCGCGCCGAAAAGTGATGGGGGGTTATTTACAAGGGAGTTAGGTAGTTTGTGATGCCACCCGTAGTGTGCAGTAGTAGGGAGTACCGCCGCTGATGTTGGCTTGACGTTAGCATCCACGGGTAGGGGAAGTCCTAGGGACTCTGGATGGTGGTTTGGGGTGCAGGGGAGCGCAGGCTTGCTGGTTGCAGGGGTTAATCAGGTACTCACTCAGAAGGAAAGCAGATGCTGACAACGTGGTAAACAAAGTCTGTGTGTGCCGCTGCTCTCTTGGGGAGCTTGTCCGGGTCCCGTTCCCTGCAGCACTGCCTGGTGGTCTGTGGCCTGCCTCCGGGCACAGTATTTTAGAGTGTCCAGGTGGTTCGTCAGCTTGAAGCTTTCCGGGCCCCGCTCCCAACTAAAAGTAGCAGAGGAGCTTGCTCTTAGGAGCTCACGCTTGGGATTTCAGTGGGCTGCTTTGCTTGGAAAGCCCTATCCCCCTTGTTGCGCTAGTGCCCCAATCTCTGAGCTTCGTGTGAACAGTCCATATAGGCCCTGTCCTCTGCAGGTTAATTGCAGGGTTGCTTGAAGCTTCTCCCCGACCTAGGGTCCATGTACCCTGACGTGCCTTCGGTCCCAGCCCGGCTATTGAACTGCGGCTGCCGGCTAGCCTCCAAGACTAGCCAGTCCCAATCTCCCGCGACTGGGTCTCCGACTCCTCTGGGCCCAGACCACCGTCTGCGACCTAATCTGCTTCCCCTGGGAGCTCCAACTCCCAGCTTCCTCCGAGCTCCTCACAGCTCGAGGGCTACCACTGTTCTGACTTGTCACCTCCCACCTCCCTGCCTGACTCCTAGGTGGGCGGCCCTATTCCAGCTTAGCAGCCCACTGGTGTGCCTGACAGGGTGTGGTGTGAGGTGTGACTAGGATTTGTAGATGCTGGTGGAGGCAGTACTGCAAGATGGGAACCCAGAACCAATATGGTTGAGTCCTGCACTGGGAGATAAAGAGCGTGCAGTACCCTGTGACGACCTGACTAGTCCAGGGGCGTTACAGCTACAAGGAAGACATCCATGATATATAGATGCAAACTTTTAGATTATATGTGCAAAAGGTCACTGTGGTCTTCACAGTAATTAAACAACTATGATTTCAGGGGAGACAAGTTGGATAGGCTTTGAGTTTCAGGCTTTGGGCTACGGGAAATGGATGCATCTTACAAATACTATTCAAGTTTAGTATAGAAAAGAATGTAGCTATGAGGATTCGAGATTACGTTAGTAAAGTAATGGCTGTATCCACAAGGTCACAACTAGGTAGAATAGTGTACGAAGGATTTCAGATAGAACATTTTGATCACAAGATCTGTTTGCACACCAAGTTAGAATTTTTTTTTAACGATGATGGTTTTGTTTTGTTTCTTCAGAACAATTAAATAAGGGTGATTTAATGAGTTCCATTGGGACAAGTCCAATTTCAGTCCTCAAGCTCATGGCTCAAATCCTGGCCTATATCTGGTGTATACCTGAAGTGATGGCCCAGGGGTACCTCCGGCTGTGTAGTCGTGGCACTGGTACTGAGGCAGCCCCCTGGTTCCACCACTTCTTCACCTTCTGGGACTGACTTGAATGTGCAGGGTGTGACGTCTCTCTCTCCGGCCGATGCATAAAGAGTCTTCAGGCAAAAGTTGAGATGCATAAAAACTGACATTTATTCACACAGAAAATAACACTCCGGTCAGCAGATTCCGGCAATAATGGTGGAGCTGGGGACAACCTGCCCAAACGCGCCCTCTGGTGGGGATATGCCCTAGATACTCCTCTTCTCCGGGCTCCCACTCTCCGGTCAAGCACACACTGGACCCACACCAGCGGAATAGACCCTGAGGTTGCGTCCACCTCCTTTACTCCGGTGTCCCCCGGTGTTCCGCTCACACACTCACACTTGCCGCTGCAGATGTTCACTGCCTGCTGTCCCGGATCCTTCTCCCCCACACACACTCAGACCTTCCCTAGATATCCGGCCGACTCCTCCTTCCCCGGTGGCAACAGCCGTCCCACCCGGCCACTAGGGGGTGCCCTAACACAACACATATAATAATAAAATCAACACTTTTAATAATCACAATGCCGGGTAAACTATGCTAAACTAGTAGGGGGTAGGCCCACCCACTACATGCCTCCCCTCTTAAAATCCGAGCCTCCCGGCAAGGCTCTTAACTGTAAACACATTAAAACAGCAAAACCTTTTGGGTCAGTCCACGACCACAGCGGCACCAGTTCAGCGGCGCTCCCGGTCCTTGGGGCGCTCAGAGGCGCAGCAGCGCTCCCTGTCTTTAGGTAGCGCCCGGAGGCTCAATAGCGCTCCCGGTCTTACGATGGTGCCCGGAGACGCAACAGCGCTCCCGGTCTTAGATGGGCGCCCGGAGGCTCAATAGCGCTCCCGGTCTTAGTTGGCGGGCAACAGACCCACAGAACTTTAACATAACTGCTGCCGGTTAAACAGCACCGGACTTAAACAACAGATGACAGTGGAGACTTACTCTGGGGGCCAGGACCGCTTCCACTCCTCCGCTTGTGCCTGGATGTAGGCCCCCAGAGATTGTCCCGGCTGACGGCGGACCCGTCGGAAGGACAGCGGGGCGAAAGGTGGCTCTGCTGGCGTGGCTGCCTCGGCTCCTGGCGGCGGTGAAGGTGTCGCTCCCCGGGGTGGTGGTGGTGCGTCCAACACAATAACCGGTTGATTGGTCACATGCTGACTCACGGTCACTACTGGAGAAATCTTCTCCGGGTCAACGGGCGACACAGACGTTGCTTCCGGGGCAGCAGTCACGGTGTGCCGGGGATGAGAGGGCTCGGACGGGACCGGTCTTGTATGACTCCGGCGCCGCTCTTGTTGCTCCTCCCACTCCAGCTCCTCTTGCCACTGAGCCGCTTCCCGGTCGGTCGGCATCCGGTTCACGGCAACGGCAAATAGACCGCGACTACCTGCGTCCGGCAGAAACTGAACCTTCTCACCCGGCCAGAGTGTGCGAAGCCGGGTGGGCAACCCCTCCACGTCCAGGTGGACTCTGTTATAAAAGTAGTCGTCCCCTGTGCTGCACTCGCGGATGAAGCCGTACCCTTCCTTCTGGTTAAATTTTACCACCACGCCGGTGGTAAACTGCAGGGCCAGCTCCTCTCCGCCCGGACAGCATCTCCCGGACAAGGGTTTCGGCCAGAAGACGTTCCTGAACAGGGTCAGGCTTCGGGGACGGAGCTCTGGGGCGCGGTTCGGCGGACGGGACGATTACCGGGTCCCAGATGAAGCCCCGGTGGTCCTTCTCCAGACGCTCGGTGAACTCCTCAGCCGGCTCCGTCAAGGCAACAGATGGTGCGGCGGCGCCAAGCTGTGGGGTCTCCCACGGGAAGGGTGTAACCTCCGGACGGCCTCCTGGCGGCGTAGCATACGTCGCCTTCACTTCGGTGATGGTTCTTCCGGACTGAGCGTCCCAGGTGGTCTTCCACGACACTTTGTCAGGGCGCGTAGAACCTCCCGGTCCCACTGGGAGATCCACCATAGCTGCCTCACTGGCAGGGGCAAACCTGGGACGGCCCCGGCCTAAGGTGATCAGGGCCATGGTAGTAGCCAGTTCTTCCGGTTGCCCAAAAGCTGCCATCACGGATCGCTGTGCTGAAACTAGCGGTGATGTCAAAGTGCAGACTGAGGGAGAAGAAGGCGGGCCTCTGCTTCCCGCTCTTAAACAGTATCCTCCCCCAGCTTCGCGCAGTATCTTGACTCCTCCGCGGAGGTACTTCTTTTTCTTCTTAATACCGCCCACTCTGTATGTCTTCAATGCCCTGGGGCTGGCGCCTCCCCTCTTTGGGCGGAGTACTCTGTACCTCTTCCTCGGCACCGGCCAGCCCCAGGCTCTTCTTTCGGCGCCAATTTTTCGCGCCTTTTCTTCTTGGGCCCGGTCCAACGCTACGGGCACTGTGTTCTCTTCCCACCAGGGGGCTGGGGATTTTCTTCCATGGTCAGGATCCTGTGCCTCAGGCACTACCTGATCTTCAGCTTCCTGGGTCCCCGGCAGGGAACTCGCATCCTGCCGACTACGCCACATGAAGTGATGGCCCAGGGGTACCTCCGGCTGTGTAGTCGTGGCACTGGTACTGAGGCAGCCCCCTGGTTCCACCACTTCTTCAACTTCTGGGACTGACTTGAATGTGCAGGGTGTGACGTCTCTCTCTCCGGCCGATGCATAAAGAGTCTTCAGGCAAAAGTTGAGATGCATAAAAACTGACATTTATTCACACAGAAAATAACACTCCGGTCAGCAGATTCCGGCAATAATGGTGGAGCTGGGGACAACCTGCCCAAACGCGCCCTCTGGTGGGGATATGCCCTAGATACTCCTCTTCTCCGGGCTCCCACTCTCCGGTCAAGCACACACTGGACCCACACCAGCGGAATAGACCCTGAGGTTGCGTCCACCTCCTTTACTCCGGTGTCCCCCGGTGTTCCGCTCACACACTCACACTTGCCGCTGCAGATGTTCACTGCCTGCTGTCCCGGATCCTTCTCCCTCACACACACTCAGACCTTCCCTAGATATCCGGCCGACTCCTCCTTCCCCGGTGGCAACAGCCGTCCCACCCGGCCACTAGGGGGTGCCCTAACACAACACATATAATAATAAAATCAACACTTTTAATAATCACAATGCCGGGTAAACTATGCTAAACTAGTAGGGGGTAGGCCCACCCACTACATACCAGATATAGGCCAGGATTTGAGGATTTAAGCCATGAGCTTGAGGAGTGAAATGAAACTTGTCCCAACAAAAATCATGTCTGTTAACTGCATTTGCCTTTTAGACACATTGCTAGTCCATTTGCTTTCAATCTATAGGAGGATTTTTAATGAATATATGATCAGATTCTTCATTTGTGCTACTTTACCATAACTGCCACTATAAAGAGCAATCTCTTAAAAAAGCAGATGCTTGAGGTCCTTCCGTGTAGCCTCAGGGAGATTTCTGGTTCAGGAGTTTCGACTGCTTGGTTTCAGGTTCAGTGCTCGGGTCACATTTCTGATTTTGAATGATAATGCAGAATAATATCTAAACCTCATCAAGGACAGGAGAATATTACCATTTCTAGTCTAGTGACATTCTCCCCATTTTTGTGCATTGCTGATTGTAGAGCTGATAGTTCTACCTCCAGATGGTCATAAATCTAGCAAAATATCTGCTTCCTATTCCAACCAGTTTAATATAAGTATGTGCAGGGACATTGTGTAAACTCAATAAACCATTATATGCGGTGCAGTGTGCAATAAAAAATGAGACAATAAAAATATTAGGCCATCAATGTTTATTAAAGGGAGTTCAACCTCTGACATGTGACCATGGCTGCAGCAGTCACGTGAGCATGGTCTGAACAATCCGGACAATTCCCAATAACCAGTGACACACACAGCAGCACAGGAGTAGAGGGAGAAGGTACAGATATGTTATTTTAATACTTTAATGCTTTTCCTGCTTTGTGCTCACCCGGCAAAGTCTGTAACAAAAGACAATTTACGTGAAGAAATTTTTCCTGTGGATGAGATTTGTTACAATGCTACTGTAAATTCTATTGCAGATTTTCCACCTAAAAATCCACAAAAATGTTGCTATATGTGAAAAGAATGCAGAGTGAAAGAAAGGATAATGTCTGTGGGGAACGCTTGCTGAATTAAAGTGAGCTTGTGACATGTACAAACGCTATTAACCTGCAGATATGGGGTTAATCTGCAGGTTAATAGCATTCTGAACTTGTCCAACGCCTGAACATTGAACCCTGCTGCTGGAAAGAAAAGAACTTTAATCCACCCGGCAGTGTTCAGATATCAGCTACAGGGGCGGTGCTGGCGTGGGTTCAGTGACCGCTCTGTGCATGGAGATCAATGGCTGTAACCATGCCCCCTGCACTGACTGACAGCAGGAGGATGTGGAGCACCCCACGGGGTCTGGAGGAATACGTCACCGGGCCGGTGAAGGGTCAGGGGATGTTACGGGTGGCCTGCCCGATTTCGTGACCCTGAGATGTCCATGGACGGGATGATAGGGATGGATGGAGGATGGGAATGGTGGGATGGTGGAGGTTGGGAGTTGTCTCGTGACGCCACCTGCGGTACGCAGCCAGGGATTAGCTGCCGCTGCGCTCGCTGTCCTCTGGGGCGGATGGTGTCGCAGCTAGTATAGTTCAGCTTCGCGCAGGTTAAGCTTGGCCCCAAGGAGGATGATAGTGGTAGTAGTGGCCATTGGTGCCGGAACGCGGGGCGACGGCGACTGTAATGATGGGCTGACACAGTGGTTGCAGTTCAAGGTCTTTTACTCACAGTTCAGTTGTCACCTTTGAAGTGCCGGTTTCTGCCGTGATGGGCCCCAGCCGATCTCGGGTACCTCAGAAGCCACCACCAGTGTTGTGAAGCTGTGAGACCTTCCTTTCTGTGTGCTTTCATATGAATCCCCGTGACTTGAAGTTACTTGGGGACCCCGGTGTTCTTGTAGTGTTAGCTCCCATCCTGTGTGCAGGCGACGCAGGTCCTTGGTGGGGCCTGACCTTAATCACGACTCCGGACCCTAAGTGCCGCTGTGCTCCGGGATTTTGTGGTGGCCAGAAGGACATATAATCCCCCTGTCCTGCAGATTCTGGTGATAAAACGTGAAGTCTGTTCCACCCTCAAGCTCTGCACCCTGAACTGCGCCGCTCCTGAGGGAGCTATTGAGCTTTACCTCCAGCTACCGTGTTGTTCCTCTGTCTCTCCAGCTCACCCGGTAAACTCCTACTTCTTCCAGTAGGGCCGGTCCTAACAGGGGAGCTCTAAAGCACTCTCCCCTGCGACCGTGTTGTTCTGTGACCCAGACTATTCTGAAGTAAAAGTCTGAGTATTCCTCACCTTTCTCATGCTGCCCCCATCTTCCTGATGACTCACTAGTGGCTGGTAAAAACCCGTTCTTATGGTGACCACCTTTAGCCCAGTTCCAGCGGGAAAGCACCTGAGCTGTGTGTGTTGTGTAAGTGAAAACCAGTGGTTAACCTCTTCCTTACCCGGGATGAGTATTGCACCTTAAGTCAGATGCAATACCCTTTGGCGACTGAGCCTCAGGGGCGCCACAGATTCAAATAGCTGTGACATCAGGAAGCAAGTGGCGGCAGAGGGCATGATGAAGCCCGAGGTCCACTGCTTTCAGCACTTCGGCTGTCTTGGTCCATGGGCCAGACTTGAGCAGCCAGAGGGCTGGATGTGGATTGTGGTTTACATTTTGCACAGACTGGTTTATAGATAACACTCGGATAAAGAGTGTTATCGTATCATGTGCTCTCTATTATGAATACAAAGGCTTTAATTTTGCACCATCCTTTCTGAATCACCCTGAATATGTACAGTGGTTGTAATTAAAATTGTTCAACTCCATTTACAAATTAGATTTACTGTATTAACACAATTTACTAATTTACTGCTGTTTGCAATAATAATAAAAAAAAGAATTTAAATGGCTCAAAACAACTAAGATAACAAGCTATTTCTCCAAATGTAGCACAAGAGGCGACTTTTACTGATTTCTCCAACCACAGAATTATTCACCCCTTCATGATAACCATTATATAATAAGCTTATGACCTGCCCCAAATGTGATCCATATCCAGACACCAGCTTCTGGCACTATTCCTGAAGACTCCCCGTAGCCCATTCCTCAAGGGCAATGATTTCAAGCTCAATAATATTCTTGGACTATTAAGACAGCGGTCAATACAATAAGTTAAGAGATCATTGCCTTAAACAAACAAGGAAAAAATACAAAAATATTGCAGGAACGTTGACTGTTCATACAGATACAGCTAAAAACAGACTTCCCAATTTCGAAGATACATGAACTCTGGCTGCAGTATCTGGAAGTGGTAGAAAGATTAAGCTATCAATGGCAGCCACTATATTCCTGAGGAGGCAGGTGGTCAAAAACCCATGAGTGACTGCTAAAAACCTGCAGTAAAATATGGTGGCAATCAACCGCCTCACAAACTTTGATGCACTGGTCCATCATAGGTCGTGTACTCCTTTTTGATGAGGGATTGCGCTTTGAGCCCGCATCTTTCCTTGCAGATGTCGCCTGATCAGATATAAACTACCGTATATATGTGATGTCCTTAAACACAATATTTTTATTTACAGGAATGAGGCACTGCAGTGGGCGTGACCTTTACAGCTTCATGTGCAAACCTCTTCTTGGGATACTGGGATGGGAGTTTTTGGTTGCGGGGGTGGACAGGCTGCGGATCATGCCCATTGTTGGCTCAGGTACTTTGATGATCTTGTAATACTTTGGCAGAAGACAATGTCACAATTAAAGCAGTTCATGAGCCAACTCAATAATGACCTCTTCAATGTGAAATTGACATACAATTGTGATATGAGGAGGATGGAATGTTTGGATATCAGTACAGAAGTAGATGATCATTTTTTGCAAATTGATATGTACTGAAAAACATCGGTTAATTGTTCCATTCTATATTTGTCTATATTTTTTCTACTGTAAAGTCTGTCCGAGTTGATCAGTTCCTGAGGATGAGGCGGATCTGGTCATCCAATTTGAAATTTGAAATACAAGCTAAAGATCTGAAATCCAGACTTGAGGACAAGGGTACAATAAGAGATGTATTAAATAAGGTGTCACAATGTGACTGTGGATAGCAAGGAACAGGGGCCTCTTCGCTCACGCTAGGGGTCCCTAGGTTATCCCTAACTTCAGGGTTACCCCTAATGGTGGAGATGCCTGAGTCTCATACCAGAAAAGTTAAGGATAGTTGACCTTAGGGAGATCAACATCCAGCACCGCGGAGCACCATCACGTGTTTTCTCAACACAGTGATTCTAGAGCAATGCCCCCTGGGAAATATGCAAAACAAGGAAGCCGCGGAGACACCATCACATGTTTCTCAATGTTGGCAGGTAACTAGCCAGGTCTTTCACCAGGAAAGAAAAACCACGGGAAGGGCAGTCTCCAGTCAAGGAAACCACCTATGCCAAAACATGGTATCCATGCACAGACAGCTGTTTCAGGGTATTTGCCCCTCATCAGTGGTGCTGGATGTTGATCTCCCTAAGGTCAACCATCCTTACCTATATAGTCTTCTACTAGGCATTGCTCCCACTAGCCAGTTTCCTACTCCACACTGATGAGGGGCAAATACCCCGAAACAGCTGTCTGTTAGGGCTTAGGGCTGCTTCTCACTTGCGAGTTTCTCGCAGTAGAGCAATGCGAGAAAAACTCGCATTGGAATCGGACACATGTTAGTGAATGATTCAGCTCGCATCTGCGATTTTTTTCTCAGTCCAAATCGGACCGAGAAAAAAATCGCAGCATGCTGCTTTTTTGCGAGTTTCTCGCACCATTTGTCCCAATGATTTCCTATGGAAGGGGATTAAAAGTAGCATCACACACGCGCACCACCGTTCACATTTGCGAGTGTGGCAGTAACTTCGCTCATTAAATATTCAACAGATGAATGTGACATCACATTCCCAAAGGTAAATTAACTGACACATGTGTAATAGCTTTTATCTAATTAAGATGTTGCATGAAACTAGCATCGGAAACGCGACACACACGCGAGCAAAAAGCATCGCACTTGTGTCGCGGGCGGGGAGGAGGGTGTCAGCACACTACGCTCACCCCTTCTGCTCGGGTCCGGCAGTTGCTGCTCAGTGGTGGCTCGAGCTGTGGGCCGGATCCCGGGGGTTCTCGAGCGGCACTCCTCGCCCGTGAGTGAAAGGGGGTTGTTGGGTGTGGGAATAGTTTATTGTCCGTGACGCCACCCACGGTTGTGGTGATTTCACCACCGCTGCTCAATATGGGGATCCCGGGGATGGTGATGCGGAGCAGCCAGGTGTTGTGTTGCCCCTCCGTGGGTAGGGGTTGGTGATCCCGGGGCCCGGTGATGGTGAGGGAGGTGCAGGGCCCCGTGGGAGCAGGGACGCGGGGGCAGCGCTGTGCCTTGCGGCACTGTGGTACTCACTCAGCCTGAGACGTTGACACAGTTTTACGGTAAACCACACGGCTGGAAAGACGGTTCCCATGGACGGCTGCACTTGCTCTCCCAGTAGGTGATGGTGATGTCCCTTTTCCTTGCACCTTTGTTTCTGTGTTGGTAGCGATGGATTCCCACCGGTAACCCGCTCCCCGGCTTCAAGCTGGACCGGAGGAGCTCTACTCTTTGCCCGCAGGCGCTGGCCCTGAGAGACTGGTGCCTTGGCGGTGGCGGTGTCCCTCCTACTCTGGTTGGGCTGTTGCCTTCAATCGGGACTTGGTTGTTGGGGGGTCTACGTCCCCTTCACTGACGGATTTGGCAAATTATGGCGACTCCTAGCCTTGCCAGGGTCCGAGAGGCCCCTGCCCTGGTGCTGACTGTCCTTCGGTACACTGCTCCAGACCGCCGGGCCACTACCCGTCCGCGGTCCTTCCAGGAACTTCCAAACGGTCCCCCTCCAGACAGTCACCGCCGTTGCTGACCTTGCTGACCTGTCCTGCACACAGCTGGACTACTTCAGGCTTTCTTTCTGTCACCACTCTTGTTTTCCTCCTTTACCACTTTACTTCTTTCACTTAGCTGTTTACTCAAGCCCCCCCTGAGCTATCTGCCTTGTTTCTCCCGCCTCCAGAGCTGTGAACTCCTCGGTGGGCGGAGCCAACCGCCTGGCCCACCCCCTGGTGTGAATCATCAGCCTCTGGAGGAAGGCAACAAGGATTTTTGGTTAGCTTTGGTGTTCCTAACTGGGATGTAGGGTGTGGTGGTGTGATGACCTGTGTCCCCTGGCTTGCCCAGGGCGACACATTCCCCCTTAGCAAAATGCAGACCGTCCGCGGGCTGCCGTCCAACACCGGTTTTATTTTTCTGTAAAAGATAACATGGTAAAATAACATATTTACATTTTTAATGAATCTTCCCATAACGGGAGGCACATTTCTTAAACGTTGCAAACGGTTTACGGTTACGGTTTCCGCTCTCTCCCACCCAAGCAACCTGGCCCTGATGCTGCCCCTAAAACCCAGGCAGCACCCTTTGACCCACAGTCCAGCACAAGTTACCCGAGTGGGATCTGTCCTTCCCCTCCAGAGGGTAGCCACCGGTTCCTTTGGTGGCTGGGCCCCAGCCTGCTCTGCTGAGGGCCCTCCCTCCAACCTGCCTCTCCGGAGGCGGCATTGCGGAAAACGGTAACGGCAAACAACTTATTTACAAGCCACTTAACGTTTGTGGTTGCCCTGCAAGTTCACGGACTTGTCCATGGATAGTCCTCCATGCAAAAACAACTTTTTAAACGGTCTTACGGGGACAACGGTGCCGGCTCCAGCCGGTTGCAAATCACTTTTGACAATCAGGTTAGGTACTCGGTAATCATCATTTTCATCATTAGCAGAACTTTTTCAAACTTTTAAACAAACAAAGGTGGTCCCAACGGGGACTGGACAACGGCGCTCCGCTGCCCTACTCCAGGCCTTCAACTTCATCCGAGGGAGGGGGTGCCGGACCCACTCGGCTTTCCTGGCTGCCCCGTAACTTCACATCCAGGGCAAACCACCCCCTCTCTCCGCAGTGTCGGGTATACTGAACGAGGTCTCCCGGCATGAGGTTGCGGCCGGGATGCTCCTCAGGCAGGTGGGCATTCACATCCCGCCGGGCTACAAACACTTCGGCCTCCAGGCCCGGCTCGTAGATGAACCCGTAGCCCCGGCGGACATCAAACCGCCTCACCTGCCCCTCGTACAGCGGTCCCCGGACACGGAACGTGGCCTGGCGGAGATTCTCCTTCTCCCTTATCGCTCTGGCCACCAGCTCGGCCTTCTTCCATTCCCTCTCAGCGATCTCCAGGCCCAGCGGTACCGGCTCCCTATCCCAATACGGCGCTGCTGCCAGCGCCGGCGCACGGGTCGGGCCCCGCGGGACATCCTGGACGTTGCCCACTGTCAGGAATCTGGGCGGCATGTCCCGCGGTGTCTTGGCCTTGGGCGCTGCCTTGCAGCAACAACCCGGCGCTACCTCAGCCGAGGTGTGGGGGATGGGCATAGGGGCTTTCCGCTGCTGGGCCTTCGGCTCGGAGCGGGTCATCGGCTCCGGCTCGGGGGATTTTTCAGGGGATGCCTCCGGTTCAACCTTAGGAATCTCCCACGGTAACACCTCCGGTTTACTGCGGGCTCCGGCTACAGGTCGGTCCGCCTGGGCGGGGACGCTGGGTATTGCTACCAGTTGCGGTGGTAGCAGGCCTAGTGGCGGGGTCACGGCCTCCGAGACGGGTGGCGAGGGAGGCAACGGGGGGAGAGGGCTTGGACCGGGCCCCGCAGCCGCGATGACCGGCCCTTCCAGGGCATCGGGACGGGGGTCACTCACCCTCCCTTTCTCCGCTTCCTCCTCGCGTCTCCGCACGGTGGCTATAACGTCCGCCATGTTGGTCTCCCACTCCTCCATGAGGAGCTGCATCCTGACCTGCAGCCGTTGGTAGAGCTGCGCGGTCCGGATTTCCACCCACGCCGCGGTTCCAGGCGCGGGGGCTACGGTGTCGCGGGACGGCATCCACATGATGGCTTCTTCTTCCAGGAACGGTATGTCTGCAGAGTCCTGGCGTCCCTGCTTTTATAGCTGCGGCTACATGCGTCCAGCCGCCATCGCGTCCCCCTTAGCTCTTTCCGGCCCCTCCTCTCTCGGGGCGGGGTTTCGGCCTTCGCGCCTCTGCTACTCGAGAAGACGCTCGAGCGGGAACTTTTCGCGCCAAAGATGGCGGCTTCTGAAATTTTCCTGCCGGATATCTCCGGCGGTAACAAGGCGCAGCTCTACCAAATGGCAGAGCGGTAAGATCCTGTTCGTGACGCCAAGTTGTCGCGGGCGTGGAGGAGGGTGTCAGCACACTACGCTCACCCCTTCTGCTCGGGTCCGGCGGTTGCTGCTCAGTGGTGGCTCGAGCTGTGGGCCGGATCCCGGGGGTTCTCGAGCGGCACTCCTCGCCCGTGAGTGAAAGGGGGTTGTTGGGTGTGGGAATAGTTTATTGTCCGTGATGCCACCCACGGTTGTGGTGATTTCACCACCGCTGCTCAATATGGGGATCCCGGGGATGGTGATGCGGAGCAGCCAGGTGTTGTGTTGCCCCTCCGTGGGTAGGGGTTGGTGATCCCGGGGCCCGGTGATGGTGAGGGAGGTGCAGGGCCCAGTGGGAGCAGGGACGCGGGGGCAGCGCTGTGCCTTGCGGCACTGTGGTACTCACTCAGCCTGAGACGTTGACACAGTTTTACGGTAAACCACACGGCTGGAAAGACGGTTCCCACGGACGGCTGCACTTGCTCTCCCAGTAGGTGACGGTGATGTCCCTTTTCCTTGCACCTTTGTTTCTGTGTTGGTAGCGATGGATTCCCACCGGTAACCCGCTCCCCGGCTTCAAGCTGGACCGGAGGAGCTCTACTCTTTGCCCGCAGGCGCTGGCCCTGAGAGACTGGTGCCTTGGCGGTGGCGGTGTCCCTCCTACTCTGGTTGGGCTGTTGCCTTCAATCGGGACTTGGTTGTTGGGGGGTCTACGTCCCCTTCACTGACGGATTTGGCAAATTATGGCGACTCCTAGCCTTGCCAGGGTCCGAGAGGCCCCTGCCCTGGTGCTGACTGTCTTTCGGTACACTGCTCCAGACCGCCGGGCCACTACCCATCCGCGGTCCTTCCAGGAACTTCCAAACGGTCCCCCTCCAGACAGTCACCGCCGTTGCTGACCTTGCTGACCTGTCCTGCACACAGCTGGACTACTTCAGGCTTTCTTTCTGTCACCACTCTTGCTTTCCTCCTTTACCACTTTACTTCTTTCACTTAGCTGTTTACTCAAGCCCCCCCCTGAGCTATCTTCCTGGTTTCTCCCGCCTCCAGAGCTGTGAACTCCTCGGTGGGCGGAGCCAACCGCCTGGCCCACCCCCTTGTGTGAATCATCAGCCTCTGGAGGAAGGCAACAAGGATTTTTGGTTAGCTTTGGTGTTCCTAACTGGGATGTAGGGTGTGGTGGTGTGATGACCTGTGTCCCCTGGCTTGCCCAGGGCGACACACTTGCGTTGCACTCGCACCTAACGTGAACTAAAATCAGCCGAGTTTTTTTCAGCCCAGTCGGACCGATTTTACTCGCATAGATGTGTTTCCAGCCTTACTCAGATGTTTTGCCTGCATTGCCTAGCTAGTCCTCTGCAAACCACACAAACAGACAGGATATAATACTAATAGAGTTGGTACTTAGTAAAAGGCCCAAAATTCACTTACTCGATGCCCATGGGTCACTACATAGGACTTACAGTATGTAGGTACCCCTAAGCTAAATGAATGAACCTCACTTAATAGGAAATATAACTTAAACAAGTGGATCATTTTTTTCATAGGCTGTAGTCTTCTGCTCCACTCTCAAGAGTATCGCCAGAAATATGATATAAATATTAAAGGGATTATCCACTACTCAGACAACCCCTTCTCATTCCTCATGTTTGGGCCTATTAAAATAGCTTATGGTAACTTCCCATTCCAGCAGTGTTGGCGCGCACGTTCCTGGGGCTCCCATGAGGTTGGGACGTCAAGCAACTGATGCACCCATGGGGTCTGGGGCTACTCGTTACTGGGCCGCGGTTCTTCTCCCGCGGTGGCCTTGCCCGGCTCCTTGACCCCGGGGGTGTCAATAAAGATGGGAATGATGGGAGTAGTTGTTTGTGGCGCCACCTGTGGTGTGCGGCTCGTAGTAGCCGCCGCTATGGGACTTCTTCTCTGGGGTGGATGACAACGCAGCTCAGATGGTACAGCTCTCCACAGGCAGAGCTCAGGCCCCAGGGAGGATAATGGTGGTAGTAGTCGCCTATGGCGGAGGGCCGTGATGTTGCAAGCACCAGCAGTGATGGGACGACACAGAGGGTGCAGTTCAAGTTCTTTACTCACTGAAAACACACCGTCATTGGAGTGCTGGGCTATGCGGTGATGGGCTCCAGCCGATCCCGGATACTTCGGAGGTCGAGGCCGGTGTTTCCTTCTGTGAGTCTCTTTTCGACGGTTTCCCTCCACCCCAGCTCCTGGGCCGTGGAATGGGTCACGGGTGCCTTCTGCACTCCCCGCGAACCCTGGGATCCCCCTTCTTCCTAAGAACCCAGGTCAAGCCTCCAGCTCAAGACAGCGGGCACCGAACTATCCGTGTCTTTACTCGCTTGTCTGTTCCTGAGTCCGACCTGACTCGGACGCTGTCTGGTGCTAACTACCTGCTCTGTGTGAGATGGCTCCTAACTTCCCCTGTTGGTGCCCCGCCTCCCGGGTTGCTGAACTAGTAGACAAGAGATCCCATACCTCATGATGGCCACCCTTGTACCTACCCTAGCCCTGTCCCAGTGGAAGAGCTCCTGTGTTATGTGTTATGTGTTGCATGAGTGTGTTGTTTGTGGTTACCGGTGACGACCTCCTCCGTATCCGAGATGAATACGGCACCTTGGGTGAGGTGCAGTACCCTGTGGTGCCTGAAGCCGCAGGGGTGCCACACGACACCTGCACGCAAACACCGCTAACTTCTTTCTCCCTGCCTTTTAGGCCCCCTTCACACGTCCGTGAAAAACATTTGTGTTTTGCATGGCCGTGTTGAAGGTGGGTATGGCCAATCCATGTGCCGTGATTTTGGCACACTAGTGTGTACCGTGTGCTATCCGTGATAGCACACGGAGAGCAGGAACTTTTTACTCACCTCTCCCAGGTGCTGCTGTCTTCGGTGCTGATGTCTTTGGCGCTGCTGCTTCGGGTCCGTGGTGCAGTGAATATTCATGAGCATAATGAGCGTGCCTGGATGCAAGTGAGAGCAGCGTTGGAGACAGGTGAGTATAGAAAATAATTTTCTTTCATAGATGTGTTTTCTCCGGTACGTGTCACACTGATGTCACACGGATCACATCAGTTTGTGGTGCGTTTTACATAAGTGCTGCTGGAGAAAAATAGACTTGTCTCCGTGCGGAAAACGGACATGCGTGTGCTCCTCACTGACACATGGTCCTTATGAAAACACTGATGTGTGAGTAGATCCATTTCTGCATATTTCTGTGTTTGCAGTACGTATGAAAGCGGACATCATACGGGGAGGAATCATTGACGTGTGAAGGGGGCCTTAGACTAAAGGCCCATTTACACGGAAAGACATCGCTAACGAGATGTCGTTGGGGTCACGGAATTCATGACGCACATCCGGCCTCGTTAGCAACGTCGTTGCGTGTGACACCTACGAGCGAGTGTTCACGATCAAAAATACTCACCTAATCGTTGATCGTTGACACGTCGTTCATTTTCATAATATCGTTGCTCGTTGTGGACGCAGGTTGTTCGTCGTTCCTGAGGCAGCACACATCGCTACGTGTGACACCCCAGGAACAACGAACAACACCGTACCTGCGTCTTCCAGCAATGAGGTGAGTGTGTCTTTCCTTCGGCTGCTCTCCGCCCCTCCGCTTCTATTGGCTGCCTGCCGTGTGACGTCGCTGTGACGTCGCACGAACCGCCCCCTGAGAAAAAAGGCAGTTCGCCGGCCACAGCGACGTCGCTAGGCAGGTAAGTATGTGTGACGGGGACTAACGATATTGTGCGCCACGGGCAGCGATTTGCCCGTGACACACAAACGACGAGGGCGGGTGCGATCGGCAGCGACATAGCTAGCGATGTCGCTGTGTGTAAATGGGCCTTAAGTAGTGTACCTCTATAGGAATGACCAGCAGATGATTTTTTCATATATTGTAAAACACATTTAGCACCTCAGAAATCTGTTACTACATAGCATGATGATTTAATGAAAGTTTGTGAAATCTTCCATGCTGTATGCCAATGATTATTTCCACATACAGAAAATTTTCCTTTTTGACTATCAATAATCGCTCTTCTGTATGACAACTATCATTGCTTCCCTTGTAATAAAACTGACCTGAGGTTTTTGTTACCTGTGAAAAAAATATACGTGGAGCCTGTCTTGGATTCGTCCTTTTTGCATCCGCGGCTGTCACAGTGCTGGGCCCAGCATGTAAACTCCCCAGTGTCCGCGGCAGAGGAGTTCATCAGGATCAGCTGCCCGTATCTATCAAGCTGCTTTATGCTGGAGAGGAAACAAAGGACATTGTTCAGTCTTAAAATCAAATTCCTCCATCTGCTGCCTCATGTGTCCGCTACATAATCATCATCACTGAGATTTCTTTTTGGTAAACTAAATTTAAATGATAAAAGAATTGTGTGCACTGCACATACTACAATACTAATAAATGATTGTAGATGAAGTAATTAACTGCCAATAATCCACAATTCATGTGCCCTAATTATCCAGATCTCAGCAAATACAAAAAACACAGAAATCAAATAATACTCATATTTCAATCCTTTAAGACCAACACTGGAGACAACATCCTATTAGACGTAACAGGACTGATTTATATATCCACAAAAGGAGATCCAGTGACAAATTTAGCGCTGCTAAATCTCCTGCTCATACAAACTGATTTTTCATTTTTTTTCTTGTGAAAAAATGATCAGTGCCATAACATAATTTTAATGTTTTCTTTTCCTCAAACCACTTGACTTTTATTGTCTTAAATTCTCATACACACTGAAACTATCATTGCGTTACGTACATTGCAATAAAAGGAAATCTGTAAGCAGGTTTACACTATGTAATCTGACTGCAGCATGATGTTGGGGTATAGACCCTGATTACAGTGATGTGTCACTTACTGGGCTGTGTTTTGTGGTTTCAATACAGTCAGCATTTTATGAGTATGACGGCACTTTTCCATCTGCGATTTCCTAGTGCGAGTGCAATCCGATTTTTTACCAGTGTTAATGAGACAGTTTCATCTGTTCCGTTTTTTCTCCACACGAATCAGGCTCTCGGTACAATCGCAGCATGCTGCAATTTGCACCGAGTCTCGGCTCACGTGTGTGTAAAATCGCACTGCACTCGCATGTTATGCTACTGCAGTGCGGTGCACGCAGAGACAGACAACAGAGGAGATGGGGAGAAACTGTTCTCTCCATCTTCTCCGTTCCTGTGATGTGATCGCAAGATTGCATCACAGTCGCATGACCCTCGGCTGACACCGCAGCAGAGGGTCATTAGCATATTGCTTCCGATGCTCCCGCATCGGAAACGGTACGCAAGTGGAAAAGCACCCTGAGTGTAACTTCTGTGCCAGTTCTTAGGGTTCTTTCACACATCCGCGTAAAAAACACACGTTTCATAGTCCATTGTGAAGGTGCGAATTGTTTGTGCGTGTGTGTATTCTACGTATGCTGTCCCTGTGCTATCCACATGACATCCAAATAGCCACAGATAGCATGAGCTGTCTCCAGTGCTGCTGTCTCTACCGCTGCTGTTACTTCCGGGTCCGCGGTGAATGCAGTGAATATTCAAGGAGCATAATGAGCGGGCCCTGGAAGCAACAGCAGAGGCAGACACAGCATGGCCGGAGACAGGTAAGTATCAAAATTCTTTATTTTTATTAAAATAAAATAAGTATCAAAATTCTTTATTTTTATGGTATGTGTCACACTGATGTCACAGTGATCACATCAATGTGCGGTCCGTGTGACACCCATGCTGCCGGAAAAAAACGGACATGTCTCTGTGTGGAGCACATGGACACACATGTGCTCCACACGGACACACAGATGTTGTGAAAACACGAACGTGTGCTGAGACTCATTGATTTTAATGGGTCTGCGTGTGTCTGTGTCTCTGGTACGTGTGAAAAAGGATGTCACACGTACCGCAGGAATGGATGTGTGAAAGAGGCTTTACCAACAGCAGCATTACTGTGGCGGTCCTGCGGCTCCAGTCGCCACAGAGTACTGCACCTCCTTTAAGGTGCAGTATTCACCTCGGGTAAGGAGGGGGTTAATCACCAGTGTTCCATATACACTTTACATACAGCTTAGGAGCCTTCTCACTGGGGAACTGGACTAGGGTAGGCAGGGGGTTGGCCATCACAAAGCTGGGACTTTCCGGTCACTAGGACAATCACCTTAGGGGTGGATTCCACTTGGGGTAGAGGTAGGAGCAACTCACACACACATGGCAGTGAAGTCGGAACTTTAGTTCTGGCGACACAACACCACTTCTTCTCCATTTTCTTTCACAGGGCTTGCGGCTTGGAGAGGGAAGCTCAGCCCGGGTTCCCCCTCTCCTGAAGGGACACCCCTTGGATAGGATACTTTCCAAACACTGGTGGCTTCTTCCAACTTATCCGAGGTCGACGGGGCCCATCACAGCGGGTGACCGGTACTCTGGGACTGCACTGGAACAGTGAGTAAAGACACCTGCAACCGCAGCAGCCGACTCTGACTCCTATTACCGGTGCGGGCGCCCCGCGCTTCGGCGCCGACGGCCACCGCCAATACTACTCCCCTCATCATCCTCCCTGGAGCCTAGCTTCAACTGCGGGAAGCTGAACTATCCTAGCTGCGACACCATCCGCCCCAGAGGGCTGTGACCACAGCGGCGGCTAATCCCTAGCCGCATACCGCAGGTGGCGTCACGAGACAACTCCCATCACCTATTCTCATCCCATCTCTATTCCCTTGTTTGATGTACACCTCAGAGCCACGAAGCCGCGCAGGACATCCCAGACCCGACAACACCGGCCCGGCGACAAGTATTTAACCCCTGCCCCGTGGGTGCTACATTTTGGTGTCATGAACAGGATAACGTGCCCACAACAACGGGTACTGTGCGCCTTACAGGACTGTGCAAAATGTTTATGGAGGACAGACTCTTGTGCCTGCGGCCGCGAGTACTATGCACCTAGCGGACTGACTGTACACTGGTGTCCATTGCAAAGGACAGGCGCAATGTGTACCCTGAAGGACTGGGGGTGCCTGCCCTTCGTGGGTGGGATTTCAGCGTGGCGCGAAAAGATGTGCCCACCCCCTACAATGACTAAAGTGAGACGACACGCAAAAGAGCCAGGAGCCCCACCTCCCCAGGAAGCAGGAAAAGATGGGACAGTGGCATGCGAGCCATGGCGAGCAATG
The DNA here is from genome assembly GCF_048569485.1 of Anomaloglossus baeobatrachus. NCBI lineage: Eukaryota > Metazoa > Chordata > Amphibia > Anura > Aromobatidae > Anomaloglossus > Anomaloglossus baeobatrachus. Next base: position 141,868,490 of record NC_134353.1, on the reverse strand, counting down.
ACCGGAGGAACCTGAGACATGGGGTAGAAGCAATGTGCTCCCCTGGCTGTCCAAAAGCAACTCCGGCGACGCAGTGCACACTGAGACCGGCTGCCGTTGTTGTTCCCAACCCTGGATGTCTGGAGAGCCCTGGAGCGTCACAGAGAGGCATGTAAATATAAAAGTATTTGAGAAGATGTATATAGTTCACCTGTTTGAATGTGATAATTCTATTTTTAAGGACTTGTAGGAATAGCATTTATTGAAAGAACTGCTTGTTTTTTTTTCCCGGTTTAACAAAATGGACATCTGGGCCACTAGGCTATGTGTGGCCAGGACTGCCTTTGTAAATAACTAGAACTGCCTTTGTAAATAATTAGCACCTGTTGACCACAGGTCCCAAAACCTGTCACGCATGTCCAAGCAATGAAGCGTTGGCAGGAATGCTCAACCGCATGCCCAGAGCCTATGTTGGGGGTAGCAGGTCCCTCAGTTGCTGTTGGAGGTCTATTTTACACTTAATGGGAGCGGTGCACCAGTCTTGGCACCATGGACTCCGTCGAGTAATGTATATAATGTTTTATGAAAAGTTTTAACACGTCCGATCAGCTCCTGGACCCGCCGGTAAGCAGCTGATGCTGTCAATTGACAGCATCATGTGATCGTTTAAACCAGCTGGGTGGTAAAAAGCCGTCCGGCTTTTATGAACGATCGGCTGATTCATGTTTAAAAGCCGGGCGGTAAAAAGACTGACGGCTTTTCACCGCTGGACTTAAACGAACAGACAATGCTGTCAGGTGACCGCATCAACTGATTACCAGAGGGTCCTGGAGCCGATTGGACGTGTCCCGGGAGTCTGCAGAGAGGTGAGCATACTATTTTTTTTTCCTACTGTACACTTTTGATTTAACTTAGCAGGGAAGTTACAGACAGAAAGAGGCTGCTGCAAATACTCTGCTAGCGAAAGTGCATGCACACGGGAGGAGGAACACTGGATTCTTCCTCCCCCCTAATACTCAGACAACATTGCTCACAGCAGTGATCTGGGAGTCAGAAATGCTTACAGGGGTCTTCCCCATGCTGTTCCCATGTCAATTGAGCACTGCTCTTATACATTTGTGACATTTTTAAGCTTTCTGCAGACCACCGGGGGTGCAGTCGGAAAAATGCTTGAGTTTCTCATAGATTAACATTGGGCTCGGTGCTCGGGTCGAACACCCAAGCATTTCAATATGCTCGACCCGAGCATTGAGCACCCAAGCAATTTACTGCTTGCTCATCCCTATTGTTGACCAAACACTGACCAGACTGACCTCAGATCAGACAAGAGTAGTAAGCGGGAGTGTAAAAGACTGTGCACTATGAAGCACAAAAATCAAGGTGTGATGCCTTGGACACATAGCCGCTTGGCTCAGATGTCCCCTTTCTCCAGAAGCTTACCTGGACTTTCTATGAGAGTAGGCAAATGTAGCGCCCCTGAATACATCAGGGTGCTACAGGGAACTGCATCCTGTCAACCAGGGTGCAGGGCCTACCCCCCATGGTTCCAGGTTCCCAACAACGGTGTCACTAACATCCGCACTACAAATCCCAAGCACACCTCACACCATGACCTGTATAGACACACCAGTGGGTTGGTCAAGATGGTGCACGGCCACCCACCTAGGGGTCAGGCAGACTGGTGGGAGGAGAGAGAAGAGAGTTGAGAGTTAGCCCTCAAAGAGAGAGGAGCTAGGGGGTTGTAGCTCACAGGGAGGCGACAGGTTGAGTCGCAGACGGTGGTCTGTGACCACAGGAGTCGGGGACCGGTATCTGGAACACTGGACAGGGCTGTGATGGATGCAGTTTAGGAGAACTGCTGGCACCAGAAAACCCAATTACCTTACTGGTACTGAGCATGGTGGGGTACAGGACTCTAGATCAGGGAAGAGCTTCAGGCGCCTTGATAATTAACTTGTGGAGGATAGTCTCTTTATGAACTTTCCCCAAGCGCTCAGAGATTGAAGGCATCAGCACAACGCGGGGGATACGGTTCTTCAAAGCACACAACCCACTAAAATCCCAAGTGCCAGCCATCAAGAGCACAGATGCCATACACACGGGTAGCGGGATCCCAAAAGCTTCAAACCGAGCCAAAACAGCTAATTTGTGCACGGAGGCAGGGCTCCGGACTTACCAAGTGACACCGGTAGGAACGGGACCTGGATAAGCTTCCCCGCAGAGACTGTGGTGCCTAGAGACTGTGGTTTACCATCTGTGTGAGTGTCTGCTTATTCCACCTGATCCAGCACCAAGACTACCGCAGTGAGTAACCTGACCCTTGCACCCTGCTTTCCCAAGGCCGTGCCATCCGACCACCAATCCTGCTTTCCCCCCACCATCCGGGGCCTTCACTACCTGCGGAAGGACTGACACCTTGCTGCCCCCACACCATCTGCCTGGTATTTCCTTTGGCAGTGGCGGAACTCCCCCTACCGCAACCCGCAAGTGGCATCACGAACATTTATCCCCTGTAAATACCCCCTTCACATTTGAGTGGTCGCGAGCCCCCGGGTACGGAGACCCTCGAGCCACAGGAATCCCGGACCCAACAGTTCGACTACTGCAGGGGCGGCACACGAATAAGGTTTACATTTTTTATAGTTAAAGAAGTGGTTCACCCCCTTTCATTACTGGCCACATTGATATTGTGCTGAGAAACAAGGTTTCTCTCCAGTGCCTTGTGTTGCCAATAGTTCCTGTGAGCACCACTATTGTGATCCGCTCATCCCCATCATGTGACCCCTGGGCTCCATGACCTATGATGTCCGGTGAGGTCACGTCAAACATCAACTTCCTGTTGACCTAACATCACCGTGGCCGGCAAATGTCTCCATGAGTCACTGGGCTGTGAGCGACATTTCACCACTTGTCACAGCCCAGCGTCTCTCCTGCTTGCGTGCTCTGCAGTGAGGCAGGAGGGAGCAGGAAGATGAAGGGCTATGACGCGGACTGTGATGAGCGGTGAAATGCTGCTTACAGCCCAGTCACTCAGGAGGCCTGCGGCCTGCCTCCGTTGACATGACATCACCGGACATCAGAGGTCACGGAGCCCGGGGGTCACGCGAAGGGGGAGAGCGGTCTACAATAGTGCCACTCACAGGCACTATTGGCAACACAACCTGTTTTCTCAACATAATATCGATGTGGACAGTAATGAAGGTGGGTGAACCACCTCTTTAATGTAATGAATTTCAAAATCCAAATGGGAAGTTCTTAAAAAGTGAAGGAGCTGGTAATGATGCACACTATCAGAGTATCAACATTGCCTGTAATATGAAGAAATGAGCCCGATGAGTACACTAGCGCACCGTCCTCTAATTAAAAAGATATCTAATATATAAAGCTGAGTGTATGTGTGTATGTATATGTATGTGTGTGTACGCTAAAGGAATCCACACCGTCGCATTTGCACTCACGAAATTTTGCACAGATGCCCTATGTGACTCAGGGAACGTCATAGACTATGTTTGAACAGGAAAATTTAACCCCGCGCTTTACAGTTAGTCTCTAAAATCCTGCCTCCATTAATCTGAATGGAGCTGGGAGATACCGCCTATTAATAGCAACTGTCAGTGGTTGCTATAGGAACAAAATAAACTGTTAGTATAAAAGTCAATGTGTGAGGTAATAAGATGGGGAGACGGATAGAGAGACACAGAGACAGAAAAAGACAGAAAGATAAAGATACAGATAGACAGGGAAAGAGACAGAGAGATAGAGACAGAGACAGACGGGCAAAGAGACAGTTGGGCAAAGAGATTGGCCTGGAAAGAGACAGCCGGGGAAAGAGACAGACGGGCAAAGAGACAGCCCGGCAAAGAGACAGCCCGGCAAAGAAACAGCCCGGCAAAGAAACAGAAGGAGAAAGAGACAGACGTGGAAAAAGACAGATGTGCAAGGAGACAGCCGGGAAAAGAGACAGACGGTTAAAGAGACAGCCCTTGAAATAGACAGACCTGGAAGAGACAGCCGGGCAAAGAGACAGCCGGGCAAAGAGACAGACCTGGAAGAGACAGCCGGGCAAAAGAGACAGCCCTGGAAAGAGACAGACGGTGAAATTGACAGCCCTGGAAAGAGACATCCGAGCAAAGAGACAGCTGGGCAAAGAGACAGCCGGGCAAAGAGACAGCCGGGCAAAGAGACAGACCTGGAAGAGACAGCCGGGCAAAGAGACAGACGGTGAAAGAGACAGCCCTGGAAAGAGACAGATGGTGAAAGAGACAGCCCTGGAAGGGACAGCCAAGCAAAGAGACAGCCGGGCAAAGAGACAGCTGGGCAAAGAGACAGCCGGGGAAAGAGACAGCTGGAGAAAGAGACAGAAGGGGAAAGAGACAGACAGGCAAAGAGACCTGGAAAGAGACTGCCCTGGAAAGAGACAGCCCTGGAAAGAGACAGCCGGGCAAAGAGACAGCCAGGCAAAGAGAGAGCTGGAGAAAGAGACAGAAGGAGAAAGAGACAGACAGGCAAAGAGACCTGGAAAGAGACAGACCTGTAAAGAGACAGACCTGCAAAGAGACAGACCTGGAAAGAGACTGACCTGGAAAGAGACAGACGGGGAAAGAGACAGACGGGGAAAGAGAGAGACTAGGAAAGAGACAGAAGGGGAAAGAGACAGCCCCGGAAGGAGACAGCCCTGGAAGGAGATAGACAGGGAATGAGACAGACAGATAGAGAGAGACAGACAGACACAGAGAAAGAGAGACAGAGATAGACAGAGAGACTGATACAGAGACAGACAGAGAAACTGATATAGACAGAGACAGACACACAGAGACAGACAGAAACTCGAAAAGAGATAGTTACTATCCCTGGCAACGCCCGGGTACTACAGTTAGTTTTAAATAAAACTGACTAAAATCTAAAATAGAAATAAGATTTGTAAGTGAACATGTTGGAGGGCTCCTGGGAATATCGGCATTAACAGTTTAAACATACATTAATTCAGGACTCAAGGCTGCTGTGATGTACTTATGTTTTATTAAATACACGTTATCTATGCTATGAGCAATACAACACAAGAAATCAATTGGCGTTAAGGGTAAATTACACTTTTTAAACTAATTTTGAATTGCTCCAATACATTTAAAATAAAAATGAAGCTTCTTTGAAGTGATGACAAAATGATTGATGATGGTGGGCCAAGATGTCAATCGGGAGAGTTCTTCAGAGGGTGATATAAGAAACAATCAAACAGGAGTTGTTTTTTGAAGAACTTGGCTGATATCAAATTTAAAGAACAACAACCCGAACTTAATTCAGAGCCCAGACTAGAATTTATACTGTTTTCACACTTCATCCATAGCACCCATAGGCTACATGTGCACGCTGCGTTTTTTGCTGTGTTTTTTGGTGCATTTTTGTTGCAGAAAGTTCTCACTTCTGACTTCCCAGCAAAGTCTGTGAGAATTCAGATTTGCTGTGCGCACATTGCAGTTCTTGTGTCTGCAGTTTATTTGTCACAAACGTCTGACAAACTGCAGCATGTTCATTCTTTTTGCATTTTATCCATGCTTTTCTCACTAGTGATGGGAGGACTTGCAAGTCAATCCTGCACCGACTAGCTTAGTGATGGCAGGTGTCTATGAGACCCCCATCACTTAACTGTAAATGAAATTAAACGCAAACACCCAAAAACACCCTTTATTTGAAATGAAATCCAAAAAACACCCTTTTTCACCACTTTATTAACCCCCAAAACACACCTGCAGGTCTGACGTAATCCACACGAAGTAGGTCCCACAACAATTCCAGGCTTGTTACATCTGAATCACAGCGTGCGATCATGGTACATGAGACTGAGCAGTGAACAGCAGTGACATTACTTAGGTTAGCCGCGGCCACAGCTGCTGGTTCCCACGGTCCTCCGCCTGTGACTGCAGGTAACCTAACCTCAGGAGACCTCAATGAACTCAGGTGAGGTCAATGAAGTCACCTGAGGTCAAATTGCCTGCAGTCACAGGTGGAGGACCTTTTTTCCCCCAGTTTCTCCATTTGTATTCATTGTGGGTATACATGCTTTTGGAGGTTCTTATCCATAGGATTACCAGATTCCTTTTTGGTCGGTTCGGTATTGAGCAATATTCACAGTACACTTGTTACCCAGTCTAAATGCTGCTATTTCTGGTGTCCATATACATTCAGGACCAGTTGTCTTGTTTTTGCTTATAAATCTATTAGCTCTAATATGTATATTTTGATTTGTTACGTGGTCTCATCATATTATCATACCACGTTTTTGATCTTCATTAGCAAGCTGTGTATTTAGGATTACGGATTTGAGACTTCATTATAGTGTACTGTGCATGTTACATAACTATTTGGTATTGCTTCTCACTGTTTCTTATTGCTATTTTTTGTTGGTTCTTATTCATTCAATGAGGATTATGGGCGGTCTCATTTTGCACTTTTGGATTTCAAATGTTTTTAATCTCTTTTTGTACCAGTCCAGTTCTTATTTGTTACAATAAAATTCAATTTTGGTGATCCCTGTTTTTTGGCACTTTCTTTCCTCTTGCTACTTGACAGCCAAAATAATGATCCCACTGTGAAGACGTCGTGTGACTTTACCACTTTCTTTAGAGTGTGACACAAGCAGAGGGTATTCATGTCCATTATTCTGGAGCACCCTATGGTCAGTATTGTAGGCACCGTACAATATGAAGAAGAAGATACTGCAGGGGTTAAGCTAAATGGTGGAAGCATGGCAGTTATTACAAAAGTTAATAAATTTTATAGTTATTGGTTGAATAACGATAGGATCTCTTGGGCTCTTTGCTGGTAAGCAAGTTGCAGGAGCTGCCAGTAGTGAGGACCACATGTGGGAAAGCATGTGGGTGGGGGAGGCTGAGGAAGAAGAAGCTCTGATATCCCTTATTCCTTGCAGTGCCTGTAGTCCTCTGCCCAGATAGGAAGGCAAGGCAGATTCATCTGTGCAGTCCAGGTGGCAGAGAATGGGTTAGAGGTCACAGGACCCCCTCAATTCTCTTGTATGAGATCTAGAGGCAACAAAGGGGGAATAGTTTTATACAGCTGTAAGGGAACTACAATGAGTTAAGCAATAGAAATGTGCTATGGATCATTTGTGGGCAGATGCTGCCATGTAGTGGACAAAGACAGCCGGTGTAGACACTTAAAAAATGCTGTAACATAAACACAGACTGCATGGGGAAAGAGAGACTGGGTGCACAAGATACATATGATCTGCTATGATGCAGGGGAAAAATACCGAAAAGCCACAGGGATAAGGAGAGACGGTCAGTTGTCGCCTGGACTTGTGCCAAGTCATTGCCTGTAGAGAGGAAACCTCCACTGGCTTACAGCCATCCCTATGAGGATATATTTAAGGACGTAGGATCAGCATTGTTTGTGGTCTAATCAATTCATGAAGAGTCTTCCTAGAAGATAGGACGTCCGATTTACTGGAGTGACAATAGAAATCTGCAGTGGATCGATTGTGTGAGCAGAGAAATCGATGGCATAAACACAGGGATTGATCAAGTGAGCAGTGGGGAACATGTGTTCATCTCTGCTGAGACTGTAGGTGACGAGAGTAGGTCTGTAATGAACAGAACTGTCTGTGAGACTGGGCCAACGCTTGCGGCCTAGCGGCACTGTGTAGTTGTTGGAACTCCTACTATTGGCCTGGGGTGACGATCGCCACTAGAAGTTGGAATGGACTGAAGGAAGCCTATACAGGTTTGGTCTGTGGCCTAGCAGAAGCATACCTCCCAACCGTCCCGGATACAGCGGGACTATCACGCTTTGCATTGTTTGTCCCGTTGCCACGGGCGGGACGGCCGTCTCCCGGGCTCCGCCCACCCACTCTCTCCCCGCCTCTCTGTGCGGTCGGCCGGCCGCCTCTATGTGCGGTCGGCCGGCCGCCTCTCTCTGCGGGCGGGACGGCCGCCTGTCTGTGAAGGCGGGCGGACGGCCGCCTGTCTGTGAAGGCGGGCGGCCGGCCGCCTGTCTGTGCGGGCACCCCCCGCCGCCTGTCTGTGCGGGCACCCCTCGCCGCCTGTCTGTGCGGGCGGCCCGCCGCCTCATTGTGCGGGCGGCCGGGCACCTCTCTGTGCGGGCGGCCGGCCGCCTCTCTGTGCGGTCGGCCGGCCGCCTCTCTGTGCGGTCGGCCGGCCGCCTCTCTCTGCGGGCGGACGGCCGCCTGTCTGTGAAGGCGGGCGGCTGGCCGCCTGTCTGTGCGGGCGCCCCCCCGCCGCCTGTCTGTGCGGGCGGCCCGCCGCCTCATTGTGCGGGCGGCCGGCCGCCTCTCTGTGCGGGCGGACGGCCGCCTGTCTCTGCGGTGGACGGCCGCCTCTCTGTGCGGGCGGCCCACCGCCTCTCTGTGCGGGCGGCTGGCCGCCTCTCTGTGCGGCGGCCCGCCGCCTGTCTGTGCGGGCGGCCCGCCGCCTGTCTGTGAAGGCGGGCGGCTGGCCGCCAGTCTGTGAAGGCGACCGGTCTCTGCGGTGGACGGCCGCCACTCTGTGCGGGCGGCCGGCCGCCTCTCTGTGCGGGCGGATGGCCGCCTGTCTTTGCGGTGGACTGCCCCCACTCTGTGCGGGCGGCCCGCCGCCTCTCTGTGCGGGCGGCTGGCCGCCTCTCTGTGCGGCGGCCCGCCGCCTGTCTGTGCGGGCGGCCCGCCGCCTGTCTGTGAAGGCGGGCGGCCGGCCGCCTGTCTGTGAAGGCGACCGGCCGCCTGTCTGTGAAGGCGACCGGCCGCCTCACTGTGCGGGCTGCGTCTCCGTGCTGGAGGCCCGCCGGCTGCCTGCGTCTCCGTGCTTGGGGCCTGCCGGCTGCCTGCCGGCTGCCTGCGTGTCCATGCTGGAGGCCCGCCGGCTGCCTGCGTGTCCATGCTGGAGGCCCGCCGGCTGCCTGCGTGTCCATGCTGGAGGCCCGCCGGCTGCCTGCGTGTCCATGCTGGAGGCCCGCCGGCTGCCTGCGTGTCCATGCTGGAGGCCCGCCGGCTGCCTGCGTGTCCATGCTGGAGGCCCGCCGGCTGCCTGCGTGTCTATGCTGGAGGCCCGCCGGCTGCCTGCCTGTCCATGCTGGAGGCCCGCCGGCTGCCTGCGTGTCCATGCTGAATGGGTGTGGATGGGGAGTGGATATGGGCGTGACTGTGAAATGGGTGTGGCTAGGAGGCGTGGCCTAAAAATTTGCCGCGGCGCGTTTCCATCTTTAAAAGTTGGGAGGTATGCAGAAGTGTGTAGTTGTCTGACTCCTGCTAGGGTTTGGTGTGACAATCTCTGCTAAAAGTTGGAGTAGGATGACAGGGGCTCATGTATTCAATATGTACACTGTAGGCTGACAGGTCACTGTATTCTTGCATTAATGTGCATTTATACAGATATTTGTAGACCCATGTGTATTGTATATGCCTGATGTTATATTGTTGCTTCAGATACAATTGAATTTAACTACATACCTCATAGAGAACAGGTCAGCAGATGGATGAGTAGCACAAAGTTTAGTAGTGTAAGAGGCAGTGGTTATGTGTTCTAGCGACAGATAGCAACAGTTAAGTCTACTAATAGTTTATCGGCAGGGCCAGATTAAGGTTGGTGGGGGCCCCTGGGCAGAAAATCTGGTGGGGGCCCCATAACGTTAACATTTTTAGCCGTAACAGTAGAGCACGAACTGTAGCATTTAGATATAAATCCACTGAGCATGGATCTTATCCTGTTCTGCCACATTCACACTCATACACAGAAAATAAAGTTACTCACATTTTTTTTATTGATCCCAATGTTAAGACAGCCAAGTAATAGTAAAAATAAAGAAAGGGAAAGTTCTCACTGGCAGCAATGGTTGCTGAAAATCACAATGTGCTCTCTATTGTATTGTCTCCGGAGTAGTACATAGCAGCTGATGTCTGTACACGGTATGCCATACACTGTATCAGAGGTGGATCTAGGTTTTCCTGTCCATGGAGTAGGAGTTCAGTTTGGCGCCCCCTTCTATACACTGCTTATGCGGTTTGAGTAGTTGTCATGTGACCGCTCATACGCCATTTTCACACGTGCCGATGAGCTGCTCTTCCTAATTCTCTCGATGTTCAGTGAAATACTACAGCCCATAGAGAGAAGCAGGAAGAGAAGCTAATTGTGACTCAAAGTATTAAAATGACCTGCAAGTGGTCATGTGACCACTTCTAAAATTAGCAAGCAGAGCTGAATCCTTACATTGAGTATATTACAGGTTGTTGGATTGGGCATGCTACGGGGCTTACTTTTATTATTAAAGGGGTTGTCCAGCTTGACAAGGAAAATTTGTAGTTATATGACTGCAGACTTCTGAATTCTCACAGCTTGCGGACTGCACACTGTCATGATTTTCCCGTGCCATGAGCAAGTAGTCATGGGACTGCAAGTATGCGATTTGCTTACTTCCGGCCACATTCAAATAAGACGTCTGCAGCCTCACTCAATAGTTACATGCCCTCAAGCTCTCACTGCTGGCATCGGAGAGTCCTGACAGTGTGCAGTGTGCACACTGAGGATTCAGAAGTCTGCAGTCACATAGAAACTTTCATCACAAACCTGGACAACCCCTTTAATGCTACTAACATAATGTAGAAACCCTTGCGGTCATGTAATTTTACAAATCATGGCTTGCTACATGTGTACAGGATCAGAATCAGTAAAATGTACATTAAGGGGTGCTTAATTATTAGGCAACTTTTTTCCTTTGGCAGAATGGGTCAAAAGAGAGATGTGACGGGCTCTGAAAAGTCCAAAATTGTGCGATGTCTTGCAGAGGGATGCAGCAGTCTTGAAATTGCCAAACTTTTGAAGCGTGATCACCGAACAATCAAGCGTTTCATGGCAAATAGCCAACAGGGTCGCAAGAAGTGTGTTGGGCAAAAAAGGCGCAAAATAACTGCCCATAAACTGAGAAAAATCAAGCGTGAAGCTGCCAAGATGCCATTTGCCACCAGTTTGGCCATATTTCAGAGCTGCAACATTACTAGAGTATCAAAAAGCACAAGGTGTGCCATACATAGGGACATGGCCAAGGTAAGGAAGGCTGAAAACCACCACCTCTGACCAAGAAACATGAGATAAAACCTCAAGACTGGGCCAAGAAATATCTGAAGACTGATTTTTCACAGGTTTTATGGACTGATGAGATGAGAGTGACTCTTGATGGGCCAGATGGATGGGCCAGAGGCTGGATCAGTAAAGGGCCGAGAGCTCCACTCCGACTCAGACGCCAGCAAGGTGGAGGTGGGGTACTGGTATGGGCTGGGATCAGCAAAGATCAACTTGTGTGACCTTTTCGGGTTGAGGATGGAGTGAAGCTCAACTCCCAGACCTACTGCCAGTTTCTGGAAGACAACTTCTTCAAGCAGTGGTACAGGAAGAAGTCGGTATCGTTCAAGAAAAACATGATTTTCATGCAGGACAATGCTCCATCACATTAATCCAACTACTCCACAGCGTGGCTGGCCAGTAAAGGTCTAAAAGATGAAAAAATAATGACATGGCCCCCTTGTTCACCTGATCTGAACCCCATAGAGAACCTGTGGTCCCTCATAAAATGTGAGATCTACAGGGAGGGAAAACAGTCCACCTCTCGGAGCAGTGTCCTGAGGCTGTGGTGGCTGCTGCACGCAATGTTGATCGTAAACAGATCAAGCACTGACAGAATCTATGGATGGTCGGCTGCTGAGTGTCATCAGAAAGAAAGGGGGCGATATTGGGCACTCATTTTTTGGGGTTTTGTTTTTGCATGTCAGAAATGTTTATTTTTAAATTTTGTGCAGCTATATTGGTTTACCTGGTGAAAATAAACAAGTGAGATGGGAATATATTTGCTTTTTATTAAGTTGCCTAATAATTCTGCACAGTAATAGTTACCTGCACAGACAGATATCCTCCTAAGATAGCCAAATCTAAAAAAAAACCACTCCAACTTCCAAAAATATTAAGATTTGATATTTATGAGTCTTTTGGGCTAATTAAGAACATAGTTGTTGATCAATAATAAAAAAAATCCTCTAAAATACAAAATGCCTAATAATTCTGCACACGGTGTACAGCACCAGAACCAAAAGCAATACCAAAATACATCACTAGCACCCTCATCAGTAAACGAATATATCACCAGAACCACCAATACATGACTACAGTACCAAATTTACTACAACAATATATTGTAATGTTACATCCCCATATACATTTGTATCACATGAATTAACAACTCCCAGTATGTCCTCAACAATTGTAAGAAAATGCTGGGAGTTATCAGTATTTATCAGACTTTGGACCATACAGGAACCACAGTCCTGATGAGAAGCATTGAGTATCACACACATACAGTCACATCCAGGTACCTTGTAGGTGACATCTTCCCTGATCGGAGTCATCTTATTCTTTCTTCTCCATCTTGTCCAGACGTCATGATGACTATTCACATCCACAGCTCCTCTCTGCAGACCTCCCGGGTCTTCTACAGCTCCTCTCTGCAGACCTCCCTGGTCTTCTACAGCTCCTCTCTGCAGACCTCCCGGGCCTTCTGCAGCACATCTCGACATTATGCCCTTAAAATAAATAGCAGAATGATTATAATGCTCCGAAATATAAATATATGACCTACGCTGTGCGCCTGAATAAATAATTGCCCCTCACTGTGCTCCCTGCACAAAATGACCCACACAATGTCATTCTTATGGTACATGGCCTCTTATTTCAGTACTGGGCCCCCTCTTCACACCGTCCTCTACATTGTGTACCCACTATACTTCCAAATGTCTATACTGTGCCTCCTCCTCACACTCCCCCTCCTGAGCTGTGCCCTCACAATGTCCCCCATGCTATCCCCTCTCTATACTCCCCTCACCCTCAGTACCAAAATCACTGAAAGTGCAACTCAATCTCACATTCCCCCTCCTCAGCATACTGTGCCCTCCATACTGTGCCCTCACACTGGCCACCATGCAGCCCCTTCTCTATACTGCCTACCTCCTTCACTATACAGTCACTATACCGCACCTCAGTCTCACATTCCCTCTCCTCAGCATACTGTGTCTCCATACTGTGCCCTCACACTGGCCACCATGCTGACCCTTCTCTATACTGCCTACCTCCTTCACTATACAGTCACTATACCGCACCTCAGTCTCACATTCCCCCTCCTCAGCATACTGTGCCCTCCATACTGTGCCCTCACACTGGCCACCATGCAGCCCCTTCTCTATACTGCCTACCTCCTTCACTATACAGTCACTATACCGCACCTCAGTCTCACATTCCCCCTCCTCAGCATACTGTGCCCTCCATACTGTGCCCTCACACTGGCCACCATGCTGCCCCTTCTCTATACTGCCTACCTCCTTCACTATACAGTCACTATACTGCACCTCAGTCTCACATTCCCCCTCCTCAGCATACTGTGCCCTCCATACTGTGCCCTCACACTGGCCACCATGCCGCCCCTTCTCTATACTGCCTACCTCCTTCACTATACAGTCACTATACTGCACCTCAGTCTCACATTCCCCCTCCTCAGCATACTGTGCCCTCCATACTGTGCCCTCACACTGGCCACCATGCCGCCCCTTCTCTATACTGCCTACCTCCTTCACTATACAGTCACTATACTGCACCTCAGTCTCACATTCCCCCTCCTCAGCATACTGTGCCCTCCATACTGTGCCCTCACACTGGCCACCATGCCGCCCCTTCTCTATACTGCCTACCTCCTTCACTATACAGTCACTATACTGCACCTCAGTCTCACATTCCCCCTCCTCAGCATACTGTATCCTCACACTGGCCACCATGCTGCCCCTTCTCTATACTGCTTATGTTCCCCACTACCCAGTCTCTATTCTATGCCCCTCACACTTTTTTCCACCGATACTCTCCACTTACAATTTTCTCCCACCATACTGCTGCCTCACACTTTTTAATGGTGCCCCCCTGATTGCTGTGCAGGGGAACATATGCCGCATGCCCCCCAAAGGTACGCCCCTGTACAGTGTACAGGAGAATACATGACTGGTACACAATATACTGTGATACAGGCACCAGATGTTATACAATATACACATTATTATATACCATCTGATGTGTGTACACAGTATATCCCACTGCTCTGTACACTGGATGTGGTATACCATGTGCACAGATATACAATCCCCTGCACTGATCACACCTGGGCCTACAGGACAGGACGTCACATATTCTATATGTAATATGGGCCATATAGTGTAATGTGTGCTGCAGGCTCAGATGTGATCAGTGCAGGAAATGTGTAGTGATGTCTCTGCTGAAGATCAGTGTGAGTTATTGCAGGGGAGGGATGAGGCCGATGACCCGGCACTGACAGCCCGACCTGATCTGCAGCAGAGCACACTCCTGCAATAACTCACACTGATAGCAGAGTGGCCGCTGACACTATGGAACCGGTCTGGAGTTATCAGCGGCGTCTGCTCCCTCCTCACTGCAGTCTCCTGCCCGGCCGGCACCATGATTAATGACCTCATACTTACCGGGATAAACTGAGACCTCCGGTCCTCCCACAAGCTCCTCTACGGCAGGAAGAAACAGCAGCGCGGTGACGTCATCCTGGCAGACGCAGCCCACACAGCGTGCAGTAGGCGTGTCTGCAGTACAGTGATGGCCGGGATTGAAATACCTTAAAGGTACAGTGCGGTCTTGAACAACTGTGACATTAATAAAATGGCGGACACACAGATGGTGGTGGGGGCCCCCTCAGAGGCTCTTGTGGTGGGGGCCCCTGGGCTGAAGCCCCGTCTGCCCCGCCTATAATCCGGCCCTGTTTATCGGTGTCATTCTTTGCAGTGTGGTATCACCGGGTTTGTTGTTTTCTAGGGCAGCAGTCAGGGATCCACGGCTAGGGCCAGAGTGGTAGCCACAAAACTGAGACAGCGCAGTGATAATGCTATATTGTCTACTGCTATATTATCTGTACTGTTAGGCTGCTTTCACACATCCGGCTTGAGCTGTGCGGCTCAATCCGGCTGTGCAAGCTATGCAACGGATGCGGTGAAAACACCGCATCCTTTGCATAAGTTTTTCCCATGCGGCCCGTCCGGTTTTTGCCGCTTGCGGCATGTTACTGAGCATGCGCAGTGGCAAAAAACGCATGCGGCAGCCGGATGCGTTTTTTGCCGCATCGCGCCGCATCCAGCCGCCATAGGCATGCATTGAAAAATGCGCCGCATCGGCCGGGTGCGGCGCGATGCGGTTTATTTTGCCGCACGAAAAAACGTGCCAGGCAACGTTCCATCCGGCCGCCGCATCGGCTAAATCTGCCGCATGCGGCAAAAACCGGATGGAACGCAAGCCCATGCGGCACAATGCGGCACTAATTAAAGTCTATGCAGGAAAAACGCAACCGGCAGCAAAAAAAAAAACGGTTGCGATTTTCCTCCAAAGTGCCGGATTGTGCCGCATTGCAGAAACCGGAGGTGTGAAAGCAGCCTTATTCTCACAAAGTTGCCTTGTATTTTGACTTGCCTCACTAATTGTGTAAATAGTTAAATAATCTATTTGTCACGATTCCTCTGTGCAGAGAATCTCGCACAAATAGGAGATGCTCTGCTTTGTTTTCCTGGGCTGGCAGGTTGATTGACAGTGCAGGCTTCCATGCTGGTTCTGGGAGATGCTGATTGCTCAGGTGTTTCATCTTTTGGGTATTGCTCTGCTTCTTTACTGAGCATGCTCTCCCAAAACCTTGCCAGTCGTAGTATCTGGTTCTGTAGTTGTGCTGTTGGCCTGTGTTCCTGCAAGTGTTCTGATCTTTGTGTCTTGACCCCGGATTGTTGTTTGACTCCTCCCTGTCTGCTCCTTGTTCCTGTCGTGACAACCTGGCTTTTGACCTCGGACCGTTACCTGATGACGTCTAAGTTTACTCCCTGAATCCATTACATGCCTTCTCGCATTTCTGACCCTCGGACCGTAACCTGACTACTCTGTATACTCCCTGTGTCCATACGTGTCCTCCTGTTACCAGACCCCGGCTTTCCTGACTACTCTACCATTTGTACTACCCGTAAGTAGTGACTAGCATCACACTGTTGTTCTACGACTAAGCCCATGTCCTCTGTGCCGCTACATCTATGTTCCTGTTACAGGATCAGCCTTTCGCTCCTATTTTTCTTCGACTGGCAGACACGTAGATGGCCAGCATAGGCGATGCCACCAACTTCATCGAAAGTGCAGCAGTCACATGAGCTGCTAGTTATGTTGCCATATGAAACTTGGGAAAATACTGGATTTTCACACTTGCTCCTTCCCATCATCATCATCCTCGAGGTTCACAAACAAATGTGATTGATCATTGAAGTCACGTGGGCGGACGAGTTCTTGGCACAGTGTGTGGGTCCTATTTTGTGCAGGGAACACAGTGAGGGGCAATTATTTTTTCAGGCAGACAGCGTAGGGCAGATACTTTTATTCAAAATGATTATAATCATTCTAATATTTTTAAAGGCATCGTGTCGGGATGTGATGCCGAAGACCAGAGAAGATGGAAGTCTGCAAAAACAAGCTGTGAATGTCAAAAGTCATCAGAGACAAAATGAAGAAAAGAAAGAGAATGATACTGTGGCGCCCTGGACTAGCCAGGTCGTCACAGGTAACACACACACACACCCACCCCCACTAGATAGTAACATTAGCCAAAACATAAAATCCTTGTTGCCTCCCTCCAGGGTCTGATGTCCACACCAGGTGGGGCGGAGCCAAGTGGTTGGCCCCACCCACGGAGGAGTTCACAGTCCTGGAGGCGGGAAAAAGCAGACAGTGAAGTTCAGGAGATTGAAGTGAGAGGAGTAAAGTGGAGAGTGTCTGGGTTTGTGGCCCAGGCACTGACAACAAGGTTGGCAGATGATGGTGGCTGTCTGCAGGAGTGGTGGATCGTTGCGGAACCGTAGGACCGGGGTCGGGCGGTGGCCCGCCGGTACCGACCGGGGAGCGAAGTGAAGCCAGCACACACAGGCAGGGCCATCGGACCCCGACTAGGCTTGGAGTCGCCGTCAACAGTCAAATCCGAGTGTGACAGGAACCCCAGGGGTTTCCTAACAACCAAAGACCCGTTAGAAGGCAACCGTCCGCACCGTCAGGGTATACAGCTACCACCAAAGGCTAAAGACCAGGGCCAGGGCCTGCGGGCAAACGGGCTCCTCCGGCATCCATACACCGGGGAGCAGACTACCGTTGCGGACCCATCGTAGTCAAGACAATACACAAGGGTGCAAGGAAAGACAGCCGCCATCACCTGTCCGGAGAGAGACACTGCAGCCGGCTGCGGGACCCGTCCATTCAGCAGTTTGGTTTATCGGAGACTTTGTGCATCTCTTGCTGAGTTAGTACACCCGTGCCATCCGGCACCGCGCTGCGCTGTCCCTGCAACCCTGTACCCCAGCCATCCAGCCTCCCCGTCACACCACCGGGCCCCGGGACCACCAACCCCTACCCACGGAGGGGGAAAACAACATCCCAGCTGCTTCCTACCATCGCTCCCGGGATCTCCGTCACCAGCAGCGGTGGTACCCATCTTCACCACAACCCGTGGGTGGCGTCACGGACTAAATTCCCTTTCACTCACGGGCGAGGAGCGCCGCTCAAGTCCCCGGATCCGGCTCACCGCTTGAGCCACCGAGCAGCAGCAGCAGCGCCGGACCCGAGCGTTAGCGAGCGCAGCGCCCCGCCGCCCGCGACAATACCAAACAAAGACATACTTGGCCACGTAACTGACCTCTAGCTGTTCTTCCTGCTTCGCTCAGTGAAACATAGCAGTAGTTTTTCCACTGAACTTTGAAAGAATTAGGAAGAGCAGTTCATCGGCAGGTGACAGTAATTGTGAAAATTGCATATGAAGAGCGGTCACATGATGACTACTCAAACCGCTTGAGGGAGGGGCGCTAAACTGAATTCTTGCCCCGAGTGCTGGAAAATCTAGATCCGCCTCTAGATAAACTTGTGCATATCTTTTGCATTCATTCTGGTGTTTGATGTAACATATCAAAGTTCCCATAGCAGATACAGTAACAAAACGGAAGGCCTGGCGATGGCTTTATTGTTCTTCGGTATTGAGTTGGATATGGTTAACATGGTATTTTGTCTACCAAAAACGAAGTTAGCATGGCTGGTGTCACCTATTGATCAGTTTGTTACAGCAAAAGAGGTGATGTTGAGTCAAGTACAGTCCCTATTGGGTTTGCTGATTTTTGCCTGAAGGATAATCCAGATGGGATGAGCTTTCCCTAGGCATTTATTCTTAGGGACTTGGGACATTCAAAAGCCAGACCATTTTATATGCTGATGAGCAGACACCCAGAAGTGTGACCTTCACTGACTTAACATTAATGACCTATCCTAAACTAATACATGAGATAGATGTGGGTTGAAAAACTGTCTCTCTCAGCCACCCCCAAACACATGAGTGCCCAGCTTAGCTACGTGTTTTCAATGGGAAGAGAGGCGCTCTGGCAGTAGCTTTTCTTGTCTTGAAACAAAAGGTTTGGGAGTGGATTTTCCAACTGCCGATTTTCCACTCCTGAGAGTGTTGGAGAAGAGTTGGGAGACTCCCTATACATCAGATGGTTGCCTGTTGCGCCTGAAATTGGTGAGCTGGACCAACTTTCTATCTAATGTGTAAGGGGGACTTAAATCTGCTAAAATCTATGTCCTAAATCCTATTAAAAAAATGTTTACAGAAAAGTCCAGATTGTCATGCTGCCACTCACCAATAGAGTCTGTATTTTGTTTTCAATCCAAAGAATCTTGATTTGGTCATTGTAATTTTAAGCACCTTTATTTTACAGTTAATAGAAAAAGGGTTTATATGAGATCAGTGTTTAGAGATATCCTGCAGGGAAAGGTAGTGTGTCCCAAAAAGTTGCTATCAAATTCCCAGATTAGAGAAAGTGCCCTATTTATGCCATGCCTAGACCTCTAATAGGTCTGACTGTCAGTGGTGTAACTAGACTCCTATGGGCACTGATGCAAAATTTTGTCCTGGGCCACCACTAGCCAGTTGGTCAGATGCATAGCAACCTGTAATAATGTTTTCCGTCCTGGTTCCCAATCTGTAATAATGTTCCCCATCCTGTAATAATGTCCTCAGCCCTGGGGCCCATCCTGTCATAATGTCCATGATTCTGTCATAATGTCCCCTATCCTGTACTAATGTCCCTCATCCTGGCCCCATCCTGTAAGAATATACACATCTTGTAATAATGTCCTTGATCCTGGCTCCCATCCTATATTAATGTTCCTTATTCTGCAATAGTGTGCATCATTCATTTCTCCAATACATTTAAAGGGAACCACTAGCAGAATTTTGCTACAAAAATAAAGCCAGTGCCACACTGGCGCTAGGAAGCTGAATGCAATTATATTGTAATTCACAGATTTCATGCTTGATTGCTGAAAAATCTTTAATCCACATTCATAAATGCACAGCTCATTTGACTGGTGTGTGCATCGGGGTGGGACTATGTGGGTTGAGTCTTGCGTTCTTCAGCCACCCTGGCATGATTTGCCCGGCCTTTATCCCTCCTTCGCTGCCTTTTTCTTTATGTTTGGCACGTGCACAGTAACATTGGGAAGTATTGAGTCAACTCTTTACTAAAATGACACATAGCCCTATCTCCGGCGCCATCTTATTGAAGGCTGTCTCCTCCTGCTTCCTATGCTGTTGCCGTGGGTGCCGCATGCAACCTTGCATCTTTTTCCCTCTTCAAGGCCATGGGAGCGCCCACAGTCACAATAGAAGAAGAGCCTGCATAGCAGCAGCAGCTCATCGCACGCGAAGCAGACGCGACTCTTGGAATCAAGCCGCCCTCGGCAGCAGCATTGGACAGGTAGACAGCAGAAGTAGACTGTCTTCAATAAGATGGCGCCGGAGATAGGGCTATGCGCAGGGGCTGACTTCAACGTCATCTCAGTGAAAAGTTGATGAAATACTTCCCAATGCTACTGCGCACGTGCCAGACATACATGAAGCCGCGGCGATGGGGGACTAAAGACCAGGCCAGGACACAGGGGCGGATACAGGGGCAGATGAAGAACGCAAGACTCGACTCGCATAGTCCTGCACCGATGTACACTTCAATCAAACGAGCAGTGCATTTCTGGAATTTAGATTAAAGTTGTTTCAGCAATCAAGCATCCGAGCTGTCAATTTAAAGAATCATTGCATTCAGCTTCCTAGCGCCAGCGTGTCACCGGCTTCAATTTATATAACAAAATTCTGCTGGTTGGTTCCGTTTAAAGAAAATAAAAGAAATTATCCATCTCACCTGTCCTGGTTCCAGCGTACAGTCCAGGGTGGGCAACGCATATCAGTGATGTCATGCAGCATCTGCGATGGGCACGCTGATCTCAGCTGCCAGTCTCTGATTGGCTGGCGGCCTGCATAGCGATTGCAGTGCTTGGAGCCGAGGGCTCTCTGCGTCACGATACATTTCAGCTGAATGTGAGTCTGAGGATATACATTCAGCTGAAAATGGCTGTAGCATCAGGGGGCCGACTGATTCCAAGGGTCCAGTCCCAGTTGCACCCTCTGTTATTCTGGTCTATAACTGTTAATAAAATTCTGTAATATATTCATAGAAATTCACCATCTCACTGTAGCAGAATAATTGTAGGTCACTGTAACACTGGACACAGGGAACATTCTGCATTACTGGGCTATTATGAGATGCATATGGTGCCCCTCCTACAAATCATGTTATTCCAAGTCCTGTTATTTTTTTCACAGTAAGTAAAAACAATGAACTAAACTGTGGAAGAAAATAAGCAATTACACAGGAGTGTATTATGTCTCACCGTATACCTCCCAGGCAGTGTACAAAAATACCAGCCATACTATATAGATTACTCATAGTTGGACTTGTTGAGAGATGCTCTCCTGTTATCATTAATGTGAAGAAGATCAGTGGTATATGAGGTACATAGTACAAATGGTTCATATCTAAGTATCTCCCTGATAACTCATATTATCACATTAACGCCCAGAATGACAACATGTTATCATAGCGTATTATAAAATAAGCGTAGCTGTGCATCTTATTGACTGTAATGACAGTAATTCTCTACTGACCACTTCTGTGTGTTCCCCGTAACAAGCCGGCAGGGGAGCAAGTCCTCATCTGTCCTGGACTGGTGGGGAATTTATGTCATTGGTTTTTATTTTATTATATATTATGGCTGCCATTTTACCATAATTTCTAAGACTATAATTCGAGGTGTATACCAATAAGGAGGGTAGATGATGGGGGTAATAAGTGTGAGAGTGGAACACCAGTGATTGACCCCCTCCTTACCCGAGGAGAATACTGCAGCTTAAATGAGCTGCAATACTCTGTGGCGACTGAAGCCTCAGGGGTGCCACACACATATGGTAAGCTACTCCATCTTTTAAAGGAATAGTCAAGTTTCTAAAAAAAAAAAGTTGTTTTAATCTGTTTGAAATAGAAACATATTAAACTGTTTTCACAATAATAGCATCAGTCCAGATGGCCATTCTTATTATTGGTATGTTTTGACACTTTTCCTAAGTGATGAAGGAGGCTGGCTACCATTCACCAATTTATAGGTTAGTCAGCCCCTTTTCTGATCAAGAAAAGATCAGCTACTGAAATGAGCCAGGCACTCAGCGCTGTTTCTACACATCACCATCATGGTAAGGAGGCAGACTTTTTTTGCTTTAAAGGCTAGGTCTACACACGTGTCATGCGACATTGAGATTGTGGTGTTGTATTATAACATCATATCTAATGGAATTAATATTGGGTCACATGGCAACTTAGGGGCCACATTAGAGACCATAACTGTTGTGGAGGCCAAATATATAGTATGGGCCCACACACAGCCCCCTATATACAACATGAGTCCTCACATAGCCCCTATATACAGTATGAGCCCTCAAATAGCCCCCTATATCCAGGGTGAATAGTATGAGCTCTCACATAGCACCGTATATACACTATATACACTATAAGCACTCATCTAGCCCACCTAGATACAGTATGAGCCATGATCCCCCACATAGCCCTGATATACAGTATGAACCCTCATATAGCCCATTATATTCAGTGTGAGCCCTCACATAGTGCCTTATATACAGGAAGAACCCTAACCTAACCCCCTTTATACAATATGAGCCCTCATATAGCCCTCTAGATACAGTATGAGCCCACACACAGCTACCCCGATGTACAGTATGAACCGCCACATAGTTCCATATATACAGTATGAGCCCCCACATAGCTCCCTATATACAGTACGAGTCTCTATATACAATATGAGCCCACACACAGCCCCATATATTCAGTATGAGCCCCACATAAACCCATAGATAGAATATTATCCCCCACATATCTCCCTATTTACAGTATGAGGTCCCACACAGCCCACCTATACACCCACCTATATACAGTATAATCCCCCCATAGCTAAATATATACAGGATGAGCACTCACATATTCCCTACATAGAGTATGAGCCGCCACATAGCCCCCTGTATAAAGTATGAGCCCTCCCATAGTCCCTATATATAGTATGAGCCCTCACACAGTCCTCTATATACAATTTGAGCCCCCACATAGCCCCCTATATAGTATGAGCCCTCACATAACCCCATAGATACAATATAAGCCCCCCACATAGCCCCTATATACAGTATGAGCCCCCACATAGCCCCCTATATATAGGCCCACATCCCATACACATAAAAAATAGTCACACACAACCCCTCAATATTTAGTATGAGCCCCCACATACCCCTTATATACAGTATGGGTCCCCCACATAGCCCACTAGATACAGTATGAGGCTACACACATCCCTCCTATATTCAGTATGAGCCCTCAAATAGTACCCCTATATACCATATGAGGCCCCACATAGCCCCCTATATACAGAAGGAGCCCCAACATAGCTCCCTAGATACAGGATGAGTCCCCCACATAGCCCCCTAAACACAGTATGAGCCCCCCACATAGCCTCCTATGCCCACTATATACAGGCCCACATCCCATACACATATAAAAAATAAATAAAAACAAAACAACATATGCTCCTATTTCCTCAAAGCTCTGCTCCAGTTCTCAGAGCTCCACTTTTTGTGGCGCGCATAGATGCTGGTGTGAAGATGTCGCGGGCGGAGGAGGGGACGCTGCGCTCTCCCACTGCTCGGGTCCGGCCGCTGCTGCTGCGGCTGCTGCTGCTCGGTGGTGGCTCGAGCGGTGGGCCGGATCCCGGGGACTCGAGCGGCACTCCTCGCCCGTGAGTGAAAAGGGTGGGGATTTGATTGGATTGTGGGGATTTGGTGATTGTCCGTGACGCCACCCACGGTTCTGGTGAAGTTGGTGACACCACCGCTGCTCTGGACGGGGATCCCGGGAGCGGTGACAGGGAGCAGCTTTGATGTTAGTTCTCCCCTCCGTGGGTAGGGGGTTGGTTGTCCTGGGGCCCGGTGATGGGGTAGGGATGAATGGCAGGCGGGTTACAGGGCCTGGTGAGGTGCAGGGTCGCAGGGGCAGCGCTGTGCCGCACGGCACGGTGGTACTTACTCAGCCAATGATGAGGACACAGTTCTCGGTAAAACACACGGCTGAATGGACGGGTCCCACAGACGGCTGCGGTGTTGTTTCTCCCGGCAGGTTGATGGTGACTACCTTTCCCTGCACCTATGTACTGTAAACGGTTCCAATGGGTTCCCACCGGTAACCCGCTCCCCAGCTTGGATATGGGCCGGAGGAGCCCCTTTTGCCCGCAGGCTCTGGCCCTGGGAACGGTAGCCTTGGCAGTGGCTGTGTTTCCCTCTCACGGTTGGACTGTTGCCTTCTGTCGGGACTTGGCTGCTGGGAAACCCAGGAGGTTCCCTTCGCTGACGGATTTGGCAAATTCACGGCGACTCCTAGCCTTGCCGGGGTCCGTAAGCCCCTGCCAGATGGTGCTGACTTCTCTTTGTGTACCGGTCCGGTACCGCCGGGCCACCGCCCATCCACGGTCCTTACGGTAGACTCCGATAGGCCAATCCTGCAGACGGTCACCACCGTCTGCTAACCTTGCTGATCCGTCCGGGCCACACACCCGGACCAACTTCAGGCTGCTTAACTGCCACTTTACTCCGCTCACTTTCACTTCCTCTCACTTTCACTTCTAACTCTAAACTGAACTCTTTTCCCGCCTCCAGGACTGTGTACTCCTCGGTGGGCGGGACCAACCGCCTGGCCCACCCCCTGGTGTGAACATCAGCTCCTGGAGGAAGGCAACAAGGGTTTGTGTCTGACTTTGATGTGCCTGCTGGGAGTGTGGGGTGTGTGGGTGTTGTTCTCTGTGGCCCCTGGCTTGTCCAGGGCGCCACAAAGACGTTGTCATTTCACTCTGCCCAGAGATGTGTGCTGACATTGGCAGCACACAAAACATTATAATGAGGGCAATATGGCCATGGGCCCCCCCAGAGCCTCGAGCCCTGGGCGGTAGCCCAGATGAACCTCATTATAATCCACCTATGTCTGCGTAACTAAAGCCTATTACACGCTCTTAAAATCATGAGGAAATTTAAAATCATTCAGAAAACTGACAATTTTCATCTGTATTGTCATCTGCATGCCTGTATGTATGTATCTATGTGCCACTTCTTATGACAGAGTGGAATTCTTGTTGCATCTGTATTTAATGTACATGATAACTACAGTTTCCTAGGCTAATATTTGAAATCTATCTATCTATTGGATGCTATATAGGTGATCTGTATGGGATCCAATTTTTTTGCGCATCCATCGACTTGTATAGGTGAGTCTCAGAAATACGCAGGAGAATAGTGCATGCTGCAACTTTTTCCACATGGACTTTTAGGGGCACTTTGCACACTACGACATCGCAGCTGCGATGTCGGTGGGGTCAAATCGAAAGTGACGCACATCCGGCGTCGCAGTCGATATCGTAGTGTGTAAATCCTTTTTGATACGATTAATGAGCGCAAAAGCGTCGTTATTGTATCATCGGTGTAGGGTCCGACATTTTCAAGAATTGGGAAATACCGATGTTACGATGTTGTTCCTCGTTCCTGCGGCAGCATACATCGCTGTGTGTGAAGCCGCAGGAGCGAGGAACATCTCCTACCTGCGTCCTGCGACTCACGCCGGCTATGCGGAAGGAAGGAGGTGGGCGGGATGTTTACGTCCCGCTCATCTCCGCCCCTCCACTTCTATTGGCTGCCTGCCGTGTGACGTCGCTATGATGCCGCATGACCCGCCCCCTTAATAAGGAGGCGGTTCACCGGCCAGAGCGATGTCGCAGGGCAGGTGAGTGCATGTGAAGCTGCCGTAGCGATAATGTTCGCTACGGCAGCTATCACCATGATATCGCAGCTGCGACGGGGGCGGGGACTATCGCGCACGGCATCGCAGCATCGGCTTGCGATGTCGTAGTGTGCAAAGAGCCCCTCAGTCTGTGAAAAACATGTCATCTGAACAGCCCTATTCACATTGATCAGTATTCTATGCGATGTTTACTCGGACACCATATCTGTATAATATACTTCTCCGGATGAGCCCCAAGTCATGTGAATTATTGCTGAATACTTTTAATGTCTGTAAAGAATGTTTCAATGACAGCTGATCTGCGTAAAGGATAAATATGCCTAAGATTTTCCATCTATTCAGTCTTATTCAATTTACTAGTTACCCAAAATTACGCTAGTGACTCTTCACTCAGGATTCTTTAATACAAGATGAATACTTGTTATGCAATTTAATGCTATGTGATATAGTTGTCAGGGTCCACCTAAAAGCCTTGGAGGGGTGCAGGCTATCACAAGCACCAAATTCTTCCTAGTAATTTAGTTCTCACATAGAACGAGCATTCAGCTATATGTACCCTAACAGAGAAGTACAGAAGCTTCCGTCACATTGTAATTGCAGCCACACCTGTAAGACACAGTACACATTGTCCTTTATTTATACAATCTTATGTCACCTGGCAAAGCAGATCATTTATTCTGCCAGATTATTTTCAATGTTTGCTTTATGGGACTTAACCTATGATATGGTTAGGAGGAATATAAATGAGCTTTTATGATATAACCTGCCGTCATGATTATACACATATTGACAGTCAATAATTCCAGCCAGAGACATAAAGATTATGATAATCTGATTGACTTGATTATAGTTTCATAGTTTTTAAGGTTGAAGGGAGACTCTAAGTCTATCTAGTTCAACCTGTAGCCTAACATGTTGATCCAGAGGAAGGCAAAAAAACCCCAATGTGTCAAATAAGCTCCAATGCGGAAAAAAATTCCTTCCTGACTCCACATACGGCAATCAGACTAGTTCCCTGGATCAACACCCTGTCATAAAATCTAATATACATAACTGGTAATATTATATTTTTCAAGAAATGCGTTCAGGCTCTGCTTAAATTTTACTAGTGAATCCCTCATTACAACATCATGCGGCAGAGAGTTCCATAGTCTCACTGCTCGTACAGTAGAGAATCCTCATCTGTGATTATGATTAAACATTCTTTCCTCAAGACTTAGCGGATGCCCCCTGTTCCAGTCGCAGGCCTAGGTGTAAAGAGATCTTTGGAAAGGTCTCTGTACTGTCCCCTCATATATTTATACATTGTGATTAGATCCCCCTAAGCCTTTGTTTTTCCTAACTAACTAACCCCAAGTTTAATAACCTGTCTTGGTATTGCAGCCCCCCCCATTCCTCTAATAATCTAGGTCGCTCTTCTATCTACCTGTAAGATTATGCTATTTATAACCTTCTATACTTTTGCTAACAAGAAAAGCATCCATTCCTCTCTTAAATTCATTCAGTGAGTTGGCCATCACCACTTCCTCAGGAAGAGAGTTCCAGAGCCTCACTGCTCTTACCGTGAAGAACCCTCTTCTATGCTGATGTAGGAATTTTCTTTCCTCCAATCGAAAAGAATGCCCCCTTGTTCTTGTCATAGTCCTTGGTACAAACAGATCATGGGAGAGATCTCTATATGGCCCTCTGATATATTTGTACATATTTATTAGGTCTCCCCTAAGTCTTCTCTTTTCTAGAGTAAATAGACCTAATTTTGATAACCTTTCCGTGTATTGTAATGCACCCATTCCATTTATTATTTTAGTAGCCCGCCTCTGAACCCTTTCAAGTTCAGTAATGTCTTTCTTCAGCACCGGCGCCCAAAATTGCACACAATACTCCAAGTGTGGTCTGACTAGTGATTTGTACAGAGGGAGAATGATGTTTTCATCTCGTGCCCCCAGACCTCTTCTAATGCATCCCATCACCCTATTTGCTTTGGTGGCTGCTGCCTGACACTGGGCACTCCAATTTAGATTCTTATTCACTAAGATGCCTAAGTCTTTTTCCATGTCTGATTTCCCCAGCAGTTTCCCATTTAGTAAGTAATCGTAGCATCTGTTTCTCCTTCCCATGTGCATAACCTTACACTTATCTGTGTTAAACCTCATTTGCCATTTTTCAGCCCAATTCTCCAATTTACTCAAATCCATCTGTAGTTGCAAACTGTCCTCCTTTGTGTTAACTACCTTACATAGTTTTGTATCATCTGCAAATACTGATATTTTACTCTGTAAACCATCCACCAGATCATTAATAAATATATTAAATAGTAGGAGGCCCAATACAGACCCCTGTGGCACCCCACTAGTAACCCTGGCCCAATCTGAGTATGCACCATTAATAACCACTCTTTGTTTTCTACCACTAAGCCAGCTACCTACCCATCTACACACATTTTCCCCGAGCCCAAGCTTTCTCATTTTACTTAGCAGTCTTTTATGTGGGACAGTGTCAAATGCTTTACCGAAGTTGAGATAAATGACATCCAATGATTCTCCTCGGTCCATGTGAGAGCTTACATCCTCATAGAAGCTGATCAGGTTAGTTTGACAGGAGCGATCCTTCATAAATCCATGTTGATATGGAGTTAAACAGTTATTAACATTGAGACATTCCATAATAGTATCCCTTAAAAACCCTTCAAACATTTTACCCACAACAGATGTTAAGCTTACCGGCCTATAGTTTCCAGGTTCCCTTTTGCACCCTTTTTTGAATATTCGTACCACATTTGCTAGCCGCCAATCCAGTGGAACAGACCCAGTTTCTATAGAGTCTTTAAATAAAAGGAATAGAGGCCTGTCTATCACATTACTTAACTCCCTTAATACCCGAGGGTGAATGCCATCAGGGCCTGGTGATTTGTCAATTTTAATGTTACTAAGTCGGTTCTGCACTTCTTCCTGGGTTAGGCAGGTCATACTTAATGGGGCATTTACATGATCACTCTGCATTTC
Organism: Anomaloglossus baeobatrachus; assembly: GCF_048569485.1. Taxonomy (NCBI): domain Eukaryota; kingdom Metazoa; phylum Chordata; class Amphibia; order Anura; family Aromobatidae; genus Anomaloglossus; species Anomaloglossus baeobatrachus. The sequence continues at coordinate 141,840,167 of NC_134353.1, read as the reverse complement.
CCCTGGCATATGCTTTTCCTGTGTGAACACAGTTGAGAAGAAAGTATTTAAAACATTTGCTTTTCCCACATCGCTTTCTATGATTTTACCCTCATTATTCTTTAAAGGGCCAACACCATCAATTTTAATCTTTTTTCTGTTTATATAATTAAAGAATAGTTTGGGATTTGCTTTGCTTTCCTTAGCAATGAGTCTCTCAGTTTCTACTTTTGCTAAATATATTTGTTTTTTACACATTTTATTTTTTTCTCTATATATTTTTAATGCTTCCTCGCTGCCTTCTTGTTTTAGCTTTTTAAATGCCTTTTTCTTATTATTCATTGCCCCTTTTACATCCTTATTTAGCCACATTGGTTTTCTCCTGTTCCTAGCCCTTTTATTTCTGTATGGTATGGCTAGCTTGCAGTGGGTGTTTAATACCGATTTAAAAATGTCCCACTTATTTTCTGTGCTCCCATTTTTGAGGACATTGTCCCAATCAATTTGGCGAAGGTCTTCTCTAAGCTGATCAAACTTTGCTTTCTTGAAATTCAGCGTTTTTGTAACCCCCCTCCATTGCACCTTACTAAAGGACAAGTGGAATTGTATTATATTGTGGTCACTATTCCCTAGGTGCCCATCCACTCGTACGTCTGTTATTCTATCTGGCCTGTTGCTTAAAATTAAGTCCAGAAGGGCTGCCCCTCTAGTTGGGCCCGGCACAAGTTGGGACAGATAATTATCCTTAGTTACTGACAGAAACCGGTTTCCTTTCTGAGATACGCAGGTTTCAGTTTCCCAGTCTATATCGGGGTAATTGAAGTCCCCCATAATAATCACCTCATTGTGATTTGCTGCTTTGTCTATTTGTTTCAATAATATATTTTCAGTAGTTTCTGTTATATTTGGTGGCTTATAACAAACCCCTATGAGGATTTTATTAGTTTTCCCTCCTTGTATCTCCACCCATAGAGACTCCACCTCTTCATTTCCCTCTTGAATATAGTCTGGGCTTTAAACTGGACTTTATATATAGACAGACTCCACCCCCTTTCCTTTTTTTACGATCCCTCCTAAACAATTCATATCCTTGCAGGTTAGCCGCCCAGTCATAACTATCATCTAACCATGTCTCAGTTATTCCTACTATGTCGTATTTCTCCTCATACATTACCAGCTCCAGTTTAGATTAGTGTTAACAATAATCTTTATGTCTCTGTACTGGAACAATGTGTTGTGAAATTCACATACTGGTACTTGTTTTAACATTTTATCGGTAATTTGTGGTAAATGCAAGTAAGCATTTATTTCACTATTGTCTTGGAAAATATAGTTTTTAGGGAGTATGGTACTTTTTATTCTTTTTAATTGTTCTACTTGAAGCTATGTTCCCTGAGCTATTTGCTGTACGGCTAGTACAATGGTGAACACAGACAGAAGAGGACCCCTGTGCAAGAACAGTACATGGGCCCTCTGCAGCCCAAGAGCTCATCAAAATGCACGATTCCACCTGCTTTGGAGGTAACAATGGGACCCCTAACTTCTTGGGCCCCTGTACGGCTGCGCAAGCTGCACCAATTAGTGGGGGGAAAAAAAAGTATTTAGTCAGCCACTAATTGTGTAAATTCTCCCACTCAGAGACCTGTAATTGGCATCATAGGAGACAACAACTATGAGAGACAAAATGAGAAAACAAATCCAGAAAATCACCTTATCTGATTTGGCAAGATTTTTTTTTGCAAATTATGGTGGAAAAGAAGTATTTTAAAGTAGTCATCTAAAAACATGCAAGATTTCTGTCTCTCACAGGCCTGTAACTTCTATAAGAGGCTCCTCTGTCCTCCTCTCATTACCTGTAATAATGGCACCTGTTTGAACTTGTTATCAGTATAAAAGACACCCATCCACAACCTCAAACAGTCACACTCCAAACTCTACTATGGTGCAGACCAAAGAGCTGTCGAAGGACACCAGAAACAAAATTGTAGCCCTGCACCAGGCTGGGAAGACTGAATTTGCAATAAGGAAGCAGCTTGGTGTGATGAAATCAACTGTGGGAGCAATACTAAGAAAACGGAAGACATAGCAGACTGATAATCTCCCTCAATCTGGGCTCCACACAAGATCTCACCCTGTGGGGTCAAAATGATCACAAGAACGGTGAGCAAAAATCCCAGAACCACAAGGGGGACCGAGTGAATGACCTGCATAGAGTTGAGACCACCGTAACAAAGGCTACCATCAGTAACACACTACGCTGCCAGGGACTCAGATCCTGCAGTGCCAAACGTGTTCCCCTGCTTAAGCTAGTACATGTTCGGGTCTGTCTGAAGTTTGCTAGGGAGCATTTGGATTATCCAGAAGAGTATTGGAAGAATGTCATATGGTCTAATGAAACCAAATTAGAACTGTTTGGTAGAAACACAACTCGTCGTGTTTGGAGGAGATAGAATACTGAGCACATCGAAAGAAGCATGGGGGTGGCAACATCATGCTTTGGGCCTGTTTCTCTGCAAAGGGACCAGGACGACTGATCCGTGTACATGAAAGAATGAATGGGGTCATGTATCGTGAGATTTTGAGTGCAAACCTCCTTCCATCAGTAAGGTCATTGAAGATGAAACGTGGCTAGGTCTTTCAGCATGATAATGATCTGAAGCACACCACCAGGGCAATGAGGGAGTGGCTTCGTAAGAAGCATATGAAAGACCTGGAGTGGCCTAACCAGTCTCCAGATCTCAACCCCATTGACAACCTTTGGAGGGAGTTGAAAACCTGTGTTGCCCAGCGACAAGCCCAAAACATCACTGCACTAGAGGAGATCTGCATGGAGGAATGGCCCAACATACCACCAACAGTGTGTGCTAACCTCATGAAGACTTACAGATATTTTTGATATTGACCAAATACTTATTTTCCACCATAATTTGCAAAAAATAATCTTGCCAAATCAGACATGGTGATTTTCTGGATTTGTTTTCTCATTTTGTCTCTCATAGTTGCGGTCTACCTATGATGTCAATTACAGGCCTCTCTCATCTTTTTAAGTGGGAGAACTTGCCCACTTGGTGGCTGACTAAATACTTTTTTCTCCACTGTATATGTCCGCCCATGGACTGGTATCTGGAAACAAGCAACCCAAGAACCCATTTAGACTAGCCAACTGCAGCCATTAAATAACTGTAGATCAGCTACATACAGCCGATCGGTGCTTATTAAACGGTCTGCTTTGGAAAGCTACCCGCACTTCCATGCACCCAGAATAATTGTTAAAAGGGTGTTCTCAAATTCTTAAATTGTTTTAGTTAGACAGCATTAAAATAAGCAAGTTTGCAATTGACTTGCTTTTTCTATCTGCAGCCATTCTCCTTCAATTACAGATTTTATCTTTTATAGTGTATAGTTGGTTTTCATGGAGCCCGGCATCTACTTCCTGGATGAGAGTGCACAATAGCAACATTCAAGCAGAGCGGTTAACTGCTAATGTAGGGAGGACGTTGGATTCCTACCCCTGAAGACACATATCACTGTATAGAAATGTAAATGTAAAGTGCATAATTGCTATGTAGGATGTTGCAGAAAATCTCACCATCTAGTGCTAGAGTCTGTAGCAACACTAAGAGGTACTTTGCATGCTGCGACATCGCTAGCCGATGATAGCGATGCCGAGCGCGATAGTACTCGCCCCCATTGCACATGCAATATCTTGTGATAGCTGACGTAGAGAACATTATCGCTACGGCAGCTTCACACGCATTTACCTGCCCTGCGACGTCGCTCTAGCCGACGACCCGCCTCCTTCCTAAGGGGGCGGGTCGTGAGGTGTCACAGCGACGTCACACGGCAGGCGGCCAATAGAAGCGGAGGGGCGGAGATGAGCGGGACGTAAACATCCCGCCCACTCTTCTCCCTTCCGCATTGCCAGTGGACGGCGGGCGCAGGTAAGGAGATGTTTGTCGCTCCTGCGGCTTCACACACAGCAATGTGTGGAGCTGCAGGAACGACAAATAACATCGTACCTGTGGGTGCACCGACATTATGAAAATGAACGACGTGACACAGATCAGCGATTTCTGACTGTTTCATGCTCGTTCATCTTCTCTCCTAGGCTTTACACGTTGCGACGTCGTTACCGGCGCTGGATGTGCGTCACTTTCGATTTGACCCTGATGATATCGCAGTAGCGATGTCGCAACGTGCAAAGTACCCCTAAGGATAAGCAGTAGTTAAGTGTAGGATCAGCCACTGAGCAAGTCGCAGGGAGCAGGCTGACTCCATCTTAGATAGTTAGATAGGGACTGATTAGAGATTAGATAGGACGTGCAAGTTGCTCAATACCTTGGACTGCAGTTATTGGGTGGGAGTGATCGCAAAGAAGTACTCTACAGTCAGTGAGACATCATGAACCCTAGATGAGCAGCTAGACAAGTACAGGTAGTGCCTGAAGCCGATTCATGGCAGGAACGGGTGATCCGTATCACAGAAAGGTCTGCTGGAGGAGGCTTAGCATAGGCATGGGCGAACAGGCCTCCACGGTAAATCCGATCGGAGGTTGTACACGAAACTCCGTGGATGGGATGCCGACCTGAGCCGATGGGGATTTAATGACTCTCATGTTCAGGACCATTGTTGAGGAGAGCCATAAGATGAAATACTTAATTAACCTCTGGACATAGAGCACTGTGAGAAGTGAGTTCAATTAAATCAATTCTCTATACATAAGCCAGTCAGTCTTCAGAGGAACCCAAGATGGCCCCTGATGACATCACAGACCCTACCATCAGCATGGATCCACCAGATGACGTCCCTCCCATCACCATCACCATGGATTCATCCACTGAAGTAAGACCCGCCCATAAACAGCAACACAGATCTCCCCATTGGCTAGTCCATGAACTGTCCCACTAAATGGGCATATCTGAACTTGTGTATGCCCCTAGCCTATATCAAGAGGCCGCATGATTTCCCCTGCTCTCTCTCTCGGCTGCCATTTTTACTGTGATCAAGAAGAGATTTCACATCCGACTGTGTCTGGCGTGAATTCTTTACGCATGCACTTGGTCCACACCAATTAGGCCAGGTAGTAGGCAACAAGTGATCTCTGGTTAAGAGTTCACCTTAACATCATGATACCAGTCTGGGTGAAGGAGTATGGACCTATATTATCTGAAAGGCTGTGGGCAGAGGGAACAGACGACTAGTGCGTGTGTCATGTTAACATAATGGCCCAACCCAGTAGTACATCATCCTACTCGGAACCCTCAAAGCTTTGAGCTAGTTTAAGGCCCTTCGCTATGACTGTTGGCAACCCCCACAACCCCTCCTGTCAGTATTGGCAAGAGTTTGCGGGGCTTCGATAGGAGTGAGTGGATGATGTCCACCGCCATAGTCACTGCATCTCTTGGTGAGACCCCACAATCAAGGTATGAGAAGGTAGTCCAATAAGAGTTAAACCTAAGGTCAATGATGTGCTTTGTAACAAAACAAGTGTAGAAGATGATGTGCCCAGCATAAGATGTTTTGTTGCTGTGAGCCTAAAGTGTGTTAAAATTGAACTAAGAGAATATGCCTGCTGTCTCAACTGTAAAGTCGAAACTGTTGAACCAGCTAACCAGAAAAAGAACTGTTTGCCTGCGCGTTTGCTTTCACCGCCAGAGAGACCTGAGTCGCCTGAGACAGCAGCTTCATATCTATAACCACCCCTCACACCCAGCCAGGTCCCCAGAATCGGCAAACACAATAACCCCCCTACTCTGTGGGGATAAGCTCTGACTACAGGAGGGATACCCCACCTGTGACTGCTGCCCCAGGCCAGCCTTACATCAACAGCCAACATCTTAGTGAGCTCTCTTCAGCCCATTGATTTCTATACAGCAGATAGCTGCTCACCCGTTTCCACTCTCTCATCTTCTGCAGAGAGATACCACTATAAATCACCAGCCTGGCAGGTTTCACAGCAGGTCTAATCATGGCCTTCTGCTCTGTTGTCCCATCAGTGTGCTTGTTCAAATGCCCTGTTATCTTTGGATGTAAATACACTAGGGATGAGTGAGCTCTACCGTGCTCGGATGCTCAGTACTCATAATGAGCAGATGGACGCTCATATGGGACTCAACTCATGTATCGGGTATAATGGAAGTCAATGGGGAACTCAAGCATTTTTCTATTTTATACTCGGTTCATGAGTCAAGCCCCATTCGAACTTCTGACTTCTCATTATGAATACCGAACATGGTAGTGTTCGCTCATGACTAAAATACAGTAATAAAAGTGTTGACTCAGAACATTGATGGCTGAACGTGTTACAGGAGAACTTGTGCTGAGTTCTTATAGTTCTACTAATATTACAGTTCTGCTATTCACAAGAGCGGTCACTCAAAAATCCACCAGGCCAGGAAGTAAAGAAACTGTAAGGAGATTGCATAGCTCTGAGCTGCTCAAGAGACAACTGGAGAGAACTTTAATATAATAGTTCTGTGTGCATAGAATATCATATGTTTTGCAGGGATAGAATAACGGTAAAACAGGGGTGGGGAACCTTTTTACTGCCGGGGGCCATTTGGAACTTTCAACCATCATTCGGGGGCCACACAAAATTATCAACTTGAAAATTACCCTACTATATTTGGTCAAACAATTAACTCACTGTGGCAGCTTCTTGTTTTTGGTACAACCATGATATTAGGCAATATTGATCTTGTTGCTTCTCACAACTGCTTTTCCAGGTTTGTTGGCTGGGACTGCTGTATATGCATCACAAAGGAAATGCAGAGGACATATACATCCCAGGAGACACTGGGGGCATATATATGCCACAGGCTGGGCTTGAGAGATAGACATCACAGGAGGCGCTTGGGGCATATACATCACAGGAAGGTATGGGGGCATATACATCACAGGAGGGGCTGGGGCATAAACATTATAGGCTGGGATAAGGGCATATATATCACAGGAAGGGCTGGGGCAAATATATCACAGGAGATGCTGGAGGCATAAACACCACAGGAGATGCTGGGGGCATACACATTGCAGGAGATGCTAGTGGCATCCATATCACAGGAAAGGCTGGGGACATACATCATAGGGGACGTTTGGGAGGAATATACATCGCTGGGGAGCATAGACATGACTGGGAAGCATAGACATGACTGGGTAGGCTGGGGGTATAGACAGCACAGGAGACATTGAGGGCATATACATCACTAGGGAAACTGGGGGGAATAAAAATCACGGGGAGAACAGACATCACTGGGGTATATGCATCACTGGAGGTCACAGACATAGTAGGGGGGCACACACATCGCTAGTGGTACATACATCACTGGGGTGTATACATTTCAGTGGGGCACAGGCAACCATGGGGAAGCTGGAGGGCAACAGACAGCCATAGGGAGGCTGGAGGGACACAGGCAGCCCTAGGAAGGCTGGAGGGGCACTGGCAGCCCTGGGGAGGCTCAAGGGGCACAGGCATGCCTGGGGAGGCTGGAAGATCACAGGCAGCCCTGGGAATGCTGCAGGGGCACAGGCAGCCCTGGGGACACTGGAGAGACACAGGCAGCCCTGGGAAAGTTGTAGTGGCACAAGCAGCCCTAGATAGGCTGGAGGGGCACAGGAATGCCTGGGAAGGCTGGAAGAGAACAGGGAGCCCTGAGAAGGCTGGAGGAAAACAGGCAGCCCTGGGAAGGCTGGAGGGGCACAGACAGGCCTGGTGACACTGGAGGGGCACAGACAGGCCTTACATAGTTACATAGTTACTTAGGTTGATAAAAGACCTAGGTCCATCTAGTTCAACCTTCCTCCACCAATTCTACATTTTGTCCCTCAGTCACATATAACCAACAATGTTGTGTGTACTGAGGAAATCATCCAGCCCTTTTTTAAAAGCTGTTATAGTATCTGCCATTACTACCTCTTATGGTAGGGCATTCAGCATTCCACAGTCTGACTGCTCTAACTGTAAAGAACCCTTTCCTATTTAGCTGCCGGAATCGCTTTTCTTCCACTTGCAGTGTATGCCCCCTGGTCCTTAGTATTGTCTTTGGAAGAAATAAGTCATGGGCCAGTCCTTTATATTGACCACAAAAGAATTTATACATATAAATGAGATCTCCTCTGAGACGTCTTTTTTCTAAGCTAAACATATCTAACTTTTTCAACCTGGCCTGGGGAGGCTTGAGGGACACAGAGAGCCCTGGAGAGGATAGAGGCGCAGAGACAGGCCTGGGGAGTCTGCATGGGAACAAGCAGGCCTGAGGAGGCTGGAGGGGCACAGGCAGGCCTGGGGATGCTGGAGGAGCACAGGCAGGCCTGGGGAGGCTGGAGGGGCACAGACAGCCCTGGGCTGGGGACACTGGAGGGGCACCCAGGGGTACAAACAAACCTAATGATGCTAGGGCAGCTGCTTCTCTCTGTGGGACAAGAGCATATTGCGCGCTTGCCCCACCCATAATGGCATTGGCCAGCGTGAGGATGTAATCCTGGAAGGAACCCACACATTCTAGGCCAGGGGTGGGGAACCTTTTTTCTGCCGGGGGCCATTTTGAAATTTCTACCAACCTTCGGGGGCCGCACAAAACTATCAACTTGAAAATTACCCTAATATATTTGGTCAAACAATTTACTCACTGTGGTGGCTGGAGCTTCTACTCTTTGGTGCAGCTGTAATATTAGGCGATGTTGATCTTGTTGCTTTTCACAACTGCATTTCCAGGTTTGAGTTGGCTGAGACTGCTGTATATACATCACAGGGGAGGGTTGGGAGGAATATAGATCACTGGGGAGGCTGAGGGCATATACATCACTGGGGGGTACATACATCACTGGGGGATATCTACATCATTGATGGGGAGCACAGACATAGCTGGGGAGCATAAACATTTCTGGGGAGGGCTGGGAGGAATATACATCACTAGGGAAGCAGCAGGGCATAGACGTCACTGGGGGTACATACATCTCTGGGTGGCACAGACTTCACTGGGGGTATATACACACCACTGGGTTGCACAGATATAGCTGGGGGGCACAAACATTGCTGGGGTTATATACATAGTCAAGGGCAGACAGCCCTTGGGGATGCCGGAGGGACACAGACAGCGCTGGGGGCACAGAGAATGATGGGAGAGGCTGGAGGCTCAGACAAACCTGGGGGACGCTGGGGGCACAGATGGCACAGAGACGGATGGAAGAGGCTGAAGGCACAGACAGACCTGGGAGAGGCTCGGGGCACAGATATCACTGGGGATACTGGGGGGGGGCACAGATCACTGGGGAGACTGGGGAGGGGCACAGAGATCACTGGGGAGACTGGGGGGACACAGAGATCAATGGTGGAGGGCACAGATCACTGGGGAGACTGGGGGGGCACAGAGATCCATGGGGAGACTGGGGGGGCACAGAGATCACTGGGGAGACTGGGGGGGCACAGAGATCACTGGGGAGACTGGGGGGGCACAGAGATCAATGGGGAGGGCACAGATCACTGGGGAGACTGGAGGGCACAGAGATCACTGGGGAGACTGGGGGGCACAGAGATCACTGGGGAGACTGGGGGGGCACAGAGATCACTGGGGAGACTGGGGGGACACAGAGATCACTGGGGAGACTGGGAGGGCACAGATCACTGGGGAGACTGGGGGGGCACAGATCACTGGGGAGACTGGGGGGGCACAGAGATCACTGGGGAGTCACAGATCACTGGGGAGACTGGGGGGCACAGATCACTGGGAGGGCACAGATCACTGGGGAGACTGGGGGGTCACAGAACACTGGGGAGAAAGAGGGGCACAGAGCGTTGGGGGGCACAGGCAGACCCGGGGGAGCTTGGAGACAGTTAGAGAACTGGGTGAGGCTTGGATCACTGAGCGCTGGAGATGGCCGTGGGCACGGAGAGCGCTGCCGGCGCGCACAGAGAGGAGCAGCCGCCGGGTACACGGAGCTGCCGCCGGGTACAGGAAGCCGCCGCCAGGTACAGAAAGCCGCCGCCGGGTATAGGGAGCCGCCGCCGCCGCCGCAGCCGGGAGAGCATCCACCACCGGGCACAGGGAGAGCTGCCGGGAACAGGGAGAGCCGCCGCCGAGCACAGAGCGCTGCCCGGCACAGTAAGAGCCGCCGCCGAGCACAGAGCGCTGCCCGGCACAGTAAGACCTGGGGGATGATTGGCATTTGGCAGTCAATCCTCTTGTTTGATTGTAGGGCACCTCACGCCGACTCCACCTACAAAGTACGTCCTCACGTAGGCAGTGCCAGCGTGGGGACTTAGTCTTTCAGGTATAGGAAATGCAGCGTTCAGCATTGAACGCGCTGTGTGGGGTTTTAAAGGGCCAGCCGCCAGCAAGATGCTGCCTCTGCCCCAGCACTGCAGTCCCCAGGAATCAGCCCGGGGGCCGCTGAAAAAGTCGTCGTGGGCCGCATACGGCACGTGGGCCGGAGGTTCCCCACCCCTGTTCTAGGCTCATTGTGTAACGGGGGCAGGGGGCGCCTCAGGGGGTGTAGTCGGGTCCCCTCGCCTTGTGGGCCGCAGGCTGACCCCCGGCCCGGCCGTCACTAGTAAGACAGGTGTGTTGTTGGGGCAGAGTGTGGATGGCAGGGGCACATACATGTCAGCGTTCTTTCTGTGCTCTTCAGCTCCCTTTTCACACACAGGAAAGAGGCAGTTACAGACAGCAGGTAAACTAAACACCAATTTATTGTATAGAGCTTCCATCGTTTTCTTTGCAGCAGGTTTACTTTAGTACGTTACAAGTTACAGGTCCTTTTCTACAAAAACGGTTTCCTTTTTCTCTACGGGCACTTTCCTTTGCCTGCAGGGGACATACGTTAACCCCCTAGTAGCTGCGCTCTAACCCGGATTTACTGTAGGGCAGATCCAGCACACACTACCGGCTCTGGATAAGTTCTCACCTCTCCACTTCTTTGTCAGGGCACTAACCTTCGCCTGCAGGGGCCACTTGTTATCCCCTGATAGCTGCACTCCACTCTAGTACACACCACCGGCTCCGGACTAGTCCCAAATCTTCCACCATTTCTCATGGGTTTCCTCTGCTTTCTAGCCAAGAGTACACACTCAGGCAGACTGCCTCGTCTCACTCCCACACTCTGCCCCGTCACCTCAGACCGAGCTTGCTCGCCTCTCACATCTCACTGCACACTGGACTCTGCATTCAGAACCCTTCCTTCCCCACCTAGGCTGCCCTGGCCCTTCCTTCCCTGCCACTGTTACCAGGGCAACCACTGCTCTACACTGGCACCTAGTGGGGAAACAGTTTATGCAGGTAACATTTTACCATCAACATTTACAATTTGCCACCATACTACTGTGGCGTCTTCAGGGGGGGAAAAACCGCTCCTTCACAACCAGGGGTCCGACTACCCCTTACAAATGCATCGCAGCGTTCAGCATTGAACACTCTGTACAGGATTTAAAGGGCAAGCAGTCAGCAAGTTTTATAGTATTTCTTCTATATACTGGGTTTACACAAAACAATGTTCTGCCGAGAACATTTTTTTTTCTAAATTTGCTTAAAAATCATTTAATCCAACAAAAAAATATTTTGGTTTGTAATTGTTTGCCGGCCTGTTTAGACAGTGTAATAATTGGAAACAAGCGTTCCTATGCCAGATGATAATAATTATAAGTTAATTGTAAAATATTAACAATGATAGATCTTTTTGAGTCATTGGGATTTTTATTTATCACATCATAGTTTAAGTTATGGCATTTTTTTTCTTTTATATGGCCTTTATATAGGGATTGAAAACACTGAAGAAACTACATCTAAAGAAAAACTGAATTTCACCCCCCAAAAATGTTTGCACAAACACATAAAATTCATCACATCATGAGATCAATGGTTTCTACAGCCTTTTTAATTCATCTCTATAGGTGCTCATTAAATCTTTTTTCTTTTTATTGCTGAAAAAATACTTGATCACTAGATTTTCACATCAAATAAAATATCTGCAGCAAATAAAGACCTAAATCAGAGAACGTCTGCCACCTAGTGACTATTACTGTAAGTGAACCACATTAAGGCCAGTGTAACACAAGTGTACGTTCTCTCTGCAAGAGAATCAGACCGATTGTGTTAATGACACTCCGATCAAACTCAGATCTGAGATTGATCAGCGTGTCAGCTTTGTGTGATCAGATTCTCTTGGATGAGAGAATAGTAGCACAGGTTAGGAGAAGATGGAGAACAAAATTTCTCCATCTTTTAATTCTGTGAATCAGCAGAAATTGGATGTTATTCGAGTGCAATCCGATGATGTTAATACACCCTAAAGCGGGCTTTACACGCTACGAGATCGCTACAGCGATCTCGTTGGGTCACGAATTTTGTGACGCACATCCGGCCGCATTAGCGATGCCGTTGCGTGTGACACCGATGAGCGATTTTGCATCGTCGCAAAAACGTGCAAAATCGCTCATCGGCGACATGGGGGTCCATTCTCAAATATCGTTACTGCAGCAGTAACGAAGTTGTTCCTCGTTCCTGCGGCAGCACACATCGCTCCGTGTGACACCGCAGGAACAAGGAACCTCTCCTTACCTGCCTCCCGGCCACAATGCGGAAGGAAGGAGGTGTGCGGGATGTTACGTCCCGCTCATCTCCACCCCTCCGCTTCTATTGGGCGGTGGTTCAGTGACGCTGCTGTGATGTCACTGTGACGCTGAACGAACCGCCCCGTTAGAAAGGAGGCGGTTCGCCGGTCACAGCGACGTCGCAGAGAAGGTAAGTAGTGTGACAGGTCCGGGCGATGTTGTGCGACACGGGCAGAGATTTTCCCGTGTCACTCAACCGATGGGGGCGGGTACGCACGATGGCGATATCGGTACCGATATCGCAGTGTGTAAAGCAGCCTATAGACTTGAATGGGTGCACCATCTGATTTGCTTAGCATGCTGTGCTTTTTTCTCATGCCGAATTGATATGAGAAAAAAAACACTGGTCAGCCCTGCCCAATAGACTAAAATTGGACCAAGTGCTATACGACAACACATCAGATAGCACTCGTCTGATGTAATGTTCGTGTGAACAAGTCCCTAAAGAAGTTTTCAACAAGACAGTTCCTGGCCATAATCAGTGTTGGGGCTCATTTAGACATCAGTGATTTTCTTGCATGAGAAAAGAGGTTGAGTTTCATCATCATTTTTTTATCACAATTTTGTCAGTGTCAGTTTTCACCATCAGTGTTTGGTCTGAGTTTCATCCGTTTTTTTTCGGATTAGAAACAAACAAATAAAAGGTTTCTCTATTTTTTCCCATATAGCTAACTCATAGACTTGCATTGACAATTTTGGTTAGGCGCCCCCTTCACACATCCATGTTTTCAGTATGTGTGATGTCCATTTTGTCACGTACTTGAGACATGTTCACATGAATACTTTCTGGAACCGTGATTAAGGCGTAGGAGAAACGCATCGATTTTTTTCCATCACTGTATTTTTCACCTTTGTCATATTGCCATAAGAACAATGAATTAAACTTTTGCAATAAATATGATATTTTATCTTTAAAATTCATCTTTATCGTTGTACTTGGTTTTGTATCTCTGTACTTTTCAGAAACTCATCTAATCAATGCGCCATCTTTGGGGTAAGGGGTACTTTGCACGCTGCGACATCGCAGGCCGATGCTGCGATGCCGAGCGCGATAGTCCCCGCCCCCGTCGCAGCAGCGATATCCTTGTAATAGTGTGTCACCCGGGGACCAGGGGGTACTCAGATCCGGGCCACGAGGTCATTTCTGTGGGTATCACGGTGGCGTGACCCGGTCTGTGATCCCAGGCTCCACAGTAAAAGGGGATTTGGTAAGGGAGATTTATATTGTCCGTGATGCCACCCACGATTGTGGTGATTGTGTGGACACCACCGCTGCTCTGTATGGGGATCCCGGGAGCGGTGACAGGGAGCAGCTAGATGTTAGTCCTCCCCTCCGTGGGTAGGGGGTTGGTTGTCCCGGGGCCCGGTGATGGGGAAGCTGGGGATGATGGCAGGCGGGTTGCGGGGCCTGGTGAGGTGCAGGGTCGCAGGGGCAGCGCGGTGCCGCACGGCACGGTGGTACTCACTCAGCCAGAAATCAGGACACAGTTCTTAGTAAAACACTCGGCTGGATGGACGGGTACCCACAGACGGCTGCGGTTGTTGTTTCTCCCCTGACCCAGTTTGGTGGTGTAAGTCCTTTCTTCCACCTCCGTGCACGCTCCTCCTGCACTCCGGCTTCCAGCTGGCTCCCCGGTTCGGTACCGGTGGGCCACAGCCCAGCCCCGGCTACCTACGGTTCCACCAACTGTCTCCCCGGATCCCTGCAGACGGCCACTACCGTCTGCCTGACTCTCTGCTGCACGAGGGCCCTAGGCTCCAATCCTAGGCCCCAGTCTGCGTCTGCCTCTCTGCAGACCTCCTCTCTCTTCCTCTCCTAGGACTTGACTGGGCTTGTTTCCTGCCTCAGGCCAGCTAACTCCTGGGTGGGCGTCTCCATCTCCTGACTCCGCCCACCTGGTGTGTCAGTCTGAGCCCGAGGAAAGGAATCAAGTTTCACTGGGGATGTCTGCTGTGAAACTGCTGGGGGTGGGGGTGTGTGTGTGTTGTTACCTGTGGCCCCTGGCTTGTCCAGGGCGCCACATTCCCCCTTAGCAAAATGCAGACCGTCCTCGGGCTGCCCGTCCATCACCGGTTTTATTTTTCTTTTTTAAACTGCAAAAGGCTAAAACATTAAACACAAGCATTTTCAATCTTCCCACAACGGGATGCACATTACTTCAACGTTGCAACAAAAATAAACACTTTTAATAATGGCAACGGAATGGGTCCTTTTTAGTCACCCACCCAAACAACCTGGCCCTGATGCTGCCCCTAAGCAAATGGGCAGCACCCCTTGACCCCAGTCCAGAACCAGGCTGCCCAGATAGTTAACGGGATGGGTGCTTCGCTGCCGTTGCGGCCGGGCGGACTGCCGGAGCCGTCGTTATCTCCGTCACGGCCGGGCGGACTGCCGGGGCCGTTGTCATCAGCGGTGCTGGACGGACAGGACATCTCACGCAGCAGTGTTCCAGGAACAAAACACTTGCAGAATCCTGGCGTCCCTGCTTCCACAGCCGCGGTTCACATGCGGCCGGACGCCATCCCGTCCCCCTTAGCCTCTTTTTAGCACTTCCTTCTTCAGGGTGCGGGGCTCCACTTTCGCGCCTTTCCTGCTCGGGGAAGACGCTCGAGCGGGAAATTTTCGCGCCCAAGATGGCGGCTTTTCAAAACTTTCGGCCGGACACCTCCGGCGGTAACAAGGCGCACCTCTTGCAAACGGCAGAGCGGTAGGATCCTGTTCGTGATGCCAAATGTGTCACCCGGGGACCAGGGGGTACTCAGATCCGGGCCACGAGGTCATTTCTGTGGGTATCACGGTGGCGTGACCCGGTCTGTGATCCCAGGCTCCACAGTAAAAGGGGATTTGGTAAGGGAGATTTATATTGTCCGTGATGCCACCCACGATTGTGGTGATTGTGTGGACACCACCGCTGCTCTGTATGGGGATCCCGGGAGCGGTGACAGGGAGCAGCTAGATGTTAGTCCTCCCCTCCGTGGGTAGGGGGTTGGTTGTCCCGGGGCCCGGTGATGGGGAAGCTGGGGATGATGGCAGGCGGGTTGCGGGGCCTGGTGAGGTGCAGGGTCGCAGGGGCAGTGCGGTGCCGCACGGCACGGTGGTACTCACTCAGCCAGAAATCAGGACACAGTTCTTAGTAAAACACTCGGCTGGATGGACGGGTACCCACAGACGGCTGCGGTTGTTGTTTCTCCCCTGACCCAGTTTGGTGGTGTAAGTCCTTTCTTCCACCTCCGTGCACGCTCCTCCTGCACTCCGGCTTCCAGCTGGCTCCCTGGTTCGGTACCGGTGGGCCACAGCCCAGCCCCGGCTACCTACGGTTCCACCAACTGTCTCCCCGGATCCCTGCAGACGGCCACTACCGTCTGCCTGACTCTCTGCTGCACGAGGGCCCTAGGCTCCAATCCTAGGCCCCAGTCTGCGTCTGCCTCTCTGCAGACCTCCTCTCTCTTCCTCTCCTAGGACTTGACTGGGCTTGTTTCCTGCCTCAGGCCAGCTAACTCCTGGGTGGGCGTCTCCATCTCCTGACTCCGCCCACCTGGTGTGTCAGTCTGAGCCCGAGGAAAGGAATCAAGTTTCACTGGGGATGTCTGCTGTGAAACTGCTGGGGGTGGGGGTGTGTGTGTGTTGTTACCTGTGGCCCCTGGCTTGTCCAGGGCGCCACAATAGCTGCCGTAGCGAACATTATCGTTACGGCAGCTTCACATGGACTCACCTGTCCTGCGACCGTCGCTCTGGTCGGCGACCCGCCTCCTTGTTAAGGGGGCGGGTCGTGCGGCGTCACTGCGACGTCACACGGCAGGCGGCCAATAGGAGCGGAGGGGCGGAGATGAGCAGGATGTAAACATCCCGCCCACCTCCTTCCTTCCGCATATCCTACGGAAGCCGCAGTGACGCCGGTAGGAGATGTTCCTCGCTCCTGCGGCTTCACACACAGCGATGTGTGCTGCCACAGGAGCGAGGAACAACATCGGACTGTCGCGTCAGCGTAATTATGGATTACGCCGACGCTGCACCGATGATACGATTACGATGCTTTTGCGCTCGTTAATCGTATCATCGAGCCTTTACACACTACGATGTCGCATGCGATGCCGGAAGTGCGTCATTTTCAATTTGACCCCACCGACATCGCACCTGCGATGTCGTAGTGTGCAAAGCCCGCCTAACTGTGGGCTGCTATTTTTAAGCTGGGAAGGGCCAAAAACTATGGGCCTTCCCACCCTGATAATGCAAGCCCCTAGATGACTGCTTTACCTTGTCCGGTTATCAAAAAAAGGGGGACCCCTCTATTTTTTATAACAAGCCAAGATAAAGCTGACAGCTGAGGATTGCAGCCCACTGCTGTCTGCTTTATCTGCGCTGTTTACCAAAATTGGTAGGACGTCCATGTAGTTTTTTTAATTTAATTATTTATTTATTTATCTAAATACCTGTACACGCTATCTATCTACCTATACATTTATTTATCTTTGCACACCTTTTACACATCCAAGCCATTCCTTTCAGTGTCATGCGTTTTTTTCCGGTACGTGTCACACAGACATCACATGGATGGCACACAGATGGCACATGCATGAGACACGCATGACACACATGTGTCGTCCAGGGAATAGGGTACTCGGTCCCAGGCAGTGTATAACTGGGGAATGTCACTTTGGTGGCCGTTGCCCAGTCCTGTGCCCTGAGTGCTTTTTAATGGGGAGTATTTACAAAGGAGATTAAAGTCATTTGTGTGATGCCACCTGCGGGTTGCGGTTAAGATTGTGGAACCGCCGCTGCTGAAGTGGTTACTCCCAGGGCTGGTGGTAATGGCAGCTGTGGTGGTAGACCCTCCGCAGGTAGGGCTGAGCTTGGGAGGTGTATGATGGAGTATTAATGGAGGCCACACCATGAGTTGTATTGAACAGTCTCTACTCACTCTGGACCCTTGGACGGCTGATTCGGGTCACTGTATTTCCAGTGCCAGTTGATGACTCGGTTGTTCTGTCCCCGGCACTCTCAGTGTGTTTGGGTCCCCGTAGCGTGGAGCGTTTGGAGCCCGACTGTCCCTTTGCGATGGCAGTCTCCTCCATACGGCGGGCAGTGTGGACCCTGTAGGGCTGGTCTGTGTCCCGAACCCTGATCCTTGCTTTACTGCTGATGACCCCGGATTTGTGGGTCAATGAGGTCCGTAAAGGTCCCCTCACTGTGCAGGTATTTGACAGACTGTCTGAAACTGTCGCCTGACCTAGGGCTCTGTGCGTGCTCTGGTCCCAGCAGGATTCGGATGTACCCACCCTGGCGACCACTCTCCTGTGCCCCCGACACCGTTACACGACCCAATTCTAGGCACGTCTTTACATTTCACGCTCCACTTCTCAACTGACTGTAGACTGACTGCTGTCCCCTCCCACCAGGCTGTCTAGATCCCTGGTCTGGCTCCGCCCTCTAGGTGGCCAGCCCCTTGTCTGATTAGGCAGTTCCCCCTGGTGGGGAGTGGTAACTAGGATTTTAGTGTGTGTTGCTGGCACTGGTGTTCCAGGTCCCTGGGGGTAGGCCCTGCATCCCTGAGAGGATGCAGTTCCCTGTAGTGCCCTGAGTGGCTCAGGGGCGCTACACACATGTACACATGGATTGACAAAACGGACTATGCAATATGTGCATTTTTGCAATGGACATGTGAGGGGTGCCTTAAACACACTGAATATCAGACATGTCTCCGTCTGCTCAATTTTTCATGAACATGCAAATTGCTGCATTCACTATTACAGGTACAAGTACTATCCATGAAAAACACTGATAGCACTCGTATTAAAAAAAGACGTATAACTGATCCCGGAGGGCAAATGGATATGTGGCGCCCCTGACCTGGTCAGGCACCACTGAGTACTACACCCATGCTGGAGCAGTACTTTCAGGTAATTCTTGAAGGCTGGAATACGGTGTGTACGCACAGACACATAGAAACCAGGTGTCCGACACCTTTAGAGGTGACCCTTGGGCAGACCCAAGAGGGGGCGTGCCTCCACATCTCAGCAAGGGGTGTAGGGGGAGGAGCTGGAAGCTAAAGTGGCAGTGGCAGTCAGGTGAAGAAGAGGAGAGAGCCAGTCTGTTGGAGTGTGTGTGGTTGCTGAGAGACACAGTCGCACGGACACGCTAGTCAGACCCTGCTCATGTAGTAGTCGTTGGCGGGGGAGTACGGTCACCATCAAGTCAGACAGAAAGACGCTGAGGGAGTCAGTTGGTCGAGTACAGGGACTCCTGGTGAGTAGACACGCACGGGGCACAGGTCCCTAGAGTAGCCATCAATTTAGTGGTCTGCTAAACCTGACGGTGAGGGGACTAGAGGTTCCCTCCCAGCCACACAGAGTCCGAGCCTCAGCAGCAACGAGGGGGCCCATAAGGAGGATCGAGCCTGGAGCCATCTTCCTTGGTCCACGCTGCCGGCAAACGGGGCAGAAAGGGGAGAAAAGGCAGTAGCGACTTCCCTGGATGAACCCCACGGTACTTCAAGTCAGGGGTTGTCCGAAACAAGAAGTGCTAGGAAGGTGAGTTAACGGTTACCCTTAGACCGGCTTAAAGGATTCCTGGTTCCACCTGGTTGAATCTCAGCATCGCCCCGAGCTCCTCACAACAAAACATCCAAAAGTGAGTAAACAAGTTGAAAGACCCTCTAAACTGAGACTGAGTTATTCTACACACCCGAGCCCCTGGGGCCAGCCTCACTTACGGGAGGCCACACCACCCGACTGCAGACTCCATCAGCCCCAGACGCTCGTTAAACCTGCAGTGGCGGTCACCCATACTCTGACCGCAAACCGTGAGTGGCGTCACAACTCCTATTTAGATAACACTGACATACCTGTTGCCAGTGGTAATCAAGTGGAGCCCCTGTGGCATCCCAGAAGGTGGAGTGACGTCCCTGAGGCAACCGCTACAGGTGGGGGACACAGATATCATAGGAATGGCTCCACTCTCTATCAGTAAGGCCAGAGTCACTCTAGCGTATGGCATCCGATGCGAGAGCATTAGATGCGATATTTTAATGACCCTCGGCTCCCGCTGTGCTGCAAGTGTAAAGCCGGAAGCCCTATCCCGGCTGAGGGTCACCGACTCCCCTGCTCTTGCAATGTCCGTGTTGTGCACCCGATGGGATGTGCGACACTTACAACAATGTCCACAGTGTTCTTCATCTTGGATTCCGATCCTCGCTGCCAACATGGAGGATGACACAATTACACACAAGTCCTTTATATGAACAATTCAGTAACCGACTTTATTGTGGTACACCAGGTCTTTCTTACTTCGGACAGACAGGCCTTCCTGTGCTACGCCGCTCTCTCTCGAGTATCTGACTTCCTACCCTTGCTCTGGGTTTCTGCTTCTGGTGCTTGTTCCTAATACTGG